>NC_135819.1:57412354-57759932 GCF_964213995.1 Mustelus asterias
TAAAGTTTATTTATTAGTTTCACAAATAGGCTTACATAAACACTGCAATGGAGTTACTGTGAAAATCCCTGTGGAACTTCTCAGTTTTCATTGCAACACAAGCAAAAACTAACACCCGAATGCAGCAGGGTAAAACATTTTCTCATTCTTTGCACTATCAAGGCCCGCCATAATTTTGAGAATATTCATCATATCCTAAAGCAGAAGAGGGAAGGGAGATGTTAGGCCTGAACTTCCTCGGAGTTGTAATCAGCATTCGATTGCCACTCTGATCCCAGTTACTTACCAGAATCCTGCCTCGTCCAAACTTCTACTCAGGCCAGGCAAGATCCGGTGCAGTGCAGTGTGCCCCAGGGCCCAGTGTCAAGTGCAGTCCCATCAAAGGGAAAGAAGACACCCCTTTTTACAGCATCAGCTACCATAAAGCGGGTAAGTTTAAAGGTCCTTGACATGCCAGAGAGAAGTTAAGTGTAAGAGGTACACCGGTAGGATTTGGGGAGGGGTGGGTAGGTCGTGGGGTCAGGCCTCGGGGGAGCTGGGCTTTGGATGGGGGTGCAGCAGTTGGACCTCATGAGGGTCAGGTTGGGGGTGGGGTGGGGGTGTTGCTGGTGATGAGAGTCAGGCCTGGCTGAGGCTGGAGGGGGAAAGAGTTCCTGTGGGAGTGGAGGAATCCTGTGGTGGGTTTAGTCAGGGGGGTGGAGGGAGACCTGCAGAGCCAGATGGTGGGCAGACCTATGGGAGGATGTAGCCGGTGACCCATGGGAGGGGTGGTGTGAAGGGGAGTTCCATGGGGTAGCTGGGGTGGTTCTCCTGGCTGTTCATGGGCATTGAGTGACTCTTGTGGGGGATGGTTGGTGCACATCTGTGTAATAATTCCCCGGAGATTAGAAGTGTTTTAATTCTTTTAACTTTTTCTGAGTAAGTATTGGTGTAACCCAGTCTGAACAGTATGAAGTTTGCGTTTTAAATCATATTTTCAGATGGTTCCCAGTGCAGGGCAATTACCAAGGGGAAGTTTGCACTTCCGGGCAATTGTTGTGAAAACCTTACCTGGGAATGTCCAAAGAGGATTCCCCAGTGCTTCTGCAGGGTACCCTGCCTCCCAATCTCCACCTCAGCCATACAACATTGAGGAGCTCAGAAGTTGTGGCTCATTAAAGTTCTGGTGGCAGTTCTGGGGGCGAGCGGGGTGGAGGGGTGGGGCAGAATGAATCTGATCCTTATTCATTGGTCTGATCTGTGAGTAAAGAGTGGACCATTGAACTTTTCAGCCTTAAAGAGAGACACCCGAATGTAATCTTATGAAGGTGTTCATGATTGATCTGGAAATAAGGTCAGAAACAAAGGTATCTAACACCGCAGGAGATTCCAAGCCGAATACGTTTGAGCAATGCTGGTATATTTTTTATGGCAGTCCCATAGAACACGCTGTTCCAAAGTTTTGATTGAGATATTAGGCTGTGTGGATGGAGCTCCATATGTTACATCCAGCTTGTAAACTACCAGGCCTTGCATGCACTGGGTTGGAAAAGTGAATAATCTTGACTGTGTTAAATGGATATCCCCACCTTAAAAAAAAAGTCTAAATATACAAAAGGTTGCGGTATGTTCTCGGGAGAAGCTGCCTTTCACATTTGTACTCAATTAAGTTCCTCTTTCTGATTGCTTGGGAGGGGAAAAATTGGAACCGACATGTAAGTTACTGCCATTTTTTTCGAAAATGATTAATTTGGAAAGACAACAATTCTATTCCTTTGTGATTGGGAAGAGATGGATGTTGGTTAGCGAGCTGGCAAAACATTCAGATGTCAACAGAAACTAAGCATGGATTTTTTACAGCTATAATAGTTAGTCTGTCAAAGCGCCACTATGTTTTGTATGACAAAAGAATTGTCAGAGGAATCCTTTGATTTATTCCTGAAATATTCTGAGTTTATTCCAAGTAATCACTTTAGTTTCCATTTGGTGGCCAGTGAAGTCAGTAGGGCTCTGTAATTGCCAGCTGTAACCCAAGGGCTATGAAGAAATGAGAAATAAATCAGCTCTGGTTCCCATCACTATATCTCAGCCAGCAATCCCTGCTACAACTTTGCATCTGATTGTTGGATGAGATGAAGCATGTTCGGGCCATGGAACTATGCCCTAGAGCCAATCACTGAAGAGGAATTCAGAGGAGGAAAGATGGAGAAGAGAAAGATCAGCTGTCGGACTGATTATGTAATCGAAGGGCTGCTAATGCTGATGAGAGTTAGTGAGGCCAAGGGGCCTATCGCTATGCACTAGAGGGGTCCCCGTGTTTAGCAACTTAACCCACATTGCTTATGCCATCTCCTTCCATAAGTCCTGGCTATTGCAGCGACAGTTGATTCCCCCAAACACTCGCATTATTGCCTCCATCCCATGTCAATGTTCAGTCAGAAGAATATTAACATCACTCTTGAGAGACTTGCTGCTTTCCTTTCACTTGTTCCTGTTGAAGCCGTTTATTTAACTACCTACTAGCTGGGTCTGCTTTAAGTACAGCCCAGCTTTAAATCCTTCATCTGCATTCTCACCATTGCCTCCTCCACATTAATATGGATTTTATTGCCCAGGTGCATTGCACCAATTTATCAGCATTTCTGCTTCAGTCAGCGTCAGGACTGTTGCGAATTTCACTCCACTCAATCTCCCAGCAGCAAACCACGGGATAGGAAGTTCCATCTATCACCTGTGCAACAAAATAAGGTATCGCTGACCTCTGTGCTGCAGGAGCTGAAACGTAAACTGGCCAATCCTTGGCAAGAATCTGTTATTGCCCCAGAAAAGAATATGTTCTCAGTATTTTCTATCCAATGCTAAAGTATGGCATTGGTTTAATTTGTTTTATTTAGAATACTCCAACTCCCTCACGTAAACTCTCCTCAGTGCCATTGAGATGGTTTAACCATCTGCAATAGCAGGAGTAGCAAAGATTCTGGGGTCCTTTTCTCTTGACCTTTCTTCTCCCACTTCTCCAGCATGTTTAGAAAAGTGAAACACCAAGCGGGCTTTAAAAAGCAGCTATTTGTATTCATAAACCAAGCAGTAGTTACAATGACATTTTGATAAGAAAAGCTCCATGAGGAAGAAGAACACAGAGAAAATGATGGGCCAAACATTGTAGTCTCTGCAGTTAGGAATCAAAGGGTACTTGGGACTTCAACTCAAACCCCTCCCAGGGCACCAAACTTTACAGGATCAGCAACCATCATTAAATTGTTCCATTACTGCTCTTCACCTCCTAAACACTTGTTTAACTTCTTTTGCATGCACCATAATCAGCCATTGCTTATCCAATGCCACTGATTCTGCTACATTTTATCAGAGGATGTTAATCTTTCAAAAGGTGCTTTCATTTTCAACACCATACTTCAGTCCAGTTATGTATTTAAAGTGGTTTCACCTCTTCTGGTATAACACCATGTGATCTGTAGTGACATACGCAGAGGAATTTGCAGGCTTTTGTGGCCCATCCATCTTAGATCTAGAATAAGCAACACCTTCTTAATAATGTCATCTCACCTCGAGTACCCCCCACTTCCTCAGCATTCCTCTAGCAAGAGTCAGCTGGGTGATGTCTACACTTTATCTCATGATTGCAAACCAGCCTCCCATCCATTGACTCTATCTACACTTCCCGCTGCCTCGGCAAAGCAGCCAGCATAATTAAGGACCCCAACACACCCCGGACATTCTCTCTTCCACCTTCTTCCTTCGGGAAAAAGATACATAAGTTTGAGGTCACGTACCAACTGACTCAAGAACAGCTTCTTCCCTGCTGCTGTCAGATTTTTGAATGGACCTACCTCGCATTAAGTTGATCTTTCTCTACATCCTAGCTACGACTGTGGCAATACATTCTGCACTCTCTCGGTTCCTTCTCTATGAATGGTATGCTTTGTCTGTATAGCACGCAAAAAAAATACTTTTCACTATATGTTAATACATGTGACAATAATAAATCAAATCAAATCAATCTTCCTGTCCTAAATGGGCAAGACCTTGCTGGGACAACACACAGGATAAGCTGATAATTAGGCTTTTGTCTGCATTCTTCAGCCCATAGGTTTTTTGCAACCTTACTTACTGGATGAACAGCCAGAGGATGGTGACTCTATGGAATTCATTGCTCCAGAAGGCTGTGGAGGCCAGGTCATTGAGTGTATTTAAGACAGAGATAGATAGGTTCTTAATTGGTAAGAGGATCAAAGGTTATGAGGAAAAGGCGGAGAATGGGGTTGAGAAACTTATCAGCCATGATTGAATGGTGAAGCAGACTTGATGGGCTGAATGGCCTAATTCTGCTCCTATATCTGATGGTCTTATGTTCAAACTGCTATCAGTGTGGCAAAGATAACAGGGCATCTAGAACCTAAATAAATAGCGCTACCAACAGTGTATCTCCTTAACCGACGAGATTTAAGGATTGTGATAGAAACAAGGGAACAGCAGAGGAAGAAATAGGGTGAATGAGAATCAAATCAGATACAGAAAGAGAAATTAAGAGAGGAAAAAAAGATTGGATTAAGAGAGAGGAAAAGAGATGCAAGGGAAAATTAAGAAAAAAAAATGGTTTATAACATTTCCAAGAAGAATTTACCACATACAGGAATGAGATTGAACATTTTAAGCAGTTCCATTTCTAGACCTGAAGGATTGAGTGGTATTGCATGAACAATTATCAGATAATAAAAGGTGCTTGCATTGTTAATTACCAGCCTTGACTTTCTGCAGCAAGTTTAATTAGCAATTAATATGTAAATCCAGCAAGTTCTTAAAAAAAATAATGGGTGGATTAGGGCAAGGTGCTACTTGTGTCACGCAAATGGCAGAGCAACCTAAATTAACCAGGAAGTTTTGGAGATTTGCAACTCATATCTTTTAATTGTCTGAACTTGCTGACCAATTTGCACATTAACACCGATATGCATCATTAACACATTAATAGTTTTCCAGCGTGATCCACTCCAATATTTTTTGCCAAGAAAGCCTTCCTCATTTGAGCTTCCGAGAGAGTCTGACTACATAAATTAATTATTGATTGCACGCAATATAAATAGCTAAGTAAGTCACTGATATTCATAGAAACCCAATTCATTGATTGACATTCATGAAATGATTAAGTAATATTCAGTGACTACATAAATGGAATCTATAAATAAACAATTCCCCTGAGTAAATAATTAATCCAATGACTGCTATGAGTAACGAATTGTCATGGTAAAACTTAATTCACTGGCTATCAATTATCCTGCTCTGAATAACTAATCAATTGATTGAAATGATTGGCTAGAATAAAACAAAATGATTTTCCTGTTGATTTCAATAATCACTCAATAACGTTCACACTTTTCTGACTTTCAAATAAATCTAAAATAGTAATTAAATTCAGTTCATAACTATCTTCAAATTGACCTAATTGTGCCTCCAACAACTATCCCATTACGATCGGCATCCTTCAATTTGCTATTCAAGGACTTAGTTTTTGTTTATCTGACATCGGCCCTTGTCAAGCAGTTTATCTTTCTTTGGTCACTGACAAAGTTAGTCACTTCTCTTAACTCATTGCCAAACTCTCCCCATTACCTTAACTCTGATTTTTAAATCTATCATATCTTCATGTTGGAACCTGTGTTAAATTGGAAGGCCTGAACACTCCAAGTGTTGTGCTCCGGTTTCTGTTCCAAAAGCTAATCTTTATTCTGTTCCTCTTGGGCATAATTCACCTCAGGCAATCCTAATGTTCTGTTTTGTTACTTGTACAGATGCATTTTCAGAGACTTCATTAGTGAACACACAGGGATTTATTTGCAGCGATCGTCATGCTTGCAGATAATTCTAAAGTACCTCTGCCCCAGGAGAACTCCTTTCCTTGGGGTGATTCCCCGTTGAGTTCCAATTGGTCACCCAGGCCAGGTGACCCTTACGCTGCTGTGTTGCTCATCTCAACATCCCTCCCCCTTTAAGTCCTTCTACAATCTTCAGTAACTCATTTACTCAGTCCTACATTTTTATATACATGAATTGGACAATTATAAATCGAGTCTTTGAGGGAGTTTCCTGACCCTTGTCAAGTGGCGCAATTCTGTTGTCTGGGATACTTCCCCAGGACCTACATTGACTGCAATATTGGGCTCCTCTCCTGGTAAAGGCAGTTCATCATTATTTGCTGCCAGAGAGATATCAATTATGTCTGTAACAGATCGATCAGATACTTCAGTGTTTACGAGTTTAGAAACATTTCTTGATAGCAACACCTGACTACTGGAACATCTCTCTACTCCGCACATTGTCCACATGTTTATGAATGATCTGTCCCTCCATGTCCACTTGATATGAACGGGGTTCAATCTCAGAGACAATAATTCCAGGGATCCAACTTGATCCATGACCGAAGTTTCTCACATATATAGCTTAATGTACTATAAATTATTGTGCTGTACTATGTGAATCAGTGGTTTGCTTCCTGATTACTTTGGCTGGCCTCTACCCTCCCTGGCAAACTTGGAAACACAAGGCTCATTCCCATTCTGAGATGATGTTTCATTACCAGCTCTGCTGGTGGAACTCCCATTGTTGCAAGTGGAATGATACGGTACCTATAAAGGAATCGGAAGACATTGGTTTCCAAGGTTCTTCCTGATAGTTTCTTTAGGCCAGATTTGAAAGTTTGGATGACTTTCTTGGCTAGGCTGTTTGATGCTGGGTGCTAAGGTGCAATTCTAATGTGTTTAATACCATTGAGAGCAGTGAGATTTTGAAACTCCACACTATTGAATAGTGTGGAGTTTGTCTGATAGCATGACTTCAGGTAATCTGTGAGTTGAAAAGCATCGGCATGATCTTTTGTTGATAGCACGTGATGTAAGTGATGAAGACTTCACTTCAAAAATGTCCATCCATCTAGATTATGCATCAATCGCGATCAAAAGCATTGGGCAGGATTTTATGGCCTCACTCATCCCGAAACTGTAAAACTGACATTTCCACCCCTCGCCCGCTCCATTTCCCATGGCGAGTGGAATAGTAAAATTCCGGCCATTGTGTCCAGGAATGGACCAACATAATCAATATGGATTCATACGCATGGCCGGCCAGGCCATTCCCGAGGGTGCAGTGGGACTATAATTGACAACTTTTGTTGTCAGTTGGTGCTTTTGACAATGTTTGACAAGCCACCACATATAACTCCTGGCAAGCAACTTCATCTTAGAGATGCCAAGGTGAACGCTGTATATTTCAGTTAGGAGCAGTTCTCTCTCTGGTACAAGAATGGCTACATTTGCTCCCCATAGTATGAGGCTAAGAGCATTCGCATTCACTAGGTGTACCTCAGGTCAGTGCTTGAAACCATATTCAAAGTTGGACAGAATGAACACCTATCATTGAATTCTTGCCGAGGTGATCTGCGAGATAGCCTTGTCCTCTTTGAAGAAACCCAAGAGAAGTTTGTGGTCAGAGGGCTTTTGACACATACCCTATCAGCCTTTCATGGGACAACATTGAATCAGTGCCATATGGAGAGGCATCACAGTATCTGTTCTTTAGATGGGTCAAAGTTTACGAATAGGATTGAGGAATGCAGCAATTGTTTCACTCTGTTGAAAGCTTCTTCCTGGAGAGGCTTCCAAGATTGACAATAGTGTTTCTTTAGCAGAATATGCAAGGGAGCCAATACCGTCAATAAGTTTGGTTAAATATAACATTCATAGTGGTTTACTATCCCCAAAAATGATTTGAATTCAGTTGTTTGTGGGAGGAGGTGTCCCCATTGTTGCCTTGATCTTGTCTTCTGCGGGATGTAATCTTTGTATGGCTACACAGTACCCTAGGTAGGTCACATCAGTAGCTTCAAATGTGCCCTTCTCTTTCTTGAGGTGAACTCCAGCCTCCTGGAATCTCTTTAACACCTCTTCTATGTTTACGAGATGCTTGGCCTCTGTTGATTCAGTTATAAGGACATCATGAAGGTATACTACAACCACTGAAGCAGACTCTCCACTGACCTTTGAAATATTGCACATGCAGGAGACAGGCACGTTATTAGAATAGGTCTCTCTTTGTGATTATCATGACATAGCCCCGGGAAGTGTCATCTAATTCAAATTGCTAGTATGTGTGACTCGTATCAAACTTTGTGTAAGATTGACCTCCTGTCAGCTTTGCATACACCTCTTCAGTTCTCAGGATTGGACATTGATCCAACTTGGTGGCGTGATTAACTGTTAGCTTATAATCACCGCAAATGCGGATGGTTTTGTCCAGTTTCAAATTGGGGACTATTGGTGTTGCCCATTCCAAGAACTGAAATGGCTGGATAATATCTAGTTCTTCCAAACTGTTTAATTCAGTATCCACTTTCTCTCGGAGGACATCTGGTACCCATCTTTCCCCAAGGAATCGTGGAATCGCCTCTGGTCAACGTTAATCTTAACTCCTAGTCTTTAGATTTTGCCTAATTTGTCCCCGGCAGGCGTTATCATATTTTTTGAGAATTCTGGCAGTCCCCTTTACCGCACTTGAAAAATCTTAGCCCAATTCAATTTGTCTTCTTTAAGTCAATCACGGCTGAGAAGGTCTGGTCCTTCACCTATCACTATTATCACTGGGAGCTGGGTAGACTGTTGTCCATAGCTTACAGGTATCACTGTGGTATCTTCTATTTTTATTGCTTCTGCCGTGTAAACCTTCAACTTGGCAGAAGTGCTGTCTAAGTTAAATGGTTGGACTCCCTCTCTCAGGTACTAAAATGTATGCTCGCCCATCACCGTAGCTGATGCTCCTGTATCCACTTCGACCCTTAAGAGGCTTCCCATTTACCCAGAGTAAATTACAGTAATAGGATCTGGCTTTGCTGTTATTAGATTAAACAGAGAGTGAACACTAGAATCATTGGTGCTAAGCTCTTCCACATTGTATATTTGCAACATCTTGGTTGATCGATCACTCAGTGATCTGTACTTATCGCTGCACTGCTTTATCAAACGCCCTCAAACATTCAGCCTCCTGAAATCGACATGATTCAGAAGTGTGGTTGTCTCCACATTGGTAATATTCCACTTTAAGCATTACTGTCTGATTACTTCCACTGTATCTTTTTGTTCTGTTGGTGGCTGAAATTGTTTCCTGCTTCGCAGTTGCTTTGGCGGCTTTGGCACCAGGGCTGGCTACAGATTCCCACCCTAACTGGTGAATGGCGCCATTTTTACACCTTTACACCTACGTGGGCGGCACGGTGGCTAGCACTGCTGCGTCACAGCGCCAGAGACCCAGGTTTGATTCCTGGCTTGGGTCACTGTTTGCGTGGCGTTTGGACGTTCTCCCCGTATCTGTGTGGGTTTCCTCCGGGTGCTCCGGTTTCCTCCCACAGTCTGAAAGACGCGCTAGTTAGGTGCATCGGCTATGCTAAATTCTCCCTCAGTGTACCCGAACAGGTGCTGGAGTGTGGCGACTAGGGGATTTTCACAGTAACTTCATTGCAGTGTTAATGTAAGCCTACTTGTGACTAATAAACAAACTTTATTTTGTGCACTCTGCAAGTCTTGTGCATCTTTTTCAGTGCTTTCCACGACAGTGATATCTTCATTGCTTACTCATGCTGCGAAGGTGGTTAGGAATGCAGGTTGTAAAGAGGTATCATTCCTGGGGGTTTGGGGCACCCTCCACCCATTATTTCATTCGTTCGCTGTTACATCTTTCTGGCATGAAGCCACATTTTGTTTAGATTTTTGTACCAGAATTCAAAGGAATTGTGGCTGAAACGAAAGCTGAATGATCAGGGGTTTGTGTTCCCTACAGCTGCCCGATTGAATTAAGTCAGAAAATCATATGCAGCCATTCACCAATAGAAAGGATTAGAATATAAATTAAATGTGCTTTTCTCCTGTACCTTACACAGTACTCAGAAAGTGGCAATAAAATATTATAAAACAGCTATTTTAAGCTGAAATGCTGCACTTTTGTAGGACCAAACAAGTCAATTTAACATTCCACCCAGTTTCTTTTCTTAGTGACTTCCCCTGTATTTGGACCATTAGTACAATTGTAAATTAATGTCATCTGCCTATCTGTTCATAGACCAGTTTTCATTAGTACAACAACATTTGAATGAAGTTTGGAATGGCAGAGGTGACCTGAAAGGATTCTACAGGATATTTTTATAAATATGATCATTTCTTTTGTTTTTTTCTGTTTGTTGCCATTTGCAAGTTAAAAATGACTGCCGTAACTGATGTGGCATTTGTAACTGTAAGTAAACCGATGATATGTGTATCACCAAATGCTGGAAATAACCATCATTCACTGGTCTTATAATGCAGATTCCAAGCCTAAAGCATTGTAAACATGCATTTCTCCGAATGTAAGAAACATTTCCAATGTTTTACTTTGTGTCTGCAAAGTGTCATTATCCACACAGCTTGCTTTTTGCAAAGGACCAATACAATACCAAGTGTTGTGCTCAAAGCAGCAGGGAGCCTGAAATGCATTCTGAAACTACAAAACCTAATTTAAAAAAACATGAGATTTGGATGAGGTCTAAATCAATATAAACCATAAAATCAACACTACTTTCGAGGATGCATCAATGAAACATTGCATATCTATGGGAGTGAAGTCACACAGACCTGGAAATCCTTCTGTGCAAAGATCATTATGTGGCCATTTTAAACCACGGTTAAGCAAATCCTTTGTTCACTGTTTAACAAAATCATTGATCTGTTAAAACAACAAGAAAAGGAATGCTATATGAAAATTTGCAAAGGCTAATCTTTGCACAGACTAGTTTCAAACCAGAGGACGCGGCAGGTTTCGGAGAATGCAGGAGTAAGTTAAAACATCATTTTCAGCATCCCACAATATTCAATCCAGTCAGAATGCTGTCGCAAAAATTCCACACGGACTTTTATTTCAAAAGAGCAAGGGACTGATTCTCATTTTATTATGAAGGCTCACCATGATTATTTGTATAATAATGACCTGACGTTTTATTTCTCCCCAGGCAGTAATTTTGCTGTCAGCAGTGAACGACCTGGTGGGAGGATATGATCGCGATGTGCAAAATATTTTCCGGAAACTGCCAGTAAAATCACTTATCTTGTCTTGACTGGCAGGGCGCGACTTTACGACCTCGTTCCGTCCAACGTTCGACGAGGTTGTAAGATCAGGCTGGAGGCAAAAATTAAGATATGCTTGTTTTCCCCGATTATACCGGCACTGCGGGAGGGCCCCAATATCTGTGACAGGGTCCTGATGTCCATGGCGGTTCCGATGTCCGTGGGGGTGTTGGGAAGGTGTGGTGAACCATCGTTGGTTCACCACTGGGGTTTGTTACCATGTTACTGTTGGGCTAGGGTGTTATTACTGTGGGGGTTGTACTATGTTGTTGGGTTAGGGTGTTTACCTGTTATAAGTGTTACCATGGCACATTCCAGTGGGGTCCCGCCTCCGGTGGCAGGGTATAAGACCCCCTGCTCCGGCAGGACCCCTTCAGTCTGAACTGGTGTATTCGTGTTAGTAGTTTCATTGTTACTGTATTAAAGCCTTCAATACTAAAGCCTTGATTCCATGTGCTCATTGACGCGCATCAATTTAATACAGTAAACAGAGAGTATGGAACAGATTCTAAAACCGGATCGTCTGACACTGGACCCACGTGCGGTCGGTGCAGCTAACACATTCGACCATTGGTGGAAGTGCTTTGAGGACTACCTGGCAGCCTCGGTAGCTATCACTACGGACAGTGATAGACTCCAGGTCCTCCACGCGAGGGTAAGCGACACGATTTACCTAGCCATTCGTGCAGCTCCCACTTACCAGGGTGCCGTCGAGCTCCTAAAGAATAGGTACATTACGCCACCCAACGAGATACATGCTCGTTACCTCCTCGCTACACGACGTCGGCAGTCGGGCGAAACCATAGAGGATTATGCCAATGAGCTCCTGCAGCTTGCCAGGGGTTGCGACTGTAAGGACGTCTCCGCCGAGCAGTACATGTACGACCTCGCCCGAGACGCGTTCGTAGCAGGGGTAGGGTCCTCGTACATCAGGCTTAAATTACTAGAAAAGGGGAAACTCAACTTGACCCAGGCAATGGGGATGGCCGCGAGGTTGGAGGCGGCGTCGAAGAGCTTGGCGCTGTACCCCGAGGACCACGTGCAGTCAACGTGGTTGGAGCAAGCTCTGCTCCCTCCTCGCCCCGCGAACCCGCGCTCCCAGATCGATTCGACGACGGCGGCAGCTCCAGGTGGCCAGCGATGCTATTTTTGCGGTGGGGCCAAGCATCCACGGCAACAGTGTCCGGCAAGAACGGCAATCTGCAGCCAGTGCGGTAAAAAAGGCCACTACGGCAAAGTCTGTAGGTCCAGACCTAAAAACGGCAGTGCAGTTTGTAACCCTCCAGAACGGAGACCATCTCTTTCGGCGTTGCAGTACCCACGAGGTCCGACCACGTGCGATCTCAGGACGGCGCCATCGTGGCAAACAGAGGAGGAGGAAGACCACCAGGAGTCGCTGCGCTTGGCGCCCTCGCCCACGTGCGATTCATGGGGGCGGCCATCATGGTCCACGACGACTAGGAGCGACCAGCAGGGGTCCTCAGCATCCACATCGGCAGCATGCAGTGACGCCCAGGGGCCAACGGTGGCGTCGATCTCTCTGGATCAGACCAGGCATTACAGACTGGAACATTCTATGATGGAGGTAAAGGTTAGTGGCAGAACTGTGAATTGTCTGTTTGACAGTGGGAGCACCGAAAGTTTCATACACCCTGAAACTGCTAAAAGGTGTGGACTCCGGGTTCTCCCTGCCAAACAGACAATTTCCATGGCATCACAGTCCCGGTCTGTACCGATCCAAGGACGATGTATGGTAACTCTTGAGGTACAGGGCACAGTTTACGAGCAATTCAGGCTCCTTGTGCTACCTCACCTTTGCGCGCCAATTATCCTCGGACTAAACTTTATGGTCCACATGAAGAGTGTGATCCTACAGTACGGTGGGCCACTCCCTTCACTGGCAGTAGGGAACCAGCCGCAGCCTCCAAATTGCCCAAAGCGCCCCGCGTGCAATCTATCCATCCTGAAGATCACGACACCATCCCTTTTTAAAAATCTGGTACCTGGCTGCAAGCCCATCGCTACTAAAAGTAGGCGTTACAGCGCTGAGGACCGGATCTTTATTAGATCTGAGGTTCAGCGGCTCCTCAAGGAAGGGATCATACAGGCCAGTGCTAGTCCGTGGAGAGCGCAGGTCGTGGTAGTCAAAAGCGGGAACAAACCTCGGATGGTCATCGACTATAGTCAGACCATTAATAGATACACGCAGCTGGATGCGTATCCTCTCCCGCGCATTTCTGATATGGTCAATCAGATTGCGCAGTACCGAGTGTTTTCTACCATAGACCTTAAGTCCGCCTACCATCAACTCCCCATCCGCCCAGAGGACCGACAATATACGGCCTTTGAGGCGGATGGTCGTCTATACCAATTCCTCAGGGTTCCATTTGGTGTCACCAATGGGGTCTCGGTCTTCCAGCGTGCTATGGACCGAATGGTGGACCAGAATGGGTTGCGGGCTACCTTCCCGTACCTGGATAACGTCACCATCTGCGGCCATGACCAGCAGGACCACGACACGAATCTCCAACACTTTCTGCGCACTGCATCTCGCCTGAATCTGACCTATAACAGGGAGAAGTGCGTATTCCGTACGCGTAAGTTAGCCATCCTCGGATACGTGGTGGAAAACGGGGTCATTGGCCCTGATCCAGACCGTATGCGCCCACTCACTGAACTTCCCTTGCCCGCTAGCACGAAAGCACTGAGGAGATGCCTCGGGTTCTTTTCGTATTATGCACAGTGGGTCCCCAACTACGCGGACAAAGCTCGTCCGCTCATTAAGTCCACGACCTTCCCACTTACGCCGGAGGCCCAATTGGCCTTCAAGGTTTTGAAAAGCGACATCTCGAAAGCCACGATGCACGCGGTGGATGAATCCATCCCTTTCCAGGTGGAGAGTGATGCATCTGACTTCGCCCTAGCCGCCACACTAAACCAGGCAGGCAGGCCCGTCGCATTTTTTTCCCGCACCCTTCAAGGCCCAGAGATTCGGCACTCAGCGGTGGAAAAGGAGGCTCAGGCCATTGTGGAGGCAGTCAGACACTGGCGCCATTACCTGGCAGGTAAGCGGTTCACCCTGATCACGGATCAACGATCCGTGGCGTTTATGTTCAATAACACGCAGAGGGGCAAGATCAAGAACGATAAGATCTTGCGGTGGAGAATTGAGCTCTCCACCTATAATTACGATATTATGTATCGTCCAGGGAAGCTCAATGAGCCCTCGGATGCCCTCTCGCGCGGAACATGCGCCATCATGCAGGAGGACCGCTTGAAGGCTCTCCACAATGATCTGTGTCATCCTGGAGTCACCAGACTCTACCACTTCATCAAAGCCCGCAACCTGCCCTACTCGGTGGAGGAGGTCAGGTCAGTAACTAGAAGCTGTCGGATTTGCGCAGAATGCAAACCACACTTTTATCGACCAGACCGGGCACATTTGGTCAAGGCCACTCGCCCCTTTGAGAGGCTGAGTGTGGATTTTAAGGGCCCCCTTCCCTCAACGGACCGGAATGTCTATTTTCTCAATATTATAGACGAATATTCCCGGTTTCCGTTTGTTTTCCCCTGTGCGGACACGTCAACTGCCACCGTCATCAAGGTTTTCAGTGAACTTTTTACCCTGTTCGGGTACCCCTGCTATATTCATAGCGACAGGGGCTCGTCGTTCATGAGCAACGACTTGAGGCAATTCCTGCTCTCATTCGGGATTGCCTCTAGTAGAACCACGAGCTACAACCCTAGGGGTAACGGACAGGTGGAAAGGGAGAATGCTACAGTCTGGAAGGCTGTCCTACTGGCACTGAATTCCAGGGGCCTTCCAGTCTCCCGTTGGCAGGAGGTCCTTCCAAATGCGCTCCATTCTATCCGCTCCCTCCTGTGTACGGCAACCAATGCTACTCCCCACGAGAGGATGTTCTCATTCCCTTGGAAGTCGTCCTCGGGGACCTCATTGCCAGCCTGGTTGACGTACCCAGGACCCGTCCTTCTGCGGCGCCATGTGAGGGCTCGCAAGTCCGACCCCTTGGTCGAACCGGTCCAACTCCTCCACGCCAACCCTCAGTATGCCTATGTGGCATATCCTGACGGGCGAGAGGACACTGTCTCCATTAGAGACCTGGCGCCCGCAGGGGACGTAGCAACCCCTGTCGCTCCTATTCCCCCAGTCACAAATCCACTACTCCTCATTACTTCCCCAGACATGGCACGGTCAGCACCGGGACCAGTGCATAACACTTTTACTCCCATGTACAGCTTGCCTGAGACTCGGAGATCGGCGCCACCATCATCACCACCACCACCACTACCACCAAACGTTCCAGGATCCCCTGCACCATCGCCTCACCAGGGCCGGCCGGCCCGGGAGTCCTTGAAGGGACAGCCACACGTTACTTGGAGAGAACCACTACAAGCACCTGCTACGGTTTCGCAACCGGTGTTGAGGAGATCGCAGCGTCGGTGCGGTCCTCCAGACCGTCTGGACTTGTGAATCCTGTGATTTTTTTTTGTTATTGTCTGTTTTCGTCCACCCCGCCACCTTTTGTCTTAAAGGAGGGGTGAATGTGGTGAACCATCGTTGGTTCACCACTGGGGTTTGTTACCATGTTACTGTTGGGCTAGGGTGTTATTACTGTGGGGGTTGTACTATGTTGTTGGGTTAGGGTGTTTACCTGTTATAAGTGTTATCATGGCACATTCCAGTGGGGTCCCGCCTCCGGTGGCAGGGTATAAGACCCCCTGCTCCGGCAGGACCCCTTCAGTCTGAACTGGTGTATTCGTGTTAGTAGTTTCATTGTTACTGTATTAAAGCCTTCAATACTAAAGCCTTGATTCCATGTGCTCATTGACGCGCATCAGAAGGGCACACAATTGCACCCCTGGAGCACAGCAGCTGGCTTCCCCCACGAGTTGAGGCTCCACACATCCACCCCCCCCCCCCCCCCCACTGGTGAGGATAGCATCCTGGCACTTGTTTTGCACTAAGCGCCATAAGATTACATTTTCAAACTCGTCCAACAAACGAGTCTAAAACTCTCCCGTTTTCTTGCTCGTTTGGCACTTGGAATTTTTTTCATAGAATTCCACCTGCAGTTTCTGGCCTTTGCAATTTGTTGATGCTTCCATTCAGGATTTAAAACACCCCCCTCCTCATTTCCGGTGCAGTGAATGAGTTTCTAACTCACACTCACTGCTCACTCACTGAATATTGTTTAGAGTTAAAATCGATCTGCTTCATTATGCCCAGCCATGCTGGAGAGATGCTGGCGTTGGACTGGGGTGGACGCAGTAAGAAGTCTCACAATACCAGGTTAAAGTCCAACAGGTTTATTTGGAATCATTCATTAGATGATGAAATGCAGTGCTCCGAAAGCTTGTGATTCCAAATAACCCTGTTGGACTTTAACCTGGTGTTGTGAGACTTCATTATGCCAAGAGCATAATGAGCCAGAATGTTGTATGTTAATCTACACTACAACAACGGATGAATGAATAACGCTCGACAATCAACAGGCAGGAGTGTTTCCTTCTTGTCGGGAAACACTTCAGCAGTCAAGGGCTTTCAGCCTCTGATCTTCGGGTAAGCGTTCTCCAAGGCAGCCTTCACGACACACGACAACGCAGAGTCGCTGAGCAGAAACTGATAGCCAAGTTCCGCACACATGAGGGCGGCCTCAACCGGAATCTTGGGTTCATGTCACACTATCTGTAACCTCCTCGACTTGCCTGGGCTTGCAAAATCTCACTAACTGTCCTGGCTGGAGACAATACACATCTCTTTAACCTGTGCTTTACCCTCTCTCCACTCACATTGTCTGTACCTTTAAAACTTGATTACCTGTAAAGACTCGCATTCCAACCATTATCTTGTAATTGAGTTTGTGTCTTTATATGCCCTGTTTGTGAAACATATCCTGCACTCACCTGATGAAGGAGCAATGCTCCGAAAGCTTGTGCTACCAAATAAAGCTGTTGGACTTTAACCTGGTGTTGAGAGACTACTTACTGTGCTTACCCCAGTCCAACGCCGGCAACTCCACCTCATGTTAATCGAAAGGTATATTCATCAGCATATAAGATTTAAAAGTACTTTCTTCGACCTGGTTTTTAGACTGATAAAATAGCTTTTGCTTTAACATGGTCTGAATATTTCTGATATGATCACATTTCAACAGCTGCTGATGGAAGATTAAAGTATGTTCTAAAATCAATGACTCAGTAATTACTGTATGCTGATTATGAAAACAGCACGCAAGAAATTAAGGAATATTTCTGAAAATCAAAAGCCAGGAAGATGCTCTCAGCCTCTTAATTATGCATCAGTCATTGATTTATTTTCAAAAATATTGCTTATTTGTATCCTGGGAATGTTGTAACCTTTTTACTGACATTGCACAGAGGGAGCCAGTGAGTCATTTTCAGCAGTCTGGAGATGCATGAAAAGCAATTTTTTTGCTGCTAATTATTAACGTAGATTGGCACATTTAGTTGATCTCCAGCTTTAATTACTTTTAGGAATGGATCCAATTGCCAAAAATGTGATGAGTTGCAGTGATTTTGATACCATGGTGAAATTTGTCAGGAAAACCCAAGAGATTGTATTTTTTTTGTTGGTAATATTCTGGTCATATTTTCTTTAAACTGGTAATTAAAGCCAGGGACAGAGTGACTGTGCAATTGTAAATTGGGGGTTTGATATGTTAATGAGCTTAGCAAGACTTCGAACCGATGTTTACTGAAGGAAATATAGCAAGAATGGCTACAGAACAAGAATAGGTTTGAATGGGTGTTGGGGTTCAAAGAATAAGATATGCAAGGAAGTGACAGAAAGGCAAAGTATGGATAAGTGCAGGTTACTTTTATTTTAAATTCTAAAATCTAAAGTAAAGAGGTGAATTAATCAATTCTGGGAGAGAGCAGTCCTTAAAGAAACGGGGTGAGATAATGAGAGATCAAAAGGGAAAGAACGTATTTAAGGAGATGTTCAAAACTGATGAAAGTAGCTGTTCTAGATCTCAGCCAAGAGCAGGGATAGTTGGTTTCCTCCCAGCAAGCAGTGTGAATGAAGCCAGATCTGAAAACCAATTGCTGGGAAACCTCAGAGGGCACTCAAGAGAGAATTAAATGTACTGTGTGGTAAAAGTTACTGGACCTCAAATCTAAAAGGTGTTTCTGGACAGATTGGGGAAGGTTAGCTCTGAAGGTAATTAAATTACCTTGGAACTGTTTAAAATATTGGTGTTATGTGAAGGCATTTTCTTATTTATGTCCCCTTCTCTTTTAGTTTTTCGATTTTTTTTTCTAGTTCTTAATAAACATTTACTTTGCTATAAAATCACAAGTAGCCAGGGACATCTGGATTCCAAAACCTCTGCTCATTGCAAGCACAAAGGTGAAAGAGGTTGTTTCAAGTTTCCCTTCTGGGATTCGAATAGCTCTGCATTTACCATCAGCCGTGTCCTTAACAGCTGCTCAAAAGCTCCTTGATGCAGGGACATTTCCCCTTTAAATTACAAGAGTGAGCTGGTTATGTTGCAAGAATATTTGCTGAAGACACAGCAGCTGCACATTCATAGTTCTGCAGAGAGTATTCAATTATTGTAGTGAATACGCAGCTGCAAAATGCAAGGTCAGTAGTGTTTGGCTGCTTTCAGAAAATGCTTGCCTAATGGTTAACCCTTATACTGCTGTCTTGAAGGCTACCTTCAAAGAAGAGACGATTTCAGCACTGTCAAGATGTATTCCTTTGATGTGAAAATGCAAGGCAATCCAATCAAGAGCTCCTTGGTGGCAAAAGAGATTAAGATGCAAAAGAAGTGGTGCTTATGACAGATGTCAGGTGGATAATACAATGGAGAAGCAAGCTGACTATAGAAGGTTTGTGTAGTACAACGGTCCGGCGCATATAAGGATAATGTGGGAATCAGTGCCCACACAATGATGCAAAAGGGCACATGACCCTTACCCAGGGTCAGTTAAGTGTTGGACAGAGCTGTGTGTACCAGTAGGCATAGAGACAGCTCCTAGCCTGTACCTTTTGCTGTATATTTGTAAATTGTTGTAAGAGTCAATAAAGACATACAGTTAACCTGTGTATGACTGTGAAGACATTTTCAGACCTACTGAACTGCAACCAACAGAATTTTTCAAACTATTTTTTCCCCCGAGACCCACTTTTGCCAACGGCTCGAGCATCGGGACCCACGGCCACCTACCTTTAACGTGACAGCTGAGCCTGCTTGGTCCTTGTGGTGAACCATTGTTGGTTACCACCAGGAGTGCTGAGCCATGGTCTGGCCAGTACTATGAGTCTGTAGATATGTTACTGTTGGGGTTAGGGTTGGGCTGTTCTACCTGTTAATATAATCCTATGGTACATCCCAGTTGGCTCCGCCTCCTGGGAGAGATATAAAGGTCACTGCTCTGCCTGGTGACCCTTTAGTCTGGGATTGGATATTGTATATAGTAGCTCTGTTATTGTTGGCAATAAAAGCCTTTATTTCCCGGGTACATCCTGCCTCCCGTGTGATTTATCGCGCATCAATTTTATTGCCAACAAGTAAATTCTTTTTTTTTTGGAAAAAAACCAAAAGAAAACATGGAGCAAATGCTTAAACCCGAACGGCTTACGTTGGACCCACGTGCGGCGGGAGCATCGAACACTTTCGACCACTGGTTGAAGTGTTTCCAAGATTACCTCGACGCCTCCACAGCGGTCACCGACGACGCCGACAGACTCCGGGTCCTCCACGCGAGGGTAAGCGACGCTGTATACCTAGCGATCCGTGGGGCCACTGACTACAAAGGGGCCCTCGAGCTTCTCAAGAAGCGATACAACAAACCGTCGAATGAGATCCATGCTCGACACCTTCTAGCCACTCGACGGCGGCAGCCCGGCGAAACGACGGAACAGTACGCGTGCGAACTTCAGCAGCTAGCCAGAGCCTGCAATTGCAAGTCAGTGTCGGCAGCCCAGTACATGAGCGACTTAGTGCGAGATGCGTTCGTGGCGGGAATCGGCTCGTCGTACATCCGCCTTCGGCTGTTGGAGCAAGGTAACCTCGATCTCACGAAAACCATAGAGTTAGCTGACGCTCTAGAAACGGCCTCCAAAAGTCTGGAGATGTACCCCGACGACCGCGTGGAGACAGTGTGGCAGGGGCAGCCGCAGACTCCACTTTATTCAGCGGGACCGAAAAACTGCACGATTGCGTTTCCAGCCTCGGACCTGACGACGGCAGCAGCTCCAGGTGGCCCGCGGTGTTACTTCTGTGGGGGGGTGAAACACCCTCGGCAGCGATGTCCAGCTAAAGCGGTGTTGTGCTCCGCCTGCGGCAAGAAGGGGCATTATTCCAAAGTATGCCGGTCCAAACCTCCATCCAAAAACAGCAGTGCGGCGTGTGACTCCCCGGAGCCAGCCTCCTTGTCTTCTGCGTCTTCAAGGTCTTCTACCACGTGCGATTCCAGGACGTCGCCATTCCGAACGACGGAGTCGCAAGACACGTGCGACCTGCAGGGGCTGCAGGTTTTGGCACCACCGTCCACGTGCGACCTATGGGGGCAGCCATTTTGGTCGGCACCGACCGCGAATGACCAGCAGGGGTCGTCATCAACCATCTCAGCTGCCTGCAGTTGCACCCACGAACCAACGGTGGCGTCGATCATCCTGGACCAGGCCAAGCCTCACAGACTCGACAAGTCCATGATGGACATACAGGTAAACAGACGCCAGATTTATTGTTTGTTTGACAGCGGAAGCACGGAGAGCTTCATTCACCCTGACACCGTGAAGCGGTGTGGTCTCCAGATTCGGACTGTCAGGCAGACAATTTCGATGGCGTCCAGGTCCCGGTCTGTCACCATGCTAGGGAGCTGCGTGGTCAATCTGACGGTGCAGGGCACGGTTTACGAGAACTTCAGGCTCCTTGTGTTACCGCACCTTTGCGCGCCGATACTCCTAGGACTGGATTTTATGGTCCACCTGAAGAGTGTAACCCTGCAGTACGATGGGCCACTCCCTCCGCTTTCAGTGGGCGACCCGCAGCCTCAAAATTGCCCAACGCGCTCCACATGTAGTCTCTCAACGCTCAGGTTTACCACACCCTCACTATTCCAGAATCTCGTGCCAGGCTGCAAGCCCATCGCAACAAAGAGCAGGCGTTACAGCGCTGAGGATCGGATCTTCATTCGATCTGAAGTTCAGCGGCTCCTCAAGGAAGGGATCATCCAACCTAGCGCTAGTCCCTGGAGAGCGCAAGTCATGGTGGTTAAGAATGGGAACAAACCCCGGATGGTCATAGACTATAGTCAGACCATTAACAGATACACGCAGCTGGATGCGTATCCCCTCCCGCGCATATCTGACATGGTCAACCAGATTGCGCAGTACCGGGTGTTCTCCACCATCGACTTAAAATCTGCTCACCACCAGCTCCCCATTCGCCCAGAGGACTGACAATACACGGCCTTTGAGGTGGATGGTCGCCTGTACCATTTTTTAAGGGTTCCTTTTGGTGTCACGAATGGGGTCTCGGCCTTCCAGCGTGCTATGGACCGAATGGTGGACCAGAATGGGCTGCGGGCTACCTTCCCGTACCTAGATAACGTCACCATCTGCGGCCATGACCAGCAGGACCACGATGCCAACCTTCTTAGATTCTTACGCACTGCATCTCGCCTGAATCTGACCTACAACAGGGAGAAGTGTGTATTTCGCACCCGCCGCCTAGCTATCCTCGGATACGTGGTGGAAAACGGGGTCCTTGGCCCTGATCCAGACCGTATGCGTCCCCTCCTCGAACTCCCCCTGCCCACTAGCATCAAAGCACTGAGAAGATGTTTAGGCTTCTTCTCATACTATGCACAGTGGGTTCCCAATTACGCGGACAAAGCCCGTCCGCTCATCAAGTCTACCTCCTTTCCCCTAACAACAGAGGCTCGCTTAGCCTTTGCAAGAATTAAAGCCGACATCGCGAAAGCCACGATTCACGCTATCGATGAGTCCATCCCCTTCCAGGTGGAGAGTGATGCATCTGATTTCGCCCAGGCCGCCACACTTAACCAGGTGGGCAGGCCCGTCGCCTTTTTCTCTCGCACCCTCCAAGGCCCTGAAATTCGACATTCGGCGGTGGAAAAAGAGGCCCAGGCCATTGTGGAGGCCGTTCGGCATTGGCGCCATTACTTGGCGGGAAAACGGTTCACTCTGCTCACGGACCAGCGGTCCGTGGCATTCATGTTCAACAACGCGTTACGGGGTAAGATTAAGAATGATAAAATTTTGAGGTGGAGCATCGAACTCTCCACCTACAATTATGATATCATGTACCGTCCAGGGAAGCTCAACGAGCCCTCGGACGCCCTGTCGCGTGGAACATGCGCTAGTGTGCAGGAGAATCGATTACAGGCTCTCCACAATGACCTCTGCCATCCGGGGGTCACTCGGCTCTTCCACTTCATAAAGGCCCGGAATCTACCCTACTCGGTGGAGGATGTCAGGTCCATAACCAGAAGCTGCCGGGTATGCGCGGAATGCAAACCGCACTTCTACCGACCTGACAGGGCACACCTCATTAAGGCCACTCGTCCCTTTGAAAGATTGAGTGTGGACTTTAAGTGCCCCCTTCCCTCGACAGATCGGAACGTGTACTTCCTCAATGTGATTGACGAGTACTCACGATTCCCTTTTGTCATTCCCTGTTCTGATATGACCGCTGCCACGGTTGTCAAAGCATTACGGGATCTTTTCACCCTGTTCGGTTACCCCTGTTATATCCACAGCGATAGGGGCTCGTCGTTCATGAGCGACGACTTGAGGCAATACCTGCTCTCTAAAGGGATTGCCTCTAGTAGAACCACGAGCTACAACCCAAGGGGTAACGGACAGGTTGAACGAGAGAATGCTACAGTCTGGAAGGCTGTCTTACTGGCGTTGAGGTCTAAAGGTCTTCCAGTCTCCCGTTGGCAAGAGGTACTCCCTGATGCGCTCCACTCCATACGCTCACTCCTGTGTACGGCAACCAACGCTACTCCTCATGAGAGAATGTTTTCATTCCCTAGGAAGTCTTCCTCTGGGACCTCATTACCGTCTTGGTTGACGTACTCAGGACCTGTCCTCCTGCGGCGGCATGTTAGGACCCGCAAGTCCGACCCTTTGGTTGAACAGGTCCATCTCCTCCACGCCAACCCTCAGTATGCCTACGTGGCATATCCAGACGGGCGAGAGGACACGGTCTCGATTTGAGATCTGGCGCCAGCAGGGGGCTTGGAAACCCCTGTCGCTCCCACACCCCCAGTTAGGGACCCCCCAACCATTATCTCCCCTCCTGACACGGCGTGGGCAGTATCAGGACCACCACTTAACCCTCTTACTCCCGTGTACAGCTTGCCTGAGTCCAGGAGATGGTCGCCACTTCAAGGCGTGCCCGAGTTCAGCGGATTGTCACCACCTCGTGGTCTACCGGCCCGTGAGGAATTGGAGGAGTCGCTGGACACCGCCTTGGAGAGAACGTCACCGCGATTGCCTGAACCGGTGTCATCACCGGTGTTGCGGAGGTCACAGCGACGGTGCGGTCCCCCAGACCGTTTGAACTTATAGACAGATGAACAATTGTTCTGTGTTTTGTACCCCGCCGGCCTTTGTTTTCAAAGGAGGGGTGAATGTGGTGAACCATTGTTGGTTACCACCAGGAGTGCTGCGCCATGGTCTGGCCAGTACTATGAGTCTGTAGATATGTTACTGTTGGGGTTAGGGTTGGGCTGTTCTACCTGTTAATATAGTCCTATGGTACACCCCAGTTGGCTCCGCCTCCTGGGAGAGGTATAAAGGTCACTGCTCTGCCTGGTGACCCTTTAGTCTGGGATTGTATATTGTATATAGTAGCTCTGTTATTGTTGGCAATAAAAGCCTTTATTTCCCGGGTACATCCTGCCTCCCGTGTGATTTATCGCGCATCAGTCCTCATGATCTCGCTCCAATCAGGTTCACAGGGCGAGAGGACAACACCTATATCAGGTGCAGAGACCAGCCGCTTTCTTTGTGCAGCCTTCACCTTTGAGAGAAATGGAAAATCCCACCTCTCACATACAGGTCGTCCTGAAGGGCAGAGCAACAAGATGCTTGTTTTACTCAGCGCTGGATACTCCTGGGACATGCTGACAACCTCAGCTCAGGTGCAGCAGCTCAACCCCCCCATTTGGAGTCGGCTGCAAGTTAATAATTGACTCTGGACTCTCGAACTCAAAAAGGTATTTTTCACCCACCTCTTCTCTTTCAGAATCTGAAACTTCTCTGGAATGTAATGACAAAAGCTGTTGATCAGCGCAGCCGGATGTGAGTGAATAAGGCTTGTCAGTCAGTCTATTGACAGTTCCCTTCCTAACACAGTTTTCTTCGATGTGTGTAGCAGTGTGGGGAATGTGGGGAACATGTTGTAGTTTTGGCTTTTAACTCACACTTGGCAGACTTTCAATGACTTTTGGAAAGTATCTATTTGTTCCCAGTGCTGAAGGAATCAGCATCCTTTCCTTACAATTTTAGTTTCAGTTTGTTTAGAATTGAAAAGATGGGCGGGATTTTCCGGCCTCACTCGGACGAGACCGGAAATTCCCACCCGAGGTCAACGGAGATTTCTGTTGTTGGACCCTCGCCTGCGTCGATTCCCTGGCGGGCAAGATGGTAGAGTTCCGGCCAACGTCTGCAAGGTAAGACAGAGTTAAAATTCAACTTTCATCTCAAACAAATGAGCCAGAAGGGACAATGTCTCAAGGAGGAAAACGTGGATTTTCATACTTCAGTTCGTAAACTCTGCCAAGCACCCGACATCTTGACAGCCAATGTATCTCTGTGTGGAACAATAAATGTGTGCGCTCGGCCCCATTTCGAAAAACAGAGTCTCAGAAAGCCTGGTGTTGAGTTTGCTCAGTAAGAAGTTTAACAACACCAGGTTTGCTACCATTAATGAATTTCACAGCTTTCACAGCTCCTTTCAGCACCACAGCAAGGTCAGACAGAATTCCTCCCGATACTAATGTTTCACGGTGAATAAGGCAATGATTCCAAACAATGTCTTGATCCTGATCTGACTCTCCGGAGCCGCTCTCTCCAGCAGATTCCAGTGTGAGATCCTGTCCAGTAGGCTCACGGACTATTAGTGTCTCTGGCCATCTCTTTCTTGTAACAAAACAATCCATGTTGTTATAATCCAGGTCAGAAACTCCAAGGTATATCATGAAGTCAATCTGGACCTTAGGTTTTGCACTTTGAATTTGGCTAGGGGAAGCACGAGATGTTTCACTTCAGGTATGATTCAAATGACCCACTAGGGAGCTTTTATCAAACAAAGTTTATTTAAAAATACAATTAACACATAGTAAAAGCTATTGCTAATTTTCTTTCTAATTACAAGCAAGCAAAAAAAAACATGATATTGTATAAACCTTAGCAACTAAATGCACTGTTCCAATGCAACAAGCCTCCTTATAAACATACACCAGCCACAGGTTTAGCCCAGAAAATAAGAATGCTCACTTGATTTTGGAAACTACTCCTTTGTTTGGAGAATTAGCATACTTTTCAGAAGAGTAAAAACTTGAGGCAGTGGGGTTTGGCCACATTTAGAGTAGCGTGTGCAATTGTTGGCACCCAAATCAGGTGATCTTCAGGAAATACCATGACCCTTTTACACCTGCCACAGCCCACCCATAGGTCGCAAACACCACTTTGAAAAGGCCTGCCCTACAACATTTGAGAATTTGTGCCAAAAGCATGCAAGTACAAGGCACATGGTACCAAGTGCACATGCAGGGAGTGCTGATTTGCTTACTGCTGCCTTTTATGGATGGAGACTTCTGTGAATTATGTTTATTTCAACTCTCACTGCACAGAAGTTGGCTTCTTCAGAAGATGTTACAAAATCTCTTCCACTTCTCCTACTTGTGACACTCCCCTGATGGCCTCAGTGCTTCACTCTATTCATCCCCTGTATGACTCATTAACATACTTTCAAGAAGAGTAAAAAAACGAGGCAGTGGGGTTTGATGGCATTTAGAGTAGCATATGCAGTTCTTGGCACCTCAGTCAGGCGATCTTCAGGAAACACCATGACCCTTTTTACACCTGCCCATGCCCCACTGACAGGTTGCAACCCCCACTTTGAAAAGGCCAGCCCTACAACATGGTGGCAGCTTGTGCAAAACCCAAAACCTCACAGAAAAGGCAGAGAAAAACTAAAATGCTACAAGACTGAGAAAAAATTTAACAAGGCATTGTGAGCTGAAGAGAAGCTCCAATAGCAGAGGCACTGAGGAAAAAGTTCCAAAGAAAGGCTCCGAAACTGAAGGCAGATTTTAAAATTCCTTACTGCAGCAGAAGACTCCACAGTATCTCCTCCAAAAGCCCAGCTTCAAATGCCAGAGTAGCAGACCCAGCAAGGGTGAGCTAAATCTTATAAAATTCCAGGCTATAGCAAGCCCTCAGAAATCTTTAAAAATTTCAGAGTCAGAAGTGAGGAAAGCTGTCACTAAAGATCCGATTCCTGAGCCAATGACTTAATATAGAGCTGCCTCTGAAACAATTTATAAATAATTAATTGAACTATGTCTTTTTAAACACATCTAAGGCAAGCAAAAGCCAGGATTCAATGAATTTGCAACCTTAAACATAAACCCGGTGCAACAGAATTCTGCAGGCAGCCATTGTTGATTTTTTTCAAGCTGAGAGCTATCCTCAGATATAGCACCACTTCAGGTTTAGATTTAAAAAAAACAGAAGCAGAGCAGGTTAACACACTGTTTTACTCGGTGGGCCTGATTGTAGATGACATTATTGCAAGACAGGGAATCAATGAATCATCTGCTATTTTGAAGAAGTACTAAAATCATTGATGCTTATTTAAATCTAAGGCGCAACAAAATACTCAAAAAGGAGCTAAATTTAACAAATGTGTCCAGGAGCCAGGAGAACCTATTGATTTATTCATTAATGGTCTGTACAGGATGGCAGAAGGTTGTGAATATGGAGGCTTAAAACCTGAACTCATCAGAGACAGAATAGTGGTCGGAATAGTGGATGACACACTCTTTGACCCGAAGCAAGCCAAGGAAGATCTAACCCTGGAAAAGGCAATCCTGATAGTTAGACAGTCAGAGCTCCCAGAGCAATACAGAACCTCTTTCGGGGAGAAAATAAACTGAGGTGGAAAGGTTAACCCACAGTTTAGCTAGTTAAGCAACAAAGCCACAGGAACATCAGGTAAAGGAAAGCAGTAAATTAATTGGCCAGCGGTTAGCAACCGTGCCATCGCTGTGGAGCAAAACTGCCCCACAGGTGAGAACAAAACTGCCCCACAGGTGAGAACAATGTCATGGAGCAATTCAAAGGAACATTGAAACTGCAAAAAAAAGAAGCAAAGAGGATATGAAAAAAGACTGGCAGCTCACATAAAAGGGAATCCCAAGGTCTTTTATAGACCTAGAAAAAAAGAAAAGGGTGGTTAAGAAAAGGAATAGGACTGATTAGACACTAATAGAGGATTTACACGTGGAGGTAGCGGAAATAGCTGAGGTTTTAGATGAATATTTAGAACATAGAACAGTACAGCACAGAACAGGCCCTTCGGCCCACGATGTTGTGCCGAGCTTTATCTGAAACCAAGATCAAGCTATCCCACTCCCCATCATCCTGGTGCGCTCCATGTGCCTATCCAATAACCGCTTAAATGTTCCTAAAGTGTCTGACTCCACTATCACTGCAGGCAGTCCATTCCACACCCCAACCACTCTCTGCGTAAAGAACCTACCTCTGATATCCTTCCTATATCTCCCACCACGAACCCTATAGTTATGCCCCCTTGTAATAGCTCCATCCACCCGAGGAAATAGTCTTTGAACGTTCACTCTATCTATCCCCTTCATCATTTTATAAACCTCTATTAAGTCTCTCCTCAGCCTCCTCCGCTCCAGAGAGAACAGCCCTAGCTCCCTCAACCTTTCCTCATAAGACCTACCCTCCAAACCAGGCAGCATCCTGGTAAATCTCCTCTGCACTCTTTCCAGCGCTTCCACATCCTTCTTATAGTGAGGTGACCAGAACTGCACACAATATTCCAAATGTGGTCTCACCAAGGTCCTGTACAGTTGCAGCATAACCCCACGGCTCTTAAACTCCAACCCCCTGTTAATAAAAGCTAACACACTATAGGCCTTCTTCACAGCTCTATCCACAGCTCTATTTCACACCTGGTTTTACCAAGGAAGATGATGCTACTTGGGTGACAGTGAAAGAGGAGGTAATTAATACGCTAGAAGGATTTAAGAGGAAAGTTATAGCTCATGGAATAAAAGGAACAATATCAAGAAGGATACATAATTTGTTGAGCAACACAAAACAAAGAGTAATGGTTTTATAAGGCTTTAACAGTTAGTGGATGTTTTTGGGATGGAGGAAGGTTTGTAGTGGAGTTCCCCAAAGGTCAGGGTTGGGACCCTTGCTCTTCTTGATACATATTAATGACCCAGACCTTGGTCACAATTTCACAATTAGTGAATGAGATGAAACTTAAAAACAGTGTGAACGGTGAGGATAATAATGTAGAATGACAAAAGGACATTCACAAATTTGTGGAATGGGCAAACAAATAGTAAATGAAGTTCAGTGCAAGAAAGTATCAAGAGATGTGGTTTGGCAGGAAGAGCACAGAGAAACAATATAAAATAAAGGGTATGATTCTAGAGGACATACAGGAGCAGATGGTACTGGGTGTATATATGCATTAATCAATGGAGGTGACAGTTTGAGAGAACAATTAATAAAGCATACAGTATCCTAGTCTTCATTAATAGGTACACAGAGTACAAGAGCAAGAAGAATGTATTGAACTTGTGTAAGACACTAGTTCAGCCTCAACTGGAGTTCTGATTGCTGCACTTCTGAAAAACTGTGAAGGAATTGGAGAGAGTACACAAAAGAGTGAATCGTGAAGCAAATTGTTCCAGAGATGAGGAATTCAGTCATGAAGATAGATTGGAGAAGCTGACACTGCTTTCCTTGGAGAAGGCGGAGAGGAGATTTGATCAAAGTATTCAGAAGCCTGAGGGGTCTCGACAGAATAGATAGAGAGAAAATGTTCCCATTCACGAAAGGATCAAAAGTGAGAGGGGATAGGTTTAAAGTAATTGTTAAAAGCGACACGGAGAAAAGGTTTTCTGTGCAGCAAATGGTTAAGAGTATGGGATACACTGCCTGAGAATGTGGTGGAAGCAGGTTCAATCCAGGCATTCAAAAGGAAATTGTTATCCATAAAGAAAGAATATGCGTGGTTAGGGGAGAAAGCAGGGGAATGGCACAAAGTGAATCGCTTATTTGGAGAGCTGGTGCAGACATAATGGATTGAATGCCCCCCTTCTACGCTGTAACAATTCTATGACTCCGCTTTTTAAAAAAAAGTACAATAGTCTCCCATCTGCATCCGTCAAGTAGCTAAGCATTTAAACCATTTGTGCAGAGAGAATAGGGCAAGGATTAAATTCTGAAATGTTGCCTACTTACACAGAAGCTGTTTTATGATGATGCTGATATAGGCAGTGTTTAAATTGTCCTCTGTGGAACTATTTCTCTGAACAGACCAAAACTAGTGGAGGTTCCAGGCACTTCCAACTCTTGGCTCCATTTCACTCAAAACATCATCAAAGATCGAAGCATCAAGAATCTAGGATGGAGTGAAGCCTTCCCAAATTCAAGAATGCCTGGGATTTATTGTATTTGAATAACTTCAGTAGTTTAGCGCAATTAGGCAGCCCTGCCACGCTGCTGATGCTATTGAGTGGGAATGTGAATGAAGATGTTGGATCTGCTGAACAGAGCAACAGTCACCAAAAGAGAAAATGCTAGAAAATCTCAGCAGGTCTGGCAGCATCTGTAAGGAGAGAAAAGAGCTGATGTTTTGAGTTCAGATGACCCTTTGTCAAAGCTGGTCACCACCAGTCACCAGCTTTGGCAGTTGTGTGAGAAATAAATGTTTGATCACTGCTGATCTCCCTGAATGAATAGAACCATCAAATAATTTAGAGGGGGTACTTACTTTGACAGCCATGGACAGTGTGTTTGAGGTTATCTTCAGGCAGATGGCATTTCTCTGTAACTGCCTTCCTACTGAACCTAAATCTCTGAAGGTACAGTTCCTCAGGCATTTCAAGAGAGCTATGCGTGGTTTTGTAGGTATTGTGGGTGGAATATTGGCAATGTGACCAGTAGATCATTGGTGCCATCTGTCGTCCCACTGTGTTTCCCATCCTCTTCCTCCAAGTCAAGTGAGGGAAGGCCTAAAAGCAACCTCCACAGCTCGGCATCTGTTTCCTGTAAACACTCATGGACACCATTACAATTAGCTTCTCGTGTCCGATGTGTGGGAATCAAATTTAAGTTATTTCAGGCTTTCTAAAAGTAGAATAGATTCCACAGGCTAGACAATGATTGCTTGCTAAAATTCTAAAGCTGCAACTGCATCAATAATTCGGAACGATATTTTTCAAATCTAAACATGACATTTTATGTCATGGCACGGTAGCACAGTGGTTATCACTGCTGCTTCATAGCTCCAGGGACCTGGGTTCGATTCCCGGCTTGGGTCACTGTCTGTGTGGAGTTTGCACATTCTCCTCGTGTTTGCGTGGGTTTCCTCCGGGTGCTCCGGTTTCCTCCCACAGTCCAAAAGTGTGCAGGCTAGGTTGATTAGTCATGCTAAAAATTGCCCCTTAGTGTCCTCAGATGCGTAGGTTAGAGGGATTAGCGGGTAAATATGTAGGGATATGGGGGTAGGGCCTGGGTGGGATTGTGGTCAGTGCAGACTCAATGGGCCAAATGGCCTCTTTCTGCACTGTAGGGTTTCTATGATTTTAAAGATGAATAACCTATTCTCTGTCAATTTGGATGCTATTAAGAGGTAAAAAATTGTAAAAAATACTTTGGATTTGAAAACTATAATTATGACGCTCAACATATTTTCAAAAAGCAATTAAGCTAGCTAAATGGAAAGATCAATCGATAATTTCCCGTTATTAGGTTTTCCCTGTTATTTTCAATCAATAGCAATGATGGGTCAGTAGCAATAGGATTACTTTGCTATTTGACAAGATCTATCAATGGATTTTATTAAAGCACAGTGCATGCATGCCATGAATAAGATTATGCATGTTCACCTCAGAATCTTGCAATTTGAGTGCAGGACATAGGTTCTGCATAAAAATAGATATTGCTCAGAAATTTGAGGAATGCACATCTTAATTTCATTAGTTTTAATTCTGGCTTTGGGGTTCCTGATGTATTTTCAGATTGTATTCAAATGTGGCAAACATCCTTGGTCCTGATTCTGATCAATAGCTTTGGTAGAATACCCATTAAATTGTATTTTCATGGATTTGGAAGACTCCACGGAGGTGGTAAAAAATAGACAGGACCCAAATCTGTATTTCTTGACTGAGAACTCAGACATCCATTTGGCTGCTGAAACAGCTGGGAAAACATTGCTTGATTGACAGGTCCTTCTCTGTGATCTATTCTGTCAATTGCACAATGTTTGTTTACACAAGATAAAGCAGTTTTTAGTGCTTGCAGTTTCTGCTATTGATATTTTAAAGAGTCTGCAGTATGAATACTTTAATAAGGCTGTAATTAAAAGTTTTTTCTTAACAATTTATGGATGAATGACTTTTTAAAGTTTTTTCACACATCCAATTGTTAATATGGGATTCATTGGTTCTGTACAGAGTGCATAGTGGATGAATGGGCATCAAATTCCCACAGCTTGGCATAGATGGCATAAGAGCCATGGGGGTTGGGTGAAGGGCTATAACTCGGCATGGAGTGCATGAAGGGCTATTGGGGGATGGGTGGGGGCATGAGCGGACATGAATGGGACAAGGGGAATGATTAAATGGCGGATGAAACCTCAGAGTACCGACACAAGCTTTTTAAACACCAAGCACCTCAGCACTTGATAGTCCCTGTGACTGCCTCCAAGCACTATCTGGGAGCAGCAGACCCAATTCCAGTTACCTCTCACCATCCCCCAGGACAAACATCTGTCTTTGTTGGCAGTTTTTCTCTAGGAATTGTCCTGACTTTCACTGCCCACCTGAAAATCCGGTTTGTCGTCTCAGATTGTGGTTGTGTCCTTATACAAGCGTTTTTACTTGACCTTTATCAGTAACTGTGGTTCAGCAGATATTGTTCAATTATCTACCTAGGGAAAATACATCAACAGTCAATAGCATACAGTAAGTCCTGCCATGTACATCTCAACACACTAATGCAGACCGAGTATCAGTAGCCTGCTATTGAGTCACACCTGCCAACATACTTCGTAGTCCATAGACCAGATTTTCTGATTTGGTTGCAATTCAGTCCCAAGTGGTTAAATACAGGAGCATGGACATTTGCAGGGTTCACACAAGTGGGAGCAGAAAACTGCGGTGTCGATGAAATTTAAAGGAATGAATACAATTGAAGAAAATGTCAAAATAGGAGAGCAAAAGTTATTAAAACCTTTCAAAAATCTCAGAAAGCATTTCTAGCCATTGGCAGTCTTTGCCAAAACTGAAGAGGGAAAGGCCTAAAGGAATGACATGGACAAATTGAGTAAAAGAAAACAGAAGGTGCAGGTATGAATCTGGCACTGTCGAATGCCTAGTGAAGATGAGGTGATGCTTATTGATGTGGCTGTTAGAGGGATGGACCACTTTGTTGCTCTGGGGCATCATTCTGACAGGTCAGGATTACAGCATGCCTGGGAGGAGGTGGAGCTTGTTGCTTTGGCAACATGTGACTAGTGCTGCCATTGGCTCTGCCGGTCCTGTGTGACATGATGGCACAGGTCTCCTAGTAGAAATTGGCATAGCAACTGTGGCTCTGTGAATATAGTTCAAAACAATCGTTGCTGGGGAGGTGTGACAATGACTCCAGGTATGATGGTATCTTGGCAGGTGTGATCAGTTGGGCTATGATGGTTGTTGAGCATGGAATACCTGTTTTCTGGTCATTGAAGGTGTAAGATACCATTTGATTTCGGTGCTTTCTTGGGAATTTCGAGCACATTGCCCAAACAAGCATTCAGAAGTGTTATTTGAGAATAAAACCCGTCATCCACAAAAGTGAGCTGTGCACACCTCTGACTGTAAATATGTGGATTTATGATTGCACATAGAATCCCTCTAAATGAAGCTTAACCTGACCTCACCATTACGAAGGTTACTTGAGAAAGGATATATTGGCACTGGAGGGGGTGCAGAGGAGATTCACGAGGTTGATTCCGGAGTTGAGAGGGTTGGCTTATGAGGAGAGACTGAGTAAACTGGGGCTGTACTCTTTGGAATTCAGAAGAATGAGGGGAGATCTTATAGAAACATATAAGATTATGAAGGGAATAGATAAGATAGAAGCAGGGAAGTTGTTTCCACTGGCGGGTGAAACTAGAACGAGGGGGCAGAGCCTCAAAATAAGGGGAAGCCGATTTAGGACTGAGTTGAGGAGGAACTTCTTCACATGAAGGGTTGTGAATCTGTGGAATTCCCTGCCCAGTGAAGCAGTTGAGGCTACCTCATTTAATCTTTTTAAGGCAAGGATAGATACATTTTTGAACAGGAAAGGAATTAAGGGTTATGATGAGCGGGCGGGTAAGTGGAGCTGAGTCCACAAAAAGATCAGCCATGATCTTATTGAATGGCGGAGCAGGCTCGAGGGGCCAGATGGCCTACTCCTGCTCCATGTTCTTATGTTCTTAACTCCTTTCTTTCTCCAAAAGGGCCAGTTCCCTTTGGGAAGGCCACTGTGGGGAGTAATGGGGTTGAGTACAAAAACAGAACAACTGACTAAAAGAAAAGGAAGAACCTAAAGCCAAGAAAATAGTTAAGAGATGAATGAACTATATTACATTACCACTTCCTTCAAATGAGGTTACCTTTACTTACAGTATTCTACACTTTCATATGGACATAATTATGAATGGATGTCCATACATGTATGAAGATTGGAAAATCATATGTACTGATCCCAATTCTTCTTTCAGCCCCAAGTCTTATTTTTGGTGTCCACATTGTGCAAAGGTGTTTAGTGCCCCAGCACAGCAGGTTGGAGCTGAGTGCAGAGACAGGAAGCTAGCATCAGTGCAAAATGGGTCAAGGGAGAAGAAATGGAGGGTGTGTTGGCTGAAACTGAGTGAAGAGAGGAGACGACTACCATTTTGAAAAGGGGGGAAGAACCAAAGAGGATTGCTGATACCTGATAAATAATTTTAAAACAACTTGCAACAAGGGAATACCAATAAATATGCAAATTATGCAAAGTTACTTCGCAAGAAATAATGGGAAACCCTCAACATTTCTATCACAATCCTCTATTGTAACAATTGTGGAATGTTGGATATGCCAGCTAATTACATTATGCCAAGCCAATGCTCATTGCATTTACATATCTCTGTTGTATATTTAAGCTGGTTCTGAATTTTCAGCTTTGTGAAGATAGTTGTAAGCTTATTAGTTTTGCTGCTCAGCATGGAAGGTAGTCGAGCAAGCTTAGTTCCTGGAATAACCAAGAAATGTTTGCTTAAAGGACGGCGTGGTGGCCTGGGTAAGATGCTCTTTCAGAGAGTCAGTGCAGACTGGATGGGCCGAATGGCCTCTTTCTGCATTGTAGGGACTCGATGATTCTATTCTATGGTTCTATGACTCAGCTCATGATTTGTCATTATTAGATTGGATGTTTGCAAGGCCCAGCTTGAACCTTCTACAAGGTTTTTTGGACTCTTTTTGATAATATTTAATTTGTTTGCTGAAGCAGACACATCAACGATGACATCAACCTATTTATGTTATCATCGTGTTACCAATGATGTTCAACAAACGTTTGAATTAAGCGGAATTTTCCTCACAAAGATTATGTGTCGTAACAGCGTGAAAACGGGAGTCCTCCAACGCCAGTCGACACTGCAATCTTCCGTCATGCAGTCAATATTTTTGACAACTGGGAGCTTTGCACTGATAGGGGAGGACAGAGCCGGGGAAGAGTACTCGGGCGCCATTGCACAGGACTCCCCAATCTCCTACCGAACCGTGAGACCTCCCACCCCCACGGACATCGGACAGCCACCCCACCCCCCTCCCGCCCCCCCCCCCCCCCCCCCCCCCACTCACCGACACAGGTTGGCAGGTGCAAATCGTACTTTTGGCCTCCCATGCTATCCTCCTGGCTCGCCATGTTGATCGACTGACGAGGCTAACCGGTAAGATCGCGTTGTTTCTTTATCAGGCAAGTGTGCTTTCAATCATTTTCTTGATAGTGAGTCTCTGCTCAGAACACAATCTTCTTCAATTTGTATTCAAAACTGAGGCAAACCTTTAATTGAATTAAAATTTCATTTTTGACATCATCTGAAGTACTGTTAATGTCGAGGAATGTCTAAGAATTTCCAAGTTCGACCTCATCATTTTATCTGCTACAATACAAAAAAGGTCAGAAGATAGGAGTCTCGCCCAACTAAAAGGTCTTAATTTTCTCCAGTTATGAAAGGGGAACTAACTTTGAATTATGATCTTTTCCAACTTGTTAACATTACTGAAAATGTCACAGTAACACCCTGCTTATTTTGATTGATAATTCATTCCTCGGGTAATCCAAATCACTCGACCATAAATCAATGTGATTAAAGACACTTTTCCAGACCACTAGATGTCAGTGTTTTAACTTGTTTTATGCCTTTGATGCACCAGGGTGAAGGAAGTCACATTATACTCCAAATTGTCTTAAGACCTTAAGACATTTGGTGTAATATGTGTTATATTTAAAGGTATTTTAGATTGGGCACTGAACTGTGATGCGTCTTTTATCCCAGGCTTTTTATTTTCTCATCAATATCTTTCTTACACCAACACATTGTGTCAACATGAATTGGACAATGCAGCATCAACTGTTCTGCTCAAAAATGCCAGTGCCCCCCTGTACATTGTTCCTTATTCCACTCTCAGGAAGTAGGAATTTGTAAACTATATACATGTCAGCCATTGCCTTTTGAAGTTGGCAGTCACTGTTCCAAGCCACCTCTCACCTTGTCAGCATTTCAAAGAAAACAATTATTTTACACTGGGGTTGGGGACTGGCAACAGATCTGCTGAGTTGGAGTTATCTGGAAATAGTCAGATCAGGTTCACTTAAATGAGTTAATGTCATCATTAAAATACCGGAGGATGGAATACCATACCAACATATCAACTATTTTCTATCCTAACCAAAAGTAATTCTATGGGTGGGGTTTTCCAGCCGCGCTTGCCCCAAAATCCGGGGTCAATGGACCTTTCCATGGTCCCCCTCCCAGCCCACTGATTCCCATGGCAGGCGGGACAGGAAAATTTGCCCCATAATCTGGTGAATATTCAAGTTTTAAGGACATTTAAGACCATGCTTTTTTGTAGCAGGATATTAAATGACATCTGCTGCTGATTAACCGAGCTTGTGCATGGGTGACTTTTTAAATTTGTTTTGCTGCAAGTTTCTGAAAGTATGAGTGGATAATGTCACAGTGAGGGATATGGGGAATCATCATAGAATCATAGAAACCCTACAGTGCAGAAAGAGGCCATCTGGCCCATCGAGTCTGCACCGACCACAATCCCACCCAGGCCCTACCCCTTTATCCCTACACATTTACCCACTAATCCCTCTAACCTACGCATCTCAGGACACTAAGGGGCAATTTTAGCATGGCCAATCAACCTAACCCGCACATCTTTGGACAGTGGGAGGAAACCGGAGCACCCGGGAGGAAACCCACGCAGACACGAGGAGAATGTGCAAACTCCACACAGACAGTGACCCGAGCCGGGATTCGAACCCAGGTCCCTGGAGCTGTGAAGCAGCAGTGCTAACCACTGTGCTACCGTGCCCTGGGACTTAAGTGAGCAGCGCAAGCAACTCTGTATTTTCTTAACCAATTAGATGAAAAGATCGTGAAATTAATATCACAGGGACTGTGAAGAAATGTGAATTAGAGGGGTTGCTTTCAATGTCAAATCAGGTACAGAAAGAGAAATAATGAGATGGAAAAAAAAGATTGGATCAATTAAGAGGGAGAATTTTTTTTAAGGTAATTGATTTTATTTTTAATTTTACATTTTTAACATCTCCAGCACCAAATTAAAAACAGAACTTAGAATGGAACCACACTGATAATAAATTTTCAGTGCCAGAGATAGTGGGCGGGCTATACCACGCAACCCGCCAGGGGTCTAGAGACTTTGGGAGGCAGTCCGCCATTGGCCGGTGGTGGGACCTTCTGGCCCTGCCATCGTCAACGGGGTTTCTCATTGAATGCACGCCTCACTGATAGGAAACCCATGGCAGGGGTGCACCGTTAGTGGGACCAGAAAATCCCATTGGCGTGAACTGCTGTTGATTGGCAAAAGTTAACATTTATCATGTGGTTAAGAAATTATTTGAGATGGCATGACTTAATATAAACATCACACCATTTGGTGCAATTCAGGGATGAAGTAGATCGCGAGATGTTGTTTACACAAAGCTAATAATGGGACTATACAAATCACACAGCATCTCATTCATTTTCAAATCTAATTGCATATCTGTTTCTTGTCCGAAACTGCTGTACCATTGGTGCATAAATAATGATAAGTGTCATTAGCATTACCATTTGACAGAAAATTCATGCTTCGGGCCTGAATTGTTGAGCAGAGACAGAGGCTCCCCATCTCCGCACAAATGTCAACAAATGCCTCAATCGGGAAAACCTGCCCCTGAACCTGACCTGTACCATTTTCAAGGCAGGGGGAGGTGGAGAATGGGGACAGGTTCTAAGTTACACATCCATGGTTCACAGAGACAGCTGCCGATATAAATCAGCAGCTCCTTCTACTCGCGTGATTTTAGTGATGATGGGGTCAGAAACCTGAATCGCGCAGATTAGACCTGGTAGGAGCAAGTCTGAAACTTGTGAATTTGTTAAGACAGCCAGTGTACCTTTTTTTTTAAGAGAGGTAAGATACCTCTTTGTATATGTACGCAGGGCAACCTGGGAGGTAAGCCACACTTTGGGATAAGTCAGGTGCCCTTTGGAATTGCTAAAAGTAGACATGGTTTTGGGTAAGTGCCATATTCTCATTGGAACTGTCAAACTGTCAAAGAATTATCAAGCTGTGAATAGTATCAAAGAACTGTCAAAACTCATTGGAACTGTCAAAGATGTCAAGGGATTTGTGCCTTAAATTCAAAAAAAAGTGTAGAGTTTAAAACTAATCAAGTGCTGGCTATTTCACATTTTCCGTTGACATAGTCTGAGGGTTATCATTATAGGATTTGTGCTGCATGATTGATTTTAAAAATCACCACAAGTGACAGCTCCAAGTAGTTATGGAATAGAAATTTTTGTTTCATAAGAAATTAATTGAAGGAATTTCAGTGCATTGAATGTTTTTTTTAAATCAACGGGTGGGATTTTACAGCCTCATTCATCCGGAAAGTGGACCTTCCCATGCTCCGCCCCTCGCTTGCTTAGATTCCCGTGGCGGGTGGGCCGGTAAAATTCCAGCCAATTACTTTTTTTTTTTAAATAGCAACATCGCCAATAGACACAGAACTTTATTTTATGTCAACATAGCTCCTAAGATTTGCTGATGGTGGATGCCAGGTTAGCTGGTATGGAGGAGGTAAGGACAAGGTGGGTGGGGGGGTATGGATTCGCATGAATTGGCAGTAAATTGGCATATGGGCCACAAAGGACCATGGGGATGAGGGGGGCATGTGTTGGCACAAGAGGTAGGAGGTGCCATGGGATGCAGAGAGGAGCAATGGCAGGTGTGCAGGGTGCATGAGGTGGCATAGGCTGAAATGGATAGGGGCAAGGAGTGTGTGTGGGTGATGAAGAGGGCGAGTACTGGAGAGGTGGCTTTTGAATTATTCATTATTTAATAAGTTCAACAAAGCGCCAGAACACAAAGTACAATTGCCAACCCTCCAGAATTGGGCTGGAGTCTGAGAACTGAAAATCAATCTCCAGAACATTGTTTGTGTTCAAACCTGGAGAAAAATCATTGGGACATTTTAAAAGATTGGGGTTTTTTGCCATTTTCTTTGAACATTTCTCTTTACCAGATATCAAAATATTGAAAGTGAGGGGAAAAAAAGACTTTGACTGACAACCAGGCATCATCCAATGGGTAATGAGTCTTTTTGCTTTCCATTTGGTGTAGGAAGGCAGTGCATCACAAGGATAGTTATGTTGGCTGATGGAGCATGGGGGCAAGTCATGTGATGAAACCTCCAGGAGTACATTTAATCGCAGCTGACAACACTAGCACTGAGGTAGGCCTTCTGCCCAACCTGCCTCCTCAACGGACATTCTCTGCACTCGTTCTGGCTTTGGCAGACTTTTAATCCAGCACCCCTCCCCTCCAGAATGAAAACCTGACCTTCTGGGCCCCTTTTACCTGGGGCAGGTTGTCAGAGCGCTGCCAACTCAGGGGTGAAAATGCGGGCCTCAATATTTGAAATTCATAGTAGATTGACACGTATCACCTCACCTGGGCCCGGCTCCATTCTCCGACCACCTCATGCTCTGGGCCTCACTCCACTGCTCAGATTGCCTCGTGCTCTGAGCCATGAAACCTAGCTTCAATACTAACCCTCATACTCTTTGTTGCTCATCCAAGCACAGGCTGATTGCTCTCTGATTTGCAGTTGACACCAGTGAGCCTTTCAGCAGTGAACGCAGGGAGGAACCAGCCTGTGACAGCATCAGCTAAACAGCATTTTTCAAATATCAGTCAATTGAATGTCCAGCTTTGACGGACTACATTAAGTTTGTCTGCTTGAAATCCAAGTTGCCGGAGCAGTGCTCTGGTGCACCCCAGCAACAATACACCACTGCTTTTGGCTCACTCTACACCAGCGTCATGTAGGAGAATATAAGTTTGCTACCTGGGCGGGCCTTCATGAATAATCTCAGCGGGTACGGGAATTGAACCCGTGCTGTTGCCATTACTCTGCATCACAAACCAGCTGTCCAGCCAATTAAGCTCAACCGGCTCCCAGAAGATTCCCAAATAGTGATGGAAGGAGTAAGCCTTTCAGGCCATCTTGATCCATCCATTCAAAATCAATGTAAAATCCCACCAATGATTGTGTAATTATTTCTTAAAGGTTTTACCCGTAGTATTTTATCTGGAAGTCCATTCTATGTGTTGAACTCACTTTGAGAATAATATTAATCTTTTGCCAATAGTATAAAATAGGTGATTATTGTATCAACCGCCCATTATGCATCCCTTGTAATTTCCCTTTGCATTGACTTCAGTGGAAAGCACATTAAGGAGTGGGTATCTTGGAGAGCCCATCCAATTGAGCCAGTTGTACACTATTGGCAAAAGTTAACATTATTCCCTTTGGGAGTTGAGGAGTTTACTGATATTAATTACATTGCACAAGGTTAACCCAAATCCCATTGTTCTATTCCACAATGAAATTTATTATAATGTTCTGCCTTTGTCCTTTCCATTCTTTTGAGTACCTTTTATATCTCAACAAGAGAATCCCTTAGGTGCCTCTTTTCCAAGCTGAAATACTCAAGTATCTCAGTCTTTGCTGAGAGCTCAGAGCTTGGATATTATTCAGCCTTGTTATTCTTTTTTAAATTGCCACACAATGCTTGAGTGGTTCCCTTATATCCCAATGAACAGAGCTGGATGCAATACTGAAGGTGGGATCTGTCCAATGCATTATACAATTTGATCGCTTCTTCTGAGTTCTATTCTCTTGGCTGTACAATTCATTGACTTTATTGTTTTTCCTTCCAACGTGTATAACTTTTCACTTGCCTGCATTGAACTGCCATTGTTCTGCCCACTTGTACAATTTATCCAACTCTTTTTGGATTCCCAAGCAGCCTCCTCCAATTGCAATGCCTTGCCTGGTTTGGTATCATGTATTAATTTTTAATCATTTTGAAACAGAGAACAATGCAGTACAGAAGGAGGCCAATCAGCCTAAAGAGTATGACTATTTGGCTTCTGAATCTCCTTCAGTTATTAAATTAGCTCTGCAATATGCATATTTGAATACTTTACACTTGCTTATGAAGCTACTTTGTCTGGTAATTTAATTAGGTTTTAACTCAAAAATTAACACTTCAATTAATCATTCAATAAAGGCCAGGAGCCATGAATTTGTCGGAAATGTGGCAGAAAACCCATTCACACACATCGATCCAAACATTCCTGGGAACAGAAGGACTCCATGCTTTAGCCAAAATGGAGCTGGAGCCCCTATTCCAGAAATCCTGCAGGGGGAGGGGGTTGCGGAGACACAGAAGGGGGAAAGGTCACAGTTTCCACATCCATGGTCCACGGAGGCAGCTGTACAGGTAAAAGTGCAGCTGCCTTCAAACAGATACAATATTTGTTAGTAGGATGTCCAAAACACAACCCGTGAGTAAAAGGTCTAAATCTGCCCGAGTACTTTGGAGAGATGGGGCATTCTCCCTTTTGGAGATGTCTAGATACCCCTTTGGGAGATGTCCAGATACCCCTTTGGGAGATGTCCAGATACCCCTTTGGGAGATGTCCAGATACCCCTTTGGGAGAGGTAAAGTGCCTTTTGGAATTATCAAAATAAGACATGAATGTGTGTAAATGTGGGTGACCTTGGCAGAACTGTCAAGGTGTTAAATCCCCAAGCTCTTTATATTAAAACTACATAACACTAGCACTGGAGATGGGGATTTAAACTAAATAGTGGGAGAGAGGGTTTGGGTGAATGGCAATTTAAAAAATCAAAGCGTAAGGAGAAGATTAATGATGAGGCCAATTGTTACCAGATAATAAAAGGAAGGGACAGAGCATGCGAACGTCATATTACACCAGAGAATTGTACAAGAGCAGGGAAAATTAACAGAACAAACTTAAAGGCTTTGTATCTGAATGTGTATAGCATTTGGAATAAAATTAATTAGTTCACAGCACAAATAGAAAGAACATGATATGATTTGATGGTGATAACTGAGACATGGTTACAAGGAGACCTGGTCTGGGGGTTGAATATCCAAGGGTAATCAGTGTTTTGAAAGGTTAAGCAGAGAGCAAAAGATGGATAGAAATAAGAAATAGCAAAGGAAAGAAGTCCCTGGTGGGAATAATCTATAGGTCCCCTAATAGTAGTTCCACAGTATAAACCAATAAATGTTGGGGCCTTGTAAGGAATGTACAGCTATAATCATGGGTGATTTTAATATGCATATTGACTGGATTAATCAAATTGGCAAAAGTAGCCTCGAGGGAGAGATCAGAGAGTGTATTAGAGATTGTTTCTTGGAACAATATGTTGTTCAACCAACCAGGGGTCAGGCTATTTTGGATTTAGGATTGTGTAATGAGATGGGATTAATTATCTTGTAATAAAAGATCCTCTAGGGAAGAGTGATCATTGCATGCTTGAATTTCAAAATCAGTTTGAGGGCAATAAACTTGCATCCTACACTAGTGTTCTGGGGTTAAATAAAAGTAATTAAATAGGCATGAGAACAGATTTGGTTCTAGCAGACTGGGCATAAAAACTAAAACGTAGCTTAGTTGATAAACAGTAAAAGACATTTAAGAAAATATTCAATTCCACCCAACAAAAATATATTCCAGAGAGGAAATAAGATTGTAAGAAGGGGAAAATGTACCCTTGGCTAAATAAGGAGGTTAAAGATAACATAAATGCAAAACCTAAAGCATACCATGTTGCAAAATCAGTGACAGGCTGGAGGATTGGGAAACTTTTAAAGACCAAAACAAGGGTTATTAAAAAAGTAATAAAAAGAGCAAAGATAAAATATAAAAGAAATCTAGCGTAGAATATAAAAACGGATAGCAAAAGATTCGATAAGAACAAAGAACAAAGAACAAAGAACAGTACAGCACAGGAAACAGGCCCTTCGGCCCTCCAAGCCCGTGCCGCTCCTTGGTCCAACTAGACCAATCGTTTGTATCCCTCCATTCCCAGGCTGCTCATGTGACTATCCAGGTAAGTCTTAAACGATGTCAGCGTGCCTGCCTCCACCACCCTACTTGGCAGCGCATTCCAGGCCCCCACCACCCTCTGTGTAAAAAACGTCCCTCTGATGTCGGAGTTATACTTCGCCCCTCTCAGCTTGAGCCGGTGACCCCTCGTGATCGTCACCTCCGACCTGGGAAAAAGCTTCCCACTGTTCACCCTATCTATACCCTTCATAATCTTGTATACCTCTATTAGATCTCCCCTCATTCTCCGGGTTCAATTCCGGCCTCGGATGACTTTGCGTGGAGTTTGCACATTCTCCCCGTGTCTGCATAGGTTTCCTTCAGGTGCTCCGGTTACCTCCCACAGTCCAAAGCTGTCGGTTTAGGTTGATTGGCCATGCTAAATTGACCCTAGAGTCAGGGGAATTAGCAGGGTAAATATGTGAGGTTACGGGAATAGGGCCTGGGTGGGATTGTGATCGGTACAGACTCAATGGGTTGAATGGCCTTCTTCTGCATTGTGGGGATTCTATGATTTCCACGAGAGAGTGGAGATAAATGGGTCTTTTTCTGGTAGTGTGCCATAGGGTTCAGTGCTCAGGCCCCAACTATTTACAATCTATACTAATGACTTGGATGTAGGGTTAGAATGTAAATTTACAGATGACACTAAAATAGCTGGAAAAACAAGTTGCACTGAGGAAATAAGAAATTTTACTGTTCCCTATCCCTGGAACCACAGGAATTATAAGATTAGTGCTACCTGATTGACTTCACAACCTCGTATTAACACAGTGGTGGGAGAGGTGTTGCAGCTGTAAATTCACAATTTTATTGACAGCTCCAAGTGATTGATGTGGGGCTATGAATGCAAGTGTTCGTTTTCATAAGGGATTAAGTACTTAGAGGAATTTAAATGTACTGAATGATCTTTCATGAATGACAATGTTTTTAAATAATAAACTCATCAATAGATACTTAGAACTTTATTTTATTTCCTCTCAGCATGGCACCTGAGGTCTTCCCATGGATAATAGGCGTGTAAGGAAAAGGGTGGGGGGCATGGATTGGCACCAATTGGCAACAAGTTGGCATAGAGACTATAAAGGGCTATGGGGTGAGTGGGGATCATGAGTTAGTGTGAGTTTACATTAAGCTGGCATGGAGGGTACAAAGGGCTATGGGAGTACATAGAGGGAAATGGGTTGGCATGAGGAATATGAGGGCTCATGGGGATGAGTGCGGGCATGTTATGGAATGGGGTGGCATGAATAGGGCATGGGTGTGTGTGAGGGATGAGAGGGTTTGAGGGGTGAGAACTACATGGCTTTTTACAGCTGGATCAAAATCCCAGGGCAGACCTTTCACACAGCCCACCTCCAAACCAGGCAGTTTGTGTGGCTGCTCCTGCACTGTTTCAGGGGTGGGGGAGGGGGGCGCTGCCTCCCATTAGTACTTGATCCCTCGGAACAAAAATCCAACTATTCAAGACACCTTCTGCTGAGTCGGGTTTGCGGAGTTTCATCGACTCTTCACTCCGGACTTGGGGGTGAAAATTTGACCAAAAGGCACGGTTTCCCATCTCAGTTGTGGTGGAACAGGAGTTGTTCCAAGGAATTACCAAAAGAAAGTAATTTCATGCAGAGTGTTCCTGCTCTAATCGTGCACAGAGTCATTTGTAGACTGTAGTGGCAGGAGACATTTTTTGAAATTACTGCCAATTTTCTTTTTTCATATACATATTTTTTCCATTTGAAAGCTATTTTAGAATAATCCTCGGCCTGGATCACATAATAAATCTGGACACATCTGAGCTAACTCATCACACTTTGTTGATTATCCAGATCTTTGTTGGTTAAAGTTTAAGCTCAACAGGAATGAAAAATAGATTGATATAAACTTGACTTCAAACAGGTTATATGTGTGACTTTGAATATGTTCCATTAGAAACAATTGAGATGAAATGAGCATCTAATAATATCTAACAAATCGTTTCCACATAACTTGCATTTAAAAAAGTAAATTTGAAGATAATTTTGATATAGAATTGAAAAAACAATTGCGATACATACTGAAACAGATTCTCGCTGGTGCTCTGTTAGAATTCTGTAACTGATACAAACCACATTTGGCTCAGGTAGGTGCTAGTTACCAAAGCTATGATGACAGACAAAGGAAAGACTGGCTGGTTTCCATGGGAAAGCTGAACTCAATCCAGATTCTTTAACAAAACATAAATGAGAGACTTCAGCTTCAGCTTGAGACGCGGTACTAAAAAGCAAATTGGATGCAGACAAGCCAAGGACAATTTTCTCAACTTCAGTTTTATTAACTTCAACAGAATAGGAAGAGGAAAATAAATTAAATCTGCTTTTTAGTAAATGATGCGGCACCTTCCCCAAACATTATTTGGATGTAAGGGCACAGCTGTGTACTCTACTGCAAAGGGTTGCAGTTGGAACTGTACTGTCATAGGAATGGGGCCCAATGTTAGGCCCCTTAGTTAACGAGTCCAGATAGATAGGATTTCAATGCGTATTCTTTATTCCCAACTGAATTTGGTCCACTTAGGATGGGCTTAGTAGACTGAATCTAGCAAAGTGTTTATATTCTTGCAGGGTTTGTACATATCTTCATACATAGTATGGCCCAGATTTTGAGGTTAGCAGTGAGCAAATGGCATTACCTTTTCATGACATTTGCACATTTGCACAGAAACATGTGGTTAATCAAGAGTCAAAAATGGTGCTGGGGATATTGGATCTCTATGAACAGCAAGCAATTGTGTGTCTCCTTAATCAATATGAGTGAACAATCCTTACTGAGCCACAGAGTCTAAACTTGGAATTGTAAGTTAGAATAATTAAATCAATTCAAAATCATGTACAGCAAGTGAAATAGAGGGAAAGACAGTTACAATAATTTATAAAGAACCTTTAGTGTAATAAAAAGTTCCAAGTTGCTTGGGATTGAAAGAGAGATAATAAAGTAAAAAAAAAATGGATTTTAAAAATCAGCAACAACAATAAAAGTCTGAAGGAATGAGACATCACATTTTGAAACTATATTTGCCGTGTCAGAGAGATTATTTGACAGCAATTAAGAGTTATGCCTTTAAAAATTCACTTATGTTTGAATGAACAAGCCTGAACATTTTCTAACATGTTTAGTTGATATATTTCGAGTAAGTCCTGCCACATCATGGCTTTCTATGTGAATGCCAAGTCTTTCCAAGAAATACTGGTAAAGCAAAGCACGTGAAGAGCAAGGTATTTTGAACAGCAGCCTCCTAATTTCCACATGTAACTGAGCATGAGCAGACTTCAAAAGTTGTTGTCCGATTTGCTCCTTAATAAATGAGCTGTTAGCCTCACTTGTATATTTACTGCAAAAGAGAGGCCATTTGTATTTTTCTTACCAAATATCTAACTAAATTTTATTTGAGCCATATTTGTTACATTCAAGTTACTTCTGTTGGGGCAATTATTTCTGCAAAGAAGATTAATGCAATTGGCAATTCTTAAAATTAAAATAACCAGCCTTCCCAGACGTGCAAGTTCCATTTTTAGATCTGAAGCAGTCTTGTTGATTGCATAACATTTTCTTTTAAGAAATCAGCATTAATAAATATGTAGCAATCATCTTGTTGAGGTTGCCAATTGGCATGTGGAACAACAACAACAACAGAAAATGCTGGAAAATCTCAGCAGGTCTGACAGCATCTGTGGAGAGAGAACAGAGCTAACATTTCGAGCCTGGATGACCCTTCGTCAGAGCAGGAGCACCATGTTGAGAGTAACAACATAAATGTTTGCATGCATCCACACTCTGGAATTAAGAGCTGGAAGGAAGTAACTAACAGACAGCTGGCTAATGCATGTTCAGCCAAATGCTTTTTGTGATAATCCAGAAGCTATTAATCCAATTTTTGTATCTATCTACAAATACCTCTCATGATATCCATATAGGAGTGGCACAGTGGTTAGCACTGCTGCCTCAGTGCCAGGGACTTGGGTTCAATTCTGGCTCGGGTCACTGTCTGTGTGGAGTTTGCACATTCTCCCCGTGTCTGCGTGGGTTTCCTCTAGGTGCTCCGGTTTCCTCCCACAGTCCAAAGATGTGCAAATTAGGTGGATTGGCCATGCTAAATTGCCCCTTAGTGTGCCAAGATGTGTAGGTTCGATGGATTAGCTATGGGAAATGTGTGGGGTTACAGGGATAGAGCGGGGGAAGAGGGCCTGGGTAAGATACTCTGTCAGAAAGTTGGTGCAGACTCAATGGGCCGAATGGCCTCCTTCTATACGGAGGTGATTCTATGTTTCAGCATCTAGATTTGCAGCATGTGAATTTTGTGAGGGGAGTGCAAACCGGATTCAAAATACAAAACAATTTGAGCAATAACAGTACTTGACATGTCATGAGCTGGTATCGCACAGTACCTTCACACTGTATAGAGTAGAACTGCTATCATCTTCTTTGAATTTTTAATATGTTCAAAGAAACTTAAGGCCAATCCTGTTAGTTGTTGCAATGGAGTGCTTACCTTCCTTTTGAAATTTTCTGTAGTGGTTGACATCAAATCATGAATCCTTCAATTGGTGAGATTTTCTAGCTCTAAATTAAGTCACTAAATGGGCCACAGCAGGCAACAGTGAGTCCCTCATCAGGCAATTAGTACAGGAAGCTTTCAGCAAGCTGTGAAGAGAGGGGACTGTTGTAACATCACGGCCACTAGAAGAAGTGTTACGCTGTGCTTCTGGTGAAGTTTGGCTGCAGGTCAAATGACTGTGACACAACTCTGCCACATCCTCTGCAGCAGTTTGTTGTCTAATTGACAAAGATCCTCGAATAAATCCAGATAGGTGCACCTTTGGAGGGAGAAGATAACAAAGGATGGGACTAGGCCTCCTGTGATGTACATTACTTACGTGTAAATCACTCCACCTCCTCTCCATAAAAGATATAATTACGTACAATAAAATTATATATAACCATGGTCAAATCCAAAATTAGGCTACAACAGCACAAGACACTAACTCGCACAGCCAGTAGGCTGCGTATTAACAGGGGCAGCTTGTGCAGGGAAAGGGCAGGTTTTCTAATGGGAAACCTGACATGCTATGAAGCATTAAATCCAGTGTGCATCTTTTTCCCTTGAACAGTTGCCCATCTGGAGGTCATCCTGGTTGATAAACTTCCAGTCAGACAGAGAAGACTCTACAGCAGGCCACGGGAGCAGTTAGGCCTGATCCCCTGATGCGCATCAATTGGACACGAGGCTCGAAGCTTCGGTAAAAGAAGGCTTTTATTAACTAACAATGGAACTATCAGAACTTTAACACACTATCCCAGACTGAAGGGGTCCCGTCCGAGCAGAGAGTCTTATACCTCTCCCAGGAGGCGGAGCCCGACTGGGATGTGCCACAACAGTAACAAACACAGGTGTATCAATCCCACCCTAACCCAACAGCAACATTAGTACAATCCCACAGTAACCTATATACATTCCTGTAGTGCTGGCCAGCCCTGGCTCAGTACTATCCAGTGGGAACCAACGATGGTTCACCACATTCACCCCTCCTTTGAGAACAAAGGCCGGCGGGGTACGAAAACAGACTAAAATGTCAGCAGATTATAAGTTCAGACGGTCTGGAGGACCGCACCGTCGTTGTGACCTCCTCAATACCGGCAGTGACACCGGAGTAGGCACTTGCGGTGGCGTTCTCCCCAAAACGGCGTCCAGCTGTTCTTCCACGGACTCACAGGCCGGTTGACCCTGATGAGACGGTAGTGCAGGGGATCCTGACACATTCTGCGGTGGCGACCATCTTCGGGGCTCAGGCAAGCTGTGCATTGGAGTAAAATAGTTAAGCACTGGTCCCAATGCTGCCCACGCTACGTCCGGGGGAGAAATAAGGGATAACGGATTCGTCACTGGGGGTATGGGAGCGACAGGAGTTGCTACGTCCCCTGCGGGCGCCAGGTCTCGGATCGAGACTGTGTCCTCTCGCCCGTCAGGATATGCCACATAGGCATACTGAGGGTTGGCGTGGAGGAGGTGGACCTGTTCGACCAAGGGGTCGGACTTGCGGGCCCTTACATGTCGCCGCAGAAGGACGGGTCCTGGGTACGTCAACCAGGCTGGTAAAGATATCCCAGAGGAAGACTTCCGAGGGAATGAGAACATCCTCTCGTGGGGAGTAGCATTGGTTGCCGTACACAGGAGGGAGCGAATAGAGTGAAGCGCATCAGGGAGGACCTCCTGCCAACGGGAGACTGGAAGACCTTTGGATTTCAACGCCAATAGGATAACCTTCCAGACTGTAGCATTCTCTCGTTCCACCTGTCCATTACCCCTAGGGTTGTAACTCGTGGTCCTACTAGAGGCAATCCCGTATGAGAGCAGGAATTGCCTCAAGTCATTGCTCATGAACGACGAGCCCCTGTCGCTATGGATATAGCTGGGGTACCCGAACAGGGTAAAAAGATCACAGAATGCCTTGATCACCATGGCAGCCGATGTGTCCGAGCAGGGGACAACAAACGGGAACCGGGAGTACTCATCTATTATGTTCAGAAAGTACACGTTCCGATCCGTTGAGGGAAGGGGGCCCTTAAAATCAACACTCAGCCTCTCGAAGGGGCGAGTGGCCTTAACCAAATGTGCCCGGTCAGGTCAGTAAAAGTGCGGTTTGCATTCCGCGCAAATCCGACAGCTCCTTGTCACCGACCTGACGTCCTCCACCGAGTAAGGCAGGTTGCGGGCTTTGACAAAGTGGTAGAGCCGAGTGACCCCAGGATGGCACAGATCATTATGGAGGGCGTTCAAGCGATCCTCCTGAGTACTAGCGCATGTTCCGCGCGAGAGGGCATCCGAGGGCTCATTGAGCTTCCCTGGACGATACATGATATCGTAGTTATAGGTGGAGAGTTCAATTCTCCACCGCAAGATCTTGTCATTCTTGATCTTGCCCCTCTGCGAGTTGTTGAACATGAATGCCACGGACCGCTGGTCCGTGATCAGGGTGAACCGCTTTCCCGCCAGGTAATGGCGCCAGTGTCTGATGGCCTCCACAATGGCCTGGGCCTCCTTTTCCACCGCTGAATGCCGAATTTCGGGGCCTTGGAGGGTGCGGGAAAAAAACGCGACGGGCCTGCCCGCCTGGTTAAGTGTGGCGGCCAGGGCGAAATCAGATGCATCGCTTTCCACCCGAAAAGGGATGGATTCGTCTACCGCGTGCATCGTGGCTTTCGCGATGTCGTGTTTCAATTCCTTGAAGGCCAATTGGGCCTCTGGCGTGAGTGGAAAAGTCGTGGACTTAATAAGCGGACGGGCTTTGTCCGCGTAGTTGGGGACCCACTGCGCATAATAGGAGAAGAAGCCTAGGCATCTTCTCAGTGCTTTTGCGCTAGCGGGCAAGGGAAGTTCAGCAAGGGGGCGCATACGGTCTGGATCAGGGCCAATGACCCCGTTTTCCACCACATATCCCAGGATGGCTAACCGGCGCGTACGGAATACACACTTCTCCCTGTTGTAGGTCAAGTTCAGGCGAGATGCAGTGCGTAAGAAGTTCTGGAGATTTGTGTCATGGTCCTGCTGATCATGGCCGCAGATGGTGACATTATCCAGGTACGGGAAGGTAGCCCGCAGCCTGTTCTGGTCCACCATTCGGTCCATAGCACGCTGGAAGACCGAGACCCCATTGGTGACACCAAATGGAACCCTAAGAAAATGATACAAATGACCATCCGCCTCAAAGGCCGTGTATTGTCGGTCCTCTGGACGAATGGGGAGTTGGTGGTAGGCGGACTTGAGGTCTATGGTGGAGAACACCCGGTACTGCGCAATCTGATTGACCATATCAGATATGCGCGGGAGAGGATACGCATCCAGCTGCGTATATCGGTTAATGGTCTGACTGTAATCAATGACCATCCGGGGTTTGTTCCCGCTCTTGACCACCACAACCTGTGCTCTCCACGGACTAACACTGGGCTGTATGATCCCTTCTTTGAGGAGTCGCTGAACCTCAGATCTGATGAAGATCCGATCCTCAGTGCTGTAACGCCTACTTTTAGTAGCGATGGACTTGCAGCCTGGTACCAGATTCTGAAATAAAGAGGGTGTGGTGATCTTTAACATAGAAAGATTGCAGGCGGGGCACTTTGGGCAATTTGGAGACTGCAGCTGTTCTCCCACTGCCAGCGAAGGGAGTGGCCCACCGTACTGTAGGATCACACTCTTCATGTGGACCATGAAGTTTAGTCCGAGGAGAATTGGTGCACAAAGATACGGCAACACAAGGAGCCTGAAACGCTCATAAATTGTGCCTTGTACTTTCAAGGTTACCACACAACGTCCTAGCACAGCGACAGACCGGGACCTTGATGCCATAGAGATTGTCTGTTTGGCAGGTTGAATCTGGAGTCCACACCTCTTCACAGTGTCAGGGTGGATAAAGCTCTCAGTGCTCCCGCTGTCAAACAGACAATAAAGCACATGATTGTTCGATGATGGATATCCAGGTAAACAATCAAGCCTGTGAGGCTTAGCCTGGTCCAGGGTGATCGACGCCACCGTTGGTCCGTGAACGTCACTGCAGGCAGCTGAGGTCGATGCTGAGGACCCCTGCTGGTCGCTCATGGTCATCGTCGACCAAAATGGCCGCCCCCATGAATCGCACATGGGTGAGGGCGCCAAACTTAGCGACCCCTGGTGGTCATCCTCCTCCGACTCCGTCGACCGCAATGGCGTCGTCCTGGACTCGCACGTGGACGAACCCCGCGAGGACTTCGACGACGATGGTGATGATCCCAGTTCCGAAGGGTCACAGGCCGCACTGCCGTTCCTGGGCTTCGATCTGCACACCTTTGCATAATGCCCCTTTTTACCGCATGCGGTGCAGATTACCGCTTTAGCGGGACACTTTTGTCGGGTATGTTTGGCTCCTCCGCAGAAGTAGCACCGCGAGCCGCATGGGGCTGCAGCCGTCGTCTGGCCCACATGGGAGCACGCCATAACACTGCACTTCAAGCCCGAGGGGCGAGGAGGGATTTGCGACTGCTCCTGCCACGTTGTCTCCACGTGGTCCTCCGGATACAGGACTAAGCTCTTCGAAGCCGACTCGAGCATTTCAGCTAATTCCATGGCCTGGGTAAGGTTGAGATTACCCTTTTCTAGCAGCTTGAGACGGATGTATGAAGACCCGACCCCGGCCACAAACGCATCTCGCGCGAGGTCGTACATGCTCTGCTCAGCCGACACAGCTTTGCAGTCACAGCCCCTGGCTAGCTGTAAGAGCTCATTGGCATAGTTTCGCCCGACTGCCGACGTCGTGTAGCGAGGAGGTAACGAGCGTGGATCTCGTTAGGAGGTTTCGTATAGCGCTTCTTTAGAAGCTCGAGGGCCCTCGGGTAAGTGGTGGCCGCATGGATCGCGAGGTAGACTGTGTCGCTTACCCTCGCATGGAGGACCCGGAGTCTGTCATCATCTGTGGTGACCGCTGCGGAGGCTGCTAGGTAATCTTCAAAACACTTCAGCCAGTGGTCGAAGGTGTTAGAAGCGCCCACTGCACGTGGATCTAGCGTCAGACGTTCTGGCTTGAGGATTTGCTCCATACTCTCCTTTCTTTTTTTTCTTCCGTCGAGAGTTTAATTTTAGTTAATAAAATTGATGCGCATCAATTGGACACGAGGCTCGAAGCTTCGGTAAAAGAAGGCTTTTATTAACTAACAATGGAACTATCAGAACTTTAACACACTATCCCAGACTGAAGGGGTCCCGTCCGAGCAGAGAGTCTTATACCTCTCCCAGGAGGTGGAGCCCGACTGGGATGTGCCACAACAGTAACAAACACAGGTGTATCAATCCCACCCTAACCCAACAGCAACATTAGTACAATCCCACAGTAACCTATATACATTCCTGTAGTGCTGGCCAGCCCTGGCTCAGTACTATCCAATGGGAACCAACGATGGTTCACCACATCCCCAACACAGGAATAGGTTGGGGGAGAGGGAAACTAATATTGGAGAGGGGTTGTGATCTGATGAGCAGACCTGGGGTTGGGGTTCTGACCCCTGACCCTGGGGGTTGGGGCTCTGATCCCCAGGGGAGTTCATATCCCCCTAGTGGTTTTTGTATAGGGGGAGGATCTGATGGTGAAAACTTAGAGGGTTCTTCCTGGCCCACAAGCAGTGCTGTAAAAGCACTCAACTTCTCCCTAAAACTCTGGGTTTCCCACAGCCCAGGAAATATAACTGCCAGCTATTAAACCCACAACGCAGCTTAAACCAAAGCTTACCAGCCTCATTAAGGTATTTAAATTACCAACCCACCTCCTGGGAGGAGGTAGGCTACCCACCTCTTGCCTTGCTTCCATCAAACCTGCAAGTGGGCATGTTGGGTTATGGTTTGTGATTTTAAAAATTATAACCTCTGATCCAACCCTAACCCATCTTCTTGGGTACAAGTGACCAAATGAGAACCTTACATAAGAACACTTCAAAAATGGTTTACAATCCTATGATAGAAAGAAGCAAAACATTAAATACCAATGAGGAGGGATAAATAAAGACTGAGAAATGGATCAGAAGAGTAAATAAACAATAGCTTAGGATATTTCATTATATACACAACTGTGAATTGATTAGTATCAAATCAGAACTTAAAGTTTGGTTCAGCCGTGGTGCGTGATCTGACCCATGGTGCAGTGGCTAATGAGTTCCACAGTGGTAGCTGTGAATCTATACAACCTGCAATATATCATGCAAATGTCAAATTTGAATTTGCAAAGTTAAACTCCATCTTCATACTAACAATCAAGAATTAGCTTATTTTATTAAACACAAATGTTTTTTTACTTTTTATTAATGTAAAACCATTTTGTAACATTAAAATGTTCATACAAAGGAAGTTGGCTGGTTAGCTCAGATGGTTAGATGGCTACCATGTGGTTCAGAATAACGCCAACAGCATGGGTTCAATTCCTTCCCACTGAGGTAGACTTGGCACCTGCCTACATGCCCAGTCCTCGAGAGTGAAAGGCAACGGCAAACCACCACCGACAAAAACTGCCAAGAAAATAGAACAGGACAAAGCACCAGCAAGCAATGGGCCAAGGACCTGCTTTCGGGCAGAGCACACATACCAAATACCAACACAAAGGAACAGGAGGTCTTGTGGCATGGGGGGATAGTGTCCCTACCTCGCGCCAGGAACTTCAGGTTTGAACTCCGCCCCAAGACTTGATGGCCGAGAAAGGCGCATTCATACAACAATAAAACAGGTTGAGTATCAACCTGCAAATCCTTCCAACACATTCCAATGGTCAGCATGTGATGGAAAGAACATTGAAGAACTCTGCCATCACTATCACTGGCTCCAGACTGCAACATGTGTAAAAAGTGCATGTTGCCACAGCAACTCTGATTACGAGTGAATTGTAGCACATCACTGCCATACAAAGAAACAGAATATATAAATATCTAAATATGCATGGTTGATCTCCATAGGAACCGCATAGTTAAGTAAACTTGTCCATGGGCTAAGGTTTATATTTATTGAATATAGTAAACAAACATCATTAGTTGATAGATTTGGAAAACATATGAACTTCATTTAAAATTGGCAAGTAGCTTTAGCAGCTCAAACAGTGGAGTGAGAATGCAGATTTCAAGATATTTAGAAAAGTTGTTGCACGTGTACAGGTTTGAGACTGGTTGCTGCTTAGAATAATAAAAAGAATGTTAACAGACTGAAGTTACATTGCTGGCAACCCATAATGTTCTAGTCAAGAAATATGAAGTTCTCTGAACATGTTTTGACACATGCAGAGGTTAGTTCACCAAAATCTGCTCAGCAATTAATTGTAAGTATTAGTTGGCAGTGTTAGATACAAGAGAAAACAAATCCTTCACTAAGCTGTTTAGTTTTTTTTCACATTATAGGGTTAAAAATGATGTTTGAAATGTTCCCAGCCAGTTAGACTCCCTGGAATCCTTTTAAACTTCACCATTTCCACCTCAATAGCAACAGTTATGATGCTGAAGCAAGCGATAGACGAGAGCTGACATGGAAAAAAAAATTTTGAACCCTGTTGTTCAAGTTTCACCAACACATCAGTCTCCTCAATCTTGCCTCACATCTTGGCTAAATTTGATTTAGTTGGCATTAAGCTCAAGTTATTTTGCATACTTTACATCAACATTTAACTGAAAGCATTTCAAAGCTCCGCAATAAAAGTCAGTCAACGAGGTGAAAAGGAGTACAGATTTACAATGCATTTGGTTATATATGGAGTCTTGTTTTGAATAGTTTAGTGTCAAAAAGTCAACTCAATGAATCCCATGGCAAAAAGGCTCTGCATTCATGACTAAGAAACTGGCTGAAGCCCTGTTTATATGATGTTCTATTTGAAAATCATAGCATTTTTTAAATAACATTCATGTTTTATTTACAACCAAAGGTTATGATGCAAGTCAAAGTAAACTCAAGCAAACATGCCAAGGACAAATGATATGCACAATCCTGTTCCATTGGCAAAATATGTTTTCCAGTGGGAGTTGGTATCCGTGAACCATTTGCTGGATAGTTTAACTAAAAAAGTGCTGATTTCTGCACTGTCGATTTGACAACAGCATGATTATTATTCTTAATAATGTTCCAGAAATGGATTGGGGACATATTCTTACAAGTAATTATTTTGTAAAGAATGCACAAGGGGGAAAGATGAGGAAGATGTCATTTTTCTTGTACAAGCAGAACCCCAAACTGGTAAGATGGCAAACAATAAGCGTCTGAAGTAAGTATTGCGCACTGCCAAGCTGGAGATGGATTATTGAAGGACAATGGTGGAGGTAGATGAAAATGCATCAGAAAAAAAGGGAGCTTGTCATTTTATGAACAAAAGATTTTGTTAAAGAATAGAGGAAGGTTTATTCTGTTCACTATTTCCAACAAAGTAAGAATTCTCACAACACCAGGTTAAAGTCCAACAGGTTTATTTGGAATCACGAGCGATCGGAGCATCGCTCCTTCATCAGGTGACTCACTCACCAGATGAAGGAGCAGCGCTCTGAAAACTCATGATCCCAAATAAACTTGTTGGACTTTAACTTGGTGTTGTGAGATTTGTTACTGTGTCCACCCCAGTCCAACGCCGGCATCTCCACATCGTGGCCACGATTCTCCCAGAAGTGCTGAATTTGTGGGAAAACTGTTCTAAATCCCGACTGTTTTGTCAGTTCAGCTTCTCACCTGAATCTCCATACTTTGTGCACTGCAGAGGTCCCAGTCATGAATATCATTAAAAACCCGGGGGAGGGGGGGGTGATATTCGCGCCGGAGTTTGACAGTTCTGGAACTCTGCGCATGCGCAGTGGCCCCGATCTGTCAGATTCCCCGTTTGCTGGCCAGCTCAATTGCTGGCCAGCCCGGGGCCCCCACAGTGCTGCCCCTCCAATACCCTCCACAGCCCAATCGCGGCCCCCACAGCAATTCCCGGGCCAGTCCTGACCCCCCCATCCTGGAGCGCCCCGATGCACAGCCCACCCCTCCCCCCCCCAGCAGTGGCGATCCTGCTACCCCCCCTCACCCTCCCCCTGCTGACCACCCCCCCCCCAGCAGACCACCCCCCCAACCTGCCCTGATCACTGGTATCCCTCCATCCCAGACTGATCACCATGCAGAGTGGCAGCGGGAACCCCATCCCACCGATCACTCCTGGCCACGCCCACAATAGCCCCCGCCCCTTGGCGCATGGGCACTTTTCCACTTGGGCAGTGCCAGGGTGCCCATGTCCAGGGGGACCACCCCCTGCCACCCAACCCCCTGGGGGGCCCCGATTGCTCTCCCTTCATTCCGGCAGGTTCTCCCACTAGTTCCCCGAATGTGGGAGCTAGCCTGAACCCCGCCAGAATGAAGTACTCCTGGCAAGTTGGAAGATTCGATCGGAACCTGAAAGTTCCCAATAATGAACAGCTAAACATATTTAAAGCATATTAAAAAAGATTCAAATAACTTACCTGCCTTCCTGCCGGTTTCCAGCGTGATCTGACCAGCGACTGTTCGCCGGCTCTGGGAGATGCACATGCATTCCCGGCGCATGTGCAAATCCCGGAATAAGGCCGACAATGCGCACCTTCCACCCTGGCCCGCCAGAAAGGTTGCGGGTCGCGATGGGAGAATCACGATCCTTATTTCCAACAAACGTATCGGAGGGAATTTGTCCACAATTCAAAAAGACACACTTCATAACTGCTGTTGTAAAAATTACTGCAAGCTCGTTGGAGTCATGTTACGTTGACTGGAATGTTACTGTCGTTCACGCCGGTGGGATTTTCCCATCCCGCTGCAGTGACCCGGGGGAGGCGGGGGCGGTGGAGGTGGCAGGATCACCACTGCTGGATGTCAAATTCTCCGACTTCGCCGAAGTGGGAGCGTGGTGTGAACAGCCAGTTAGATCGCACCTGTGATTCTTAGTTTTAGCCTTTCTCCCAATCATCATGCAGGAGGGAGTTTAAATTCCATCACCCCAGTTTCAAGCTTACTAAAATTGTTTTGATGCATTTGAGCACGATAATTGTGTTACTTTTTCATTATTAACATTTTTGGGTTTCAAGGCAGGCCGTGGCTGGCAGATTGTACCCCAATCTACATCCAGCACTTTGTGAAATTTTTCATCATTGGCGTCACTGTGCTTGTTGTGGCTGTACCAGAGGGTCTACCGCTTGCTGTAATGATCTCCCTAGCCTATTCTGTAAAGAAAATGATGAAGGGCAATAATTTGGTCAGATAATTTGGATGCCTGTGAAACTGTGGACAATGCCATAGCCATTTGCTCAGACAAGACGGGTACTCTCATCATGAACAGGATGACTGTACTTTAATCACATATTGGGGAAACGCACTACAGGCAAATACCTGCTCCAGATGCACTTTTACCAAAGGATTTGGGAACGGATCGTCGATGGAATTGCCATTAATTCTGCTTACACGACCAAAATACTGCCACCTCAGAAAGAAGGAGGCCTTCCTCGTCATGCAAGGAAGAAAACTGAATGTGCTTTGCTTGGCTTTGTGCTGGATTTGAAGCAAGGTTATCAGGCTGTATGCAATGAAATTCCAGAAGAGAAACTGTGTAAGGTGTATACCTTCAATTCTGCATGTAAGTCCACGAGCACAGTACTGAAGAATGCTGATGGAAGTTTCCACATGTATAGCAAGGGTGCCTCTGAGATCATTCAAGGGTGACAGAGTGGCATAGTGGTTAGCACTACTGCCTCACAGCGCCAGGGGCCCAGGTATAATTCCAGCCCCGGTCACTGTTTGTGTGGAACTTTCACTTTCTCCCCGTGTCTGCTTGGGTTTCCTCCGAATGCCCTGGTTTCCTCCCACCGTCCAAAAATGTGCAGGTTAGGTGGATTGGCCATGCTAAATTGACCCTAGTGTGGGGTTATGGGAATAGGGTCTGGGTGGGATTGTGGTCGGTACATACTCGATGGGCTGAATAGCCTCCTTCTGTACTGTAGGAATTCTATGATTCTACTTCTGTTACGTAATCATTGTGATGCTTCTTGTATAGTTTACCTCTTTTTATTTAAAACCCTTAAGAAGACATTCGTTTACCGCAGTGTCATTAAACAAAAAATACGCTCTACAAAACCGTCCCCATTTTAGACAGCCACAGCTAATAGAAACTCAAATCATAAAAAAAAATACATTTGTTAATTTAAAATGATATTACTTACACCAGCAACTATGCATTCCAGTCTCCCAGTGCCCATTGGTTGCTGAAGGTCTCAAGAATATAGGCTTCTCCAAGTTACCCAGGCACAGACAAAGCCACAGGAGATAAGCAAGCCCAATATATAATTGTGATCCACTTGAATCATCTTATCATCCTCTGTAGTCAAGGATACTACCTGCCCTGTCAACAGAGACTGAAGCTGTGCATTCTGTCAGATATTCCCACTTTAGAATCCTTTGAATTAATCATTTCAACCCCCCCCCTCCCCACCTCACTAAACAAAACAATAATAATTTGTAAGTATAGTATGCAATGTCCTAATTCTGTAAGATTCCACAATTTGCCATATGGGGTTGGAATGAATCTGTTAAAAAAATTTGAATGGTCTGATTCATTAGGGGGCACTGAAGCAAGCATAATATATCCCTTTTCTTCAGCTAAATTAATCAATGTAAATAACATTTACTTTGTGCGCAAACCATTCTTTCTCCAGTTAACTCAATTAGTACACAGATTATTCTATTGCATTGCTTTCATTAGCTAATTAGGCCAGGAATAACGCATGTGATTCTAATCGATTGAAGCTCCAGTGAAAACAATCTAAGCAAATAGTTTTTAAATAAAAAAGGGTTTTGTGGTCATATAGAGAAGTTCCAGTATTATTATTGCATGAAGCTTGCCCTTCTTTCAGATTCACACAGTGAAGGCTTCTTTATTGCACTCTTCTTCCCCCAATGTTTGGCTGATATTTTTCCTTTGAAATAAAACTAAAATTATTGAAGCATGCCTTCAGATTTTCTTGCACCTGCTAATTGAAATAGTGGAATTATCCGAGTTTTTTGTACTTTCTTCGCGTCCCTTTTTTTGTAGAATCCAGGCAATCCCAGAATGTTTGTAATTAAGCTTATTTCCACATATCTGGCACAACTGACGAGCTGCCTAACTTAGAAAAGGATTTCAGACCCAGCTGTGTTCTCATGAGGAAATCGTAGGTGGGGCGTTCCATTTTCTTGACCACAATCCAAAACAACTTTCTTCCAGGGATTTTCAAAAATCTGGATGAATATTTCAGTGTCAGGACTTGGCCCACTACTAAAAGCAGTAGGCCAAAATTGCATATAAACACTAGAGTGAAGAATGGTAAAGGGGGCAGTGAGAACAGTTGGAATATATGGAGGAGTGATGTCTGTGGAAGACTTGCATGCTGAGTTGGAAGCAAGACACAGACCAGCAGGTCTACATTCATGACATCATTTCTGATGTGGTGAAAAGGTCACATAACCATTTTCATATTCATTTCACAGCAACACTCAAAAGGTTCACAGTTGCCTCCACACAGAAAACAAAGATAGCTGCGGTGTGCAGTGTGTAATCTCTGATTCATTGTGTCAGAACTGAGGAAAGCCTGAGATGTGTACTTAGGCTTCCAAAAAACGTCTTGCAAGATTTTTGTACAGAAGTATGTTATTAAAGCTTAAAGTGATGAGAATTCAAAGTAAAAAGCTGGCAAAGGATGAGAAATTGGTAGAAAGTATCTTTTGTATTTACTTTTCAAAATTGTATCGGACTGAATTTATCTCAAAAGGGAAAAAAACAGAGAATTAAGAACAGGCCCATCTTGGAGAAACTTAAGGGACTAAAATCCAACAAATACAAAGACTTGATGGCCTAGACCTGAGAGTTCTATAAGAGGTAACTGAGGAGATAGGCAATGGTCTAGTGGTATTATTGCTAGACTATTAATCCAGCAACTCAGCTAATGTTCTGGGGACCTGGGTTCGAATCCTGTCAGGGCAGATGGCGGCACGGTAGCACAGGGGCGGCACGGTAGCACAGTGGTTAGCACTGCTGCTTCACAGCTCCAGGGTCCTGGGTTCGATTCCCGGCTCAGGTCACTGTCTGTGTGGAGTTTGCACATTCTCCTCGTGTCTGCGTGGGTTTCCTCCGGGTGCTCCGGTTTCCTCCCACAGTCCAAAGATGTGCGGGTTAGGTTGATTGGCCAGGTTAAAAAAAAAATTGCCCCTGAGAGTCCTGAGATTCGTAGGTTAGTGGGATTAGCGGGTAAAATATGTGGGGGTAGGGCCTGGGTGGGATTGTGGTCGGTGCAGACTCGATGGGCCGAATGGCCTCCTTCTGCACTGTAGGGTTTCTATGATTTCTATGATTAATTTGAATTCAATAAAAAAAATCTGGAATTAAGAATCTACTGATGATCATGAAACCATTGTCGATTGCCAGAAAAATCCATCTGGTTCATTAATGTCCTTTAGGGAAGGAAATTTGCCACCCTTACCAGGTCTGGCCTACATGTGACTCCAGAACCACAGTAATGTAGTTGACTCTCAACTGCCCTCCAATGGCAACTAGGGATGTGCAATAAATGCTGGCTAGCCAGCGATGCCCATGTCCCACGAATGAATAAAAAAGGATATTCTGGTTATATTTCCCAAAATTCCTCAGATTTGAAAATGGTGCCATTAGATTGGAAGTCGGCAAATATTATATTGCTTTTCAAGAAAGGAGGGAGGGAGAAAACAGTGAACTACTGGCCAGATAGCCTGACAGCAGTTGGGAATATGCAGGAACCTATTACTAAGGAAGTCTTAACAATGCACTTAGAAAAACATAGTATGATGAGAATAAGTTAACATGGTTCGACTAAAGGGAAATCCTGTTTGACAAATTTGTTCGAGTTTTTTGAGGATGTAACTAGTAAGGTAGATAAATAAGATAGATGTTGTATACCCTGGATTTCCAAAAGACATTCTTTAAAGTACCGCACATAATGGAAAATAAGGGCTGTTGGAGTTGGGGGTAATATTTCAGCATGGATAAATGATTGATTAACAGATAGAAAATAAAGCCTGGGCATAAATGGGGACTTTTCAAACTGGTAGACAATGAATAGTGGAGTGCCGCAAATTCTGCCAAAGACAGGTTAAGTGAGTGGGCAACAAGAAAGCCGGGGACTGGAATACAAGAATAAAGAAGTCGTGCTGCAGTTGCATAGAGTTTTAGTGAAACCCAGATCTGGAATACGGTGTGAAATTTTGGTCTCCACACTGAAGAAAGGAGATACTTGCATTGGAGGTGGTACAGTGAAGGTTCCCTGGGATGAGAGGGTTGTCCAATGATAGACAGCTAAGTAAATTGGGTTTATATTCTTTGGAGTTTAGAAGAATCAGAGGCAACCTCACTGAATTAAAGGATATGGAAAACTAGCGAGAAAATAGAGTTGAACCCCAAGGTCAGCCATGATCCTATTTAATGGTGGAGTAATGTTGATAGGCCATATGGTCTACTCCTGTTCCTATTTCCTGTGTTTTCTTATTTCCTCAACAAACAAAAATGCAGGTCAGGCAGCATCTGTGGAGAGAGAAACAGAGTTGGCGGCTGCTTTGGCTACGGATCCCTTAATGGCCGCTAAATCATGCAAGAGGCACTAAGTGCCAGAAAATCTGGTGAGAAAACCCGGCTGTGCAGCAGGAGAAAGACAAGCCGGTCTTCAGTCTGAAACTGATGTTCTGACAAATTTTGGAAAGGTTTCACCCAACGCTTCAGGTCAATGACCTTCCATCAAAACTGATAGAGGTTAGAAACATGATCAGTTTTAAACAAGCGAAAGAGAAGGAGCAGGAGTGGCAAAAGGACAGACAAAAAGTCAATAGTGTAGAAGGCAGGACAGATTAAATGACAAAAGAGTTGGTGGTGCTGTGTCAAAGGGAGTGGTAATTGGATAAAGAAAGAAACAAAGGGTGTGTCTAGAAGTAATGGAAATAGCAGAATGACGAACAGTTGTTATCTGGAAATAAATAAACAAGAAACAAGTGAGAGTAAAAATGAAACCTGCAAAAACAAAAGAAGCAAAATTGGACCCGAGATGACAGAAAAAATATTGAACTCAGTCTTGATTCCAGAAAGTTGTAAAGTGCCAAATTGAAAGACGAGGTGCCGTATCTCACATTTACGTTTAAGCTTTATTGGAACACCGCAGGAGGCCAAGGACAGAAGGGGCAGCACAAGAACAAGATGGAGAATAACAATTACAAATAACTGGAAGTTTGGGATCGTGCTTGCGAACTGAATGGAGATGTTTCACAAAGCATTCTGCAGTTGGCCTCCTTATTGTGGAGCTGACCCCATTGTGAGCAACAAACACTAAACTAAATTGAAAGAACAAGAGAACAAAGAACAAGGAAAATTACAGCATAGGAACAGGCCCTTCGGCCCTCCAAACCTGCACGGACCTTGCTGCCCGACTGAACTAAAACCCCCTACCCTTCCGGGGACCATATCCCTCCATTCCCATCCTATTCATGTATTTGTCAAGATGCCCCTTAAAAGTCGCTATCGTACATCAGTGTTTCACCTGGAATTAATGGTGGGGGCCTTAGACACTGAGGATAAAGGAAGTGAAATAGCAGATGTTCCAGGCATAATTGTGGGGAAGAATGGGGGTCCATCAGTTGGGCTCCCAATTTTGGGGGAAAATGTCGGACACCCGAGGAGTTGGAATTGTCAGAGGTTTATGATGAGGACAAGGGGGTGGGAATACAAACCTGAGGGAGGGGGAAATCAGAGGCCTCCAAGGGCAAGGGGTTATTGGAAATCTGTTGATATAGACAGATGGTTGGATGCCTCATGGTGAAGTGGGACTGGGAACTTTGTGTTGGAATCAGATGCCTTGGTGGTGGGGTGGAGGTGGTGGGATGGAAAAGGTTGTGGGGTGCCTGATTGATAAGGCTTCTGAGGCAGGCACCTGAATCCAGGAGGTAGGTGTAAGGGCATTCACCTCCTGAAACTACCAAATCCACGCTTTGATACATCTGCCATGTTCCTGACTTTTGGAAACACAACTGACTGGAGTTAAAGAAAAAAACCTGAATAATAATAAGGCTTGGAGCCATATGGTTGCCCACACACCTCCCAAGATCAGTTAAAGCTGGAAGTGAGCAGTGGAGATGGATTTAGCTGAGGAACCAGGTTTTTCAGACCTTTTGTGAACTGTTTTGCACTATTTGTACTAAATTTGCCATTTATGACTTTGAACTTGAGATTCCCTTGGCCTTCACTCAATTTCATTTTGTAATATTATGACTTTACCTTTTACTTTTCCCCAACTATCTTGTATAGTTCCATTACACTGCATTGTATTGATCGTGCAAAAACATTCCATTCAGCTCAGAAGGTCCACGCCATTGTGTATGCTCCTCCCACCCTACTTTATCTCACTCTAGCAACATTCATTTCTCCCTCATTCTTATCTAGCTTTCTCTTAAAATGCATTTATGCTATTCGCATTCTCAACTGCTCCATATGGTCACAAGTTTCATATTCTAACTATTATAGTTTACCTGCCATACACCTTCTTTCTGGTATGAAAGTTTCTTCAGGGCAATCTTATCAAAGAAATTCTAATTGCCGAACGAGCGTGAAAACAGGAGAGAATTGACCTTTCTTTGGACAAGATAAAAATCGAATCTTACCTTACTTTGAAGAAAAAATGAAGCAGAATCTGTTTCCTGCCAGCAGTTGGAGGGGGCTGTGCCTAAGCTTACCCGAAGCTAGCAGATTTCAGCAGAGGGCGCCATTGTGCACGTGCAGATCTTTCTACTCTGTGCAATAGCATAGAACAGAGAGATCTGCAGGCACCCACGCCCCTCCCCAACTATTGCTGGCCACCATGGCCGATTCCACCCCTGCACAGACCATTTGTCCCCCCCACCCACCCGTACAAACCAGCTGATTATCAGTTGCAGAGTGTGCAGCGTCCCCTCCCAACGATCTCAGTTGCAGAGTGTGTAGGGTCTATCTGCCTGGCTTAGGCCCCACCCCCACCCCTTCAGGCCCCACCTCCTCCCAGTAGGACCCTTCCACCTCAGGCCCTGCCCCCTTGGCACTGCCCAGTACCTGGTAGGCACTGCCAGTGTGCTCATTCTTTTCCTGACACGGGATTGGTATAAGATTAATGGGTCTGTAATTACCCATGTTTGTGTTTCACTTCAGGTCTTTTTAATCATTTTCCCACAGAAAGGATTTGGAAAAGAGTTGCTTTTAAGTGTTGGGTTCTAAAGCAAAGTGGATTTGCACAAACTTAAAAAGAAACGCCATGGACTTGCAATGTTTGAAATGCCAGATGTTGGAAGCTTCTATGTCCAGGGACTAAATTTGCTTCCAATGGATTGAGTAAAAAATGTTTATTTCAATTTTGATTAAATTGAAGGAACATTTACTGCATTAAATATTTTTCACATAACTATGGGCCCTATTTTACCATTTTAATTCGAAGTGCTGTGCAGACTTAAAACTGGGCGTGTTTCAGATCCGACTTTTAGATCCGTTCTGAGGCACCCCCACACGCACTCTGCCTGAAAAAATATCAGTGAGTCCGAATCGCACTGCACAAACCTGTGGGTGGAGCTTAACGCACCCGAAACCCTGGAGCTCCAACTACACATGCACAGAAAAAAAGTGATAGAATGCTGCTCCCCTGCCACATCCCTCTCGGGCCGGATAATGCCTCCCCCCGGCCCCCACAGGCATTGCCCCACCCCCCCCCCCCCAACATTACTGATCCCATTATCCCCTCACCCCCTCTGCTACCCAGACCGATCACAGCCCCCTCCCCCTCTACTATCTCAGGCAGAGTAGCAGTGGACCCACCTTCCCCCCCCCCCCCCACCAGTCGACCCATCTTCCCGCCCCCCCCCCCTCCCCCCAGTGGACCCACCTTCCCACCCCCACCGATCTCAAGCAGAGTTGTCAGACACTTGGCACTTACCTCCTCACTAACCCTCACTTATGGAGCGCCCAAATCGGACTTATCTGGAGCATGTCTGTTTCGCGCCGATTCTGGATGAGCGAACGTGGTGGTAAAGGGGGAATTGCCGGTAAGGTTGGGCATGCAGCCCATTAAGTCAATTTAAATGCATGCAAATGCATTTAAACAGCAATCGTGCCTGTTTCGGCGCGGTCCCAATCGCTGCCATTTTCAGGCCTTGGTAAAGGGGTAACTGATGCGGAGGCGGGCGCGGATCGCGCTACTCGCCTCACGCCCGACTTTACCAAATTTTCGCACCCAAAAATGGGCGCAGCTTGATGGTAAAATCAGGCCCTATGAATCTATTATTTTTAAGTTCAAGTTTAAATCTGAAACGCAGTTCTGATTTTACTTGGTACATTTCAGACTTGGCCAAATACATTGCTTTCGGCTGCAGTGGAATAGATGAAACCAGAGAAATATTTGCAAACTGTTCTTTAGTTCCATGATTTGTGCCAAAATTCTGGATGGACGACAAAAGTGAATGGATTACTGATCATCTGGAATATTCAACCAGCTACAAAGAACAACTCCCTATCTGAGCTCTGCATTTTATGAAACATTACAGTCACATTACCCAATTAACAGACCTGTAACGCAGCAAAGTTCAGTTCAATTTGTGAAGAGCATAGAAACAAGATCAGTTCACTCAGCTCTCTAAGCCATTTAGTCAGATCATGGCTCCACTTATGCATCTCGGTTACATATCCTTTAATATTCTTATCCAGCAGAAACTATCACACTCACTTTTGAAATTACAGCTTTTCCAGGGAGAGATTTTCATTTCTTTTTATGTGAAGAAACACTTCCCAACATCACCTTGGAATACCGTAGCTGTAATTTTAAGCATTTGCCCCATTATTTCAGACACAGCCCCCTTCCAACTATGGAGAAAATTATTTCTCTCCATTTGCCCTAACAAATCCTTTCATCATCTTGTACATATCCCAGTCTTCCGTTTTCAAATAATACAATCCTATGGCAGAATTCTCTCTCTTTTGGACCTTGTGTCAACTCAGGCAGGAAAAGCGGTGTGTAGCCTGTTGGCTGCTCTGTCCCCTTCCCACCCCAAAAGCACCCCATCGGACGCTCCCCCCTGGCTGTGCCAGTGGGCAGAGACGACGACAGTACCAGGGGACACCATAAGACCATAAGACATAGGAGCGGAAGTAAGGCCATTCGGCCCATCAAGTCCACTCCACCATTCAATCATGGTTGATTTCAACTCCATTTACCCGCTCTCTCCCCATAGCCCTTAATTCCTCGAGAAATCAAGAATTTATCAATTTCTGTCTTGAAGACGCTCAACGTCTCGGCCTCCACAGCCCTCTGTGGCAATGAATTCCACAGACCCACCACTCTCTGGCTGAAGAAATTTCTCCTCATCTCTGTTCTAAAGTGACTCCCTTTTATTCTAAGGCTGTGCCCCCGCGTCCTAGTCTCCCCTGTTAATGGAAACAACTTCCCTACGTCCATCCTATCTGAGCCGTTCATTATCTTGTAAGTTTCTATCAGATCTCCCCTCAACCTCCTAAACTCCAATGAATATAATCCCACGATCCTCAGACGTTCATCGTATGTCAGGCCTACCATTCCTGGGATCATCCGTGTGAATCTCCGCTGGACCCGCTCCAGTGCCAGTATGTCCTTCCTGAGGTGTGGGGCCCAAAATTGCTCACAGTACTCCAAATGGGGCCTAACCAGTGCTTTATAAAGCCTCAGAAGTACATCCCTGCTTTTGTATTCCAAGCCTCTTGAGATAAATGACAACATTACATTTGCTTTCTTAATTACGGACTCAACCTGCAAGTTTACCTTTAGAGAATCCTGGACTAGGACTCCCAAGTCCCTTTGCACTTTAGCATTATGAATTTTGTCACCGTTTAGAAAATAGTCCATGCCTCTATTCTTTTTTCCAAAGTGTACGACCTCGCACTTGCCCACGTTGAATTTCATCAGCCACTTCTTGGACCACTCTCCTAAACTGTCTAAATCTTTCTGCAGCCTCCCCACCTCCTCAATACTACCTGCCAAGAGGCACTTCCTGGGCATGACAGGAAGTGCCCTTGGGGCTGTACTTCTCTGTGCACCCCTAGTTCTCTTTGCAGGTCTCTATTTATGCAGACCTGCTGCAAACCTCGCTGAAGTGATGGGGGAATTCCCTACATTGGGGGTGGTGGGTGGCGGGGGCGGGGGGGGGGGGGGGGGGGCGGGCGGTGGTGGTAATGAGGTGATACAGTTGGGATGCCTACTACCATTATTGAAATGTATGGGTAGTACATCATGGGCAGGGGGTGGGGACTGTCTCAATGGGAAGTCCCACCGGCTTAAATGCTATATTGGGGGATTCTCTGCTCCCCCCAGCTTTTCATCCTACCAAAAACAGGGGTGGAAAATCCCCCCCTCCCTCCCCCCTCCACCCCGCCCCGCCCCTCCCTCCCCTAGTCTATGCAGCATAATTGTAAAAGAAAGATCTGGTTTGATACCATGTCTTAAATTTTAATTTTTAACGATTAATTACCAGCCATAGCAACAATGGTATCAATGTCAACACCTAGCCACTCATTATTCTAGTTGTTTTCACACATAGCTGACTGAATTACACTTTTGCCTGACTGGAGTTAAGAATTTCCTTTATTTAGCCACATGTACAAATGAGTACAGTACATACAAAATTACCCTGAAGATTGTTATTATTCACCTCGATCTCAACTTGCTGCAGTTAAATTGAATATTGATTAATTTATAACATGATTATAAAAGCTGCTGAATAAGTGACGCTTAAAGGAGGGGAGAGATATTTTGGAGCTAATTTGTTCCAAGGTTAGAATCTAATGGACCAGAAAATGCCCTGGGAGTCATCAGCCAGTCCCAAAATTCAAATAAATAAAACACCATTGTCTATCGCTTATCTATCAATTGACATCTTCACTGAATAGTGAGAATGAATGTGACCAGGAACCATCAGATGATGGTACAACCAGTGACGGGATGAAGCTAAGGTAGGACATGATTCAGTACAGGAGTAAACCAACTCAGAATTCCTGAGAATTAAGTGTGTTCCTTCATCTGCTGCTTCATTGTGGTTTTCATAGAAACTTTCTGTTTTACCTCAGAAATAAAGTGCTTTAAAAAAATGAATGATTGATATGTATTAAATGATACACTTTATTATTGAATGTGTATTAAATGAGCTCACAGAAGTGTAACTTGGCTGAACGGACGCTGACGTATTTCTGAGCATCCTTTCTTCTCCAAGTGTTAAGCCACGTTGGAGGGATCTGTAGCCCACTTCTCCTCACTGTTGTTTGATATTTTCTAGTTCATAAGCTTACGGCTTATTCAGATGAATGCCGAATTGTAATAATTCTTGTTCATCAGTGAAGGGAACAACAACAACAACAACAACACTTATTTACAGGTAAAGGCAGTACAGAGGCTTGCAGCCTCGTCAGCTCCCAGGAAGGTTCTGGAACAGAAACCCAAGCTCACCAGGGCGATACCCCCATCCTGCTCCCAGATTGGTACCCTGGTCATGTGACCCTCACTCCACAGATTGATCCTTTAAGGGACAATCTCTGCATTAAAGTTGACACTATTTGTCACTTACACGGAAACCTTTGGTCTTCTTTTGCTATTATTCAGTTTACTCCAACACGTCATTGGCTTTGTCAGTTATTTGTTTCTATAAAGCATTGGCAATGCTCAGTCTGATTAGTTGAATTTGGAGGCCATGTTATATGTCTAATTTTTACATTATATGACTAATCTTCACGTTGTAGGATTAATTTTCAAATCTGAAGTTAACGGCAATAAAACAAACAATGAGTATCTAACAGTCCCTTATGTTTTTCCTGTATACGTTATTTTAACACAGTTACTAATCCACTCATGTAAATAATGAACTGTCTCCACTAAATAACAGACAGAGCAACCATCTTAAGGAAATACTTGCATTTATATGACACCTTCACAACCTCAAGCCATCCAAAAGTGCTTCAAAGCTAATGAAGTACATTTGAAGTGTTCTGATGCAAGAAATGCAGCAGCAAATTTGCACACAGCAAGGTTCCACAAACAGCATTGTGACAAAACCAGACAATCCGTTTTACATGAAGTTAATTCTGGGGTAAACATTGCCCAGCATTCCACGGATAACCCCACGTTCTTCCTCGAGATCATTTCATGGAATTTTTTTTCATTCAGCCGACACAGCAGATGCAGTTTAATTCCTATCCAAAAGTCAGAGCCTCCAATAATTCAACGTTTCCTCTGCACTGCACTAAGAGTCAGCTTAGACTTTTGTGCTCAATCCTCAGGAGTGGGATTTGAACTCACAATCTCCTGGCTCAGAAATGAGAATACTATCCATTGAGCTGACACTGCGACACTAAAGGATTAATTTTCTACACGGGTCTCCCAAACACCTTCTCGGCTCCAGGGACCTGGTCAGCTGCCACTACACAGAGGTGGGCAACCAATTTGTATAATTAAGGCCTAGATTAGGAGTGATTTTGCAGCCTCTCCACCATTTTGCTGGAGGCAGAGCAGCCCACCGCCATGCGGAAAGGCCACCAGCAAAAAGGAATTGTCCTCCCTGAGGCAGGCCAGGACAATATAGGAGTCAAAGGCTCTGGGCTGTTAAAAAGGAGACAGAAGTAATGAAAGCCCATCATCACAGCCCGGGATGATCCAATGGTGGGATTTCCCATCCATCCATCCATCCATATGTCCTTACTGGCTTGGATCCTACTTATTGGATTATTGCTATGCAAGTCAGAGCAGGTACCTCCATGTTGAAGTGCCATTGTGGTCCCCAGTGTGCCTCAGCAGCATCCAACTCACTGGTAAGACTGCCAAGTCTTCAGAGATGCAGGCCTTCTGCTTGGGTTGGCAGCATTGAGAAACCTCTTTGGCCCTGGCATTAGCCAGTTGCAAAATCCAGCCCAAAAAGAGTGGATCAAGCGTTCATGCTCTAATACTGACAACAGTAATCTCTAAACTAATATTCACCTACCTCTCTTCCGTTTGATATTGAACACGTATGTATTGCAGCCTGATGCTGCAAAGATCTGTCCATTTATAAATAGACTAAAGATGCTATTGTGCAACTAACAGTACAAAGGTGCACAGGTTAGGTGGATTGGTCATGCTAAATCTTCCCTTCATGTCCCAAGATGTGTAGGTTTAGGGGGATTAGTGGGGGAAATGTGTGTGGTTATGGAGATGGGGTGGGTAAGATGCTCTTTTGGAAAGTCGGTGCAGGCTCGATGGGCTGAATGGCCTCCTTCTGCATTGTAGGATTTCTAGGATTCTATGACTCCATGACAAATAGATCCATCTACTTCTACCCATTCACGGTCACATCAATACAAGGAACCAATTGAATGAGAACTGCATTCACGAATGCCGTTTAACCCCACACAAAGTATTTGGGGCAGAGGCAAGATTTTCTTCAGTTTGCGATACAACATTGTCAAGATTCTTTATGTGCACCGAAGTTGTAAAAGTGCTCCCTTGCATTTGTCGTTTTGTTATTATTAATCAACTCAAGACACATTCTCTCTTTGGTTTCCTACATTGTCAGCAAGCTTCCCGTGTTCAAAATGTAATAGTAAAGCAGTGGGAAGTCGGCCAAAAATTAAAATGGATACGTTTCAAGGATGTGCTGCTGGCTTGAAGGCATTTGAAAATTCATCGAGAGACAGGGAAACTGTGCCAATCTTTTGTACTGGTTATACAATAAGGAATTATATTTAGTTAAATTGAAAGGAATAGCTTCATTCAGCAGTGACGTGCTCTTTGAGCACAATGCTTCATACAAATCCGTTAGTCAGCTCTACACAATTGTGAAATAATTCTTGTTAAGCAGACTGTTCTATTGGGAGGGGGGGGGGGGAGGGGGAAGGTTACATTTGCCACATGTTCCATTGTTTCATTTCATGTAGGTCTCATCTATGAGGAATGTTGTGAGGCTGACTGTGATTTATTAAATTCGGTGAACTTTGCAGAGTTCAAATCCCAACGTGTTTATCTTTAATCTCCATCTCGCAATCCTGGAGGGGTTACACTGCCTCGTATGCATCTCTTGACGTACTTGCTTTATTAGAAGGACTTAACAGTCTTTTAGATGAAATGATAACAAACTGCACAGAAACAAAACTGTCAGCATCGTCCCGGAGATTGAAATAAACTTGGTTAACAGGTTTTCTTTTGCGGGGGGGGGGGGGGTGGAGAGAGGTCGGATCATATCTGAAGGAATGCTTGAATGAACTAAATTTTTTAGTAGTTGGATAGTAATTGTGAAGCTGTCAGTAAAATAAAGCAAAAGTGATTTTCTAAAGATGGATTCAAACTTCTTAAATATTAATGGAGAATAGAATAATTGAAGTAAATATAAAAAATAGCTCATATTAGAATTAGTTATCCATCACCAAGGCACATATTTCAACAGGATTATGCTAAAATAGAGGCTTTCAAGCTAATCAAAGCACTTTGCTCTCAACTCATGCTTTAATTAGCTCCATATTCTAATCTACCACAAGAACTATTGAATTATTTACTGTAACCTTATTAGTCTCAGAAACATAATGACCATAAGCAAATATCACGTCTGATGCATTACATGGCATAAACATGGGTTTCATCAGTGTTATTTATCTGCAAATACAATATTAAGCTTTTGCAGTGTGCAGTTATCATTTTGAATAAACAGCAAGATAAGATTGTGATATCACAATTGGAGGACTACTTTACACTGGCACAAACAGTACTGTAGTTTGGAAATGAGAACTATGACTTTGAGGCACTTGCCGCCCATTGAAACAACTACAAAGGATTTCAATGGGAAATGTTCTTTTCATCCAGGCTATGCATTAATAGCATTGATAATGGAAATCTGCTCATTATTATCACTCAAGCAGGAAGCACACTGAATTATTGTCAAACACTTAACCCCTCAATGTGCTCGGCTCACCCATGCAAAACAGTTATTTTAAGTCATTCAGGATATCACATGTAAAGCATCAAAAGCATAGCTAATTTTTGAGACCTTGGATATACTCAGATACTGGGGTCTTTGTTCAGGCAAAGAGAGGGATAAGAATTTTTACTGGTTGTGAAGCAGAATTGAGACATTTTTGGAGATGGCATTGTTGCCACATGCCATCAACTAATTGCAGCATTGAAAATGAGGACTGAGGCAGTTGCAAAGGTTAATAATTACTTAGTCACAGCTCTTCTTGTCTGTAACATCTTAAAATATACCCTGTCCTGTGCATTTAAAAACATTCCATCTGTTGTTTTATGCACTGTGGATGTGATTTGCAATAATCTTTGTCAGGAATGGTTTACTTTTAAAACCGCAGATATCCAATCACATTTCATCAAAGTCAAGGAATTCCTACTGATTTACAGGTCCAAACACAATTTTTTATTCTTTCACAGGATCTGGGCATCACTGGCTAGTCCAGCATTTACTATCTTGCAATGACAGAACTGGTGGGCATTGTCTCACGACAGGTAGAGAAGAATTGATTGAAACATTAGGCAATATCAGAGGAACATACAAATATACTAATTAGCAGCAGGAGTAGGTCACTCGGGCTCTTACGCCTGCTCTGCTATTCAGTAAGATCATGACTCATCTGATTGTAAACTCAACACCACATTCCAGGCTATCCCCTTTCACCCCCTCTTGCTTACGAAGGATCTATCTACCACTGCCTTAAAAATATACAAAGACTTGGCTACCACTGCCTTTTCAGGAAGTGAGTTCCAATGGCTCACGACCCTCTTAAGAGAAAAAAAAAATCTCCTCTATCTTAAGTGGGCAACCCTTTATTTTTATTTTTAAACAGTAGCTCTAGTTTTAGATTCTCCCACAGGAGGAAACATTCTTTCCACATCCACCCTGTCAATACCCATCAGGATCTTTATCTTCCAAACTCCAGCATATATAAGGCTAGCCTGTACAATCTTTCCTCTTAAGACAGCCTGCCCATTCCAGGTATTCCTAGTAAGTCCTCTCTGAACTGCATTTAGATCCTTCCTTAAATAAGGTGACCAATACTGCACACTGTACTCCAGATGTAGTCTCACTAATGCCATGTACAACTGCAGCATAACCTTCCAACATTTATATTCAATTCCCCTCACAATAAATGATAACATTCCATTAGCTTTCCTAATTACTTGCTGTACCTGCATACCGGCTTTTTGTGATTCATGCACTCGGACACCCAGCTCCCTCTGCATCTTAGAGCTCTGCAATCTCTCACCATTTAGAGAATAAGCATCTTTTTTTAATTCTTCCTGCCAAAATGGACAATTTCACATTTTCCCACATTATACTCCATTTGCCAGATTTTTGCCAACTCACTTAACCTATCTATATCCCTTTGTAGCCTCTGTACATCATTTTCACACCATACTTTCCTTACCTACCCTTGTAAATGTAGCAAACATGGGTGGGATTTTCCGGTCAATCGACCACAAGTTTTGCAGAGGTGGAGGTGGCCTGCCATTGGCCAGCGGTGGGACTTTTATAATGTCTTTAATAATAGCTTCTAACATTTTCCCAATGACAGAGATGTCAAGCTAACTGGCCTGTAGCTTCCTTTTTTCTGTCTCTCTCCCTTTTTGGATACAGGAGTTACATTCGCTATTTTCCAACCAAATGGAATCTTCCCCAAAATCGGAGAAATTCTGGATAATTAAAATCAAAGCATCAACCATCTCCTAGCTATTTCTTTTGAGACCCCAGGATGAAGTCCATCAGGACCCCAGGACATCAGCCTGCAGCTCCAATAATTTGTGCAGTACCATTTTCCTGGTTATTGTAATTTTCTGGTGTTCCCCCCTTCCTTCCATTTCCTGATTTACATCTATTTCTGGGACTTACTTGCATTCTCTATAGCGGACACTGATACAAAATAACTATTCAATTTTGTGTGCCATCTCCTTATTTTCCATTATTAATTCCCCAGACTCACTTTCTATAGGGCCGATGCCCACGTATCTGTAGACGCTCCTACTATCCGACTTTATATTTCTAGCTAGCTTTCTCTCCTACGCTAATTTTTCTTTCCTTATCAATCTTTTAGTCATTCTTTGCTGTTTTTTATACTCTGTCTAATCTTCTGACCTGCCACCTATCTTTGCGCAATTATATGTTTTTTTCTTTAAGTTTGATACTATCCTTCATTTTTTAGTTAACCACAGATGGTGCATCTTCCCGCTGGAATTGTTCTTTCTCATTGGGATATTCTGAGTATTATGAACTATCCCCTCAAATGCCCACATCTGGCCTACAGACTCCAGATTAATTAATGACCTGTCCTTTAACCTAATTTGTCAGTTCACTTTAACTAGCTCCATTTTAATGCCCTCAGGATTGCTCTTACTTCAGTTTAAAATATTAGTCTTGGACCTACTTTTCTCTCCCTGAAACTGAATGTAAAATTCAATAATATTATGATCGCTGCCACCTAGGGGTGCTTTCACTATGAGGTCATTAATTAATCATATCTCATTGCACAATACCAGGTCTAGTATAGCCTGCTCTCAGGTTGGCACCAGAATGTGTTGTGCTAAGAAATTATTCGAAAAACATTCTGTGAATTCCTCATCTCGGCTACCTTTACCCATCTGATTTTTCTAGCCTATATGTAGATTAAAATCCCCATGATTATCACTGGACTTTTCTGACAAGCACCCATTTTTTAATGAGAGTATTGTTGGTTGGGCCAGTATTTATTGCCCATCCCTAGTTGCTCTTCAACTGAGTAGCTTGTTAGGCCATCTCAGAGGACATTGAAGAATCAACCACATTGCTGTGGATCTGGAGTCACATGTAAGCTAGACCAGGCGAAGACGGCAGATTTCATTCCCTGAAGGACTTTAATGAACCAGATGGATATTTTGTCCTCCTTTATACCCTGTCCTACCATATTGTTAGGGGGCCTGTACACCACCACCCATTTGACTTCCTGTCATTCCTAAATGTCATGTACCCTTCAATATTCAAGTCTATGTCATCCTGCAGCAACAGCAATGTCCTGCTATCAGATCATCTTTATTTATTTCTATTAGCGCTATCAGTTCATCTGATTTGTTTTGAATGCTATGCGCATTCAGATTGTACCTTTAGTTTGTCCTTTTATTATTTTTTAACCTCCAGAATTATCTGCTGATATATTCCCTGACCCTTCATGTTCAGATCTTTCTCTCTCGCCTTGTCTCTACTCTTTGATTTAACATATCTTCCCAAACTTGATTAATGCCCCCACTACTTTGTTTAAAGCTCTCACTACTTCCCTAGCTATGCAGCTCGCTAGAACACCAGTCCCAGCATGGTTCAGGTATAGACTGTTCCAAGGGTACAGCCCCCACTTTCCCCAGTAATGGTGCCAGTGCCCCTTCAACTGGAGCTCACTTCTCCCAGTCTCTGTAATTTTATGTATCCTATGCCAATTTGTATGTGGCTCAAGTAATAATCCAGAAATTCCTACCTTTGAGGTTCTGCTTCTTCATTTAATGCCTAGCTCCTCACTCTATGCAGAACATCCTTCCTAGTTCTACCCATGTCATTGGTACCCAAATAGACCTGGATCCTCCCCCACCCATTGCAAGTTCCTCTCCACCCGAGTAGATATTCCAAACCTGGGATCAGGCAGGCAACACAACCGTCTAGACCCCTGCTCTTTGTTGCAGTGAACAGCGTCAAGGGAGGTGATGGTACAGCGGTGTTATCGCTAGCCTATTAATCCAGAAACTCAGCTAATGTTCTGGAGACCCGGGTTCAAATCCTGTCACAGCAGATGGTGGAATTTGAATTCAATAAAAAAAAAATCTGGAATTAAGAATCTACTAATGACCATGAAACCATTGTCGATTGTCAGAAAACCCATTTGGTTCATGAATGTCCTTTAGGGAAAGAAATTTGGACTCTTTACCTGGTCTGGCCTACAGACTCCAGAGCCACAGCAATGTGGTTGACTCTCAAATGCTTCTCAGGCACCTAGGAATGGGGAATAAATGCTGGCCAGCCAGCGATGCCCATGTCCCACAAATGAATACAGAAAAAAATCCCCATCACTATACTGTCCCCTATTACCATAACATTCCTTTCTGCTGTCGCCATTTGAATGGCTTCCTCTTCCACAGTGCCATGGCCAGTTAGCTCATCCACCCTTAAACCCCACTCTCGTCCAAATGGAGAACCTCAAACCTATTGGACAATTGCAAGGCTAAGAGTCCTGCATTGCTGCCCTCTGGGTCCCCTTACCTGTCTCACTTGCAGTCACACCGTCCTGTCTCTAACCACTGACCAAATCAGAAGGCTCTATCCTCAGAGGTGTAACTGCCTCCTGGTACATACCTTCGAGGTAACCTTTGTCCTCCCTGATTTGCCGCAGTGTCTGCAGCTCAGCCTCCAGCTCAATGACTCTGAGCCTAAACTCCTCAAACCACAAGCACTTACTGCAGATGTGTTTGTCCTGGATCACACTGGCATCCCAAAGCTCCCATAAGCTGCAGCTATGACACATCACCTGTCCTGCCATCCTTAATGTGTTTTAATTAACAATCTAATTATGATATTCAATTATTTATTTTCCTTTGTTACATATTTTATTAAACTTAACAGCAGTTCCTGTACTATTTTAAACTTTGGCAATAGAATAGACCCTAACCACTCACCAGATGCTCACAAACAGTTAGCTTCTTTCCCAGTAGTAGGGTCAAAACAAATTCCTACAGGGTGAAAAAGATAGAGAAAGCAAAAGGGAAGGAAAGGAACACCTCCTTCCCCTCCTCACCCAAGCTGCCCCACTCAAACTCCCGAATGTACACTCAGTTGCAAATCGCACTTATTTGCAAGGCTGCACTAAAAACCCCAAAACTGATACTAAGCTGGGCTGCAGTTACAGAAACCAGCTTTAATCAGTTAACTAATTAACTACTCAGCTCTCTCAGTAGAGTGTGTTTTCCCTACCTAAGACTGGCAGAAACTTATTCTACATATTTACACAGTACTGCTAATTACACACAAGACTAGATTTATCAAGAGCAAGATGCACACTTTAAACTTCCCCCACTCACAGACTCGCAGGTATACACTCAGTTCCAAACTGCACTCGCTTGCCAGAGAACTGTCACCTGGAATAGCAAGCCAGAGGTCAAGAACTGGCGCCAAAACCATCTGACCTCCAAGGTTCATTTTTCAAATACCACCCAGAATCATTTCATGTTGACTCCACCTATATTCCAAGTAATGAAAATAAATATCCCACAACATTTCAGCCAAATAAATGTATGAAGTACCTAAAGCTACCAGAAACTGTAAAACAATGCAGGAGCTGTCCACTCTTGGATCTATGTGTGTACAAAAGGTATTTGTTGAGTTCCACGGATAACTTGCAGTTTCCCTATTCTGATTTTTGTCAACAAATTTTGACAAAAGATCACAGCCATTGAAAAGACCCGTAGAATTATATCCTTTCCTATCCTCGCCATTCCTATAGTATTGAGCAATCCATTTGCCAGACATTGCCTTGATATCCCGGGAGTATTATTACCCAAGTTCCCCATTCTGATCCAACTGGTCATGTTTTCCCATTAATCCAATAATCCCAAGACCTATTCCTTATCCCTATAAGTGTCTTGTCCATTTATCCACGCAATTTAAGCCTTCTTGTCGTTTTTAACAATGCTCTGCTGTCTTAATTGCACCTGTTATTTTGGTTATTCATACATTTTGAGAAGTACCTTCCGGAGTCCTATTGAAGATCATTTCTGAAAATGTTGCAGAGGATCTGTCCAGCATGGAGTCTCACACAGACTTTGACTCCTGTTTGTTGGTCAACTTTGGTTCCATTTCAGTATATTCTCGGCAATACATATCATATCTGTATTCCCAGATAAAGCTGCAGTGAGGCTTCTTCTGATGTCATAGCATTCTGATTTGCATAGAAGTTGAAAGTTTATTCATTATTGTCACAAGTAGGCTTACATTAACACTGCAATGAAGTTATTGTGAAAATCGCCACACTCCGGCGCCTGTTCGGATACACTGAGGGAGAATTTAGCATGGCCAATGCACCTAACCAGCACATCTTTCAGACTGTGGGAGGAAACCGGAGCACCCGGAGGAAATCCACACAGACACAGGGAGAATGTGCAAACTCCACACAGACCGTGACCCAAGCTGGGAATTGAACACAGGTCCCTGGCGCTATGAGGCAGAAGTGCTAACCACTGTGCCACCATACTGCCCTGTTTATGTTTAAATGATCCACATTCATGTGTCTCATGCTTACTTTTAGTGGGTCTGTCAACAAGACCCTGCAGGTTAACACTGTAAACAACCAGAAATGGTTTGCACCTGAGTGGATAATTGAGCTACTCATTTTCAATTACCTGATGCCTGGGATTAAAAAGCAACCACTTGGTTTCCAGCCATCTTCAGCTGAATATCATTAATTCTGATGAACTGAAATGTAAATATGAATTTAGCAGAAGGTTACATTTAGAACTTGCAATGCAGTAAATGTGTGTCTTCATCCTCTGGACAGTAACCCAACCAAGTGGATCGGTTCACCCATTATAGAATCTAAAATGTAGGCGGGTGATCAGTTCTGCCACATTCCTGTCTAGGTGATAAAAATAAATACCTAGTATGGTGTACCACACTGAACCTCCTTTCACCTCCGTACCTCTGGTGACGGAGCTTGGGCTTAAAGGGTTCAAAGTCACAACTCTTCTGTGATACCTCAAAAATATTCATAAAAGTACCAACAGTAATAACATGGCAATATATGAATGCACAATTAAAGGTAATTGGTATCTGAAATGGGCACTGCTGCCTCACAGCGCCAGGGACCCAGGTTCAATTCCTGCCTCGGATCACTGTCTGTGTGGAGTTTGCATATTCTCCCCATGTGGTTTTCCTCCGGGTGCTCTGGTTTCTTCCCACAGTCCAAAGCTGTGCTGGTTAGGTTGATTGGCCATGCTAAATTGTCCCAGGGTGTCAGGGGGACTAGCAGCCTAAGTAGGTGAGGTTAAGGGAATAGGGCTGGGTGGGATTGTGGTCGGTGCAGACACGATTGGCCAAATGGCTTCCTTCTGCACTGTAGGAATTCTATTCTATGATCCTATGTCAAGGATCTGAACCCTGCATCTGGCCTCTGTTCACACAGAATTCAGAAAAGGGCTTGACATTAACACCAGATACAAAAATGTGAAACAATGTTCTATTCCCCAGCACTCTCATTACCCAGTGTTTGGGGCCCTGCTGAGTAAACACTGGTTGTCTTGGATAGATGTCAGGTTGACTCAGTGGTGACACTCTCACCTCTGAATCAGCTGTTACAAGCTGAAGCCCCACTCCAAGATCCGAGCACATTAGGGTGCCATTACCGATGGAGAACTGCGCTTTCAGAAGTACCAAGAGCTGGATCTAACTTTCAACCAGGATCATATCTGCCGGTTCAAGTAGTCGTAAAAGATCCTGTGGCAGGTTTTAAAAAGAGAAGCAGACATTTCTAGTCTCCCAGCTAAACTTTCATCAGTCTGCCAACATCACCAATACAGATTGACTGATCTACCTCCTATTTCATGTTTGACGCTACAGAATTCTATTGTACTGTCAATTGCAGGATTAGTGAGACCAAGTGTAATACTGCTGTACCAGCAAACCAGGCAAGCAAAACAGGAGTTCTTCCAGCATTTTTGCTTTGTCTGTGACTGTTCAATTTATTGCCCTTTCCTTGGTAGGCAACACGGTTTGAAACCTCCACTTTCCAGACCTTGTCATTTTACCAAGGCGCCCCTTAACTTTGCAAGAATATAGGATCATGAGGACAAAGTATCACTGACATTTAGCACTGTTGATTTGAAAGTGGCAATTTTCAGATTGTGAATTATTACTGTGACAAGGAAGAGTAGGTTTGAATCATTCAACAGCAAAAGGTTGAGTTGGCAGCATGCCCACTCAGGATATAAAAATTACACAGAAGAGAGACAGCAGAAGACATGCACTCTCTTTTCTGTACCGCTTACAGTTACATTTCTATTGAAGCCTTCATGTTTATATTTTCAACTCCAGCCAGCCCACTTCAGGGAGATGACAGCCTGGCAAGCAGCCAGCTTGGGAAAGAACTTAATGACTTTTGAAATGTCATTTTTTTTCAACACCCAAATGGCTCAAATATTTGTCAAAAATAATCACCCAGTGTCCCTATGATAAGCAGTCACTTGCTGTTTTCTGTTCTCATTCACTGTCAGTGCTCTGTTTCTCCTCCAAGGGCATAATTGTTCCACTTCAATTCTACATGTGCATGGACAGAGATATGGTTAAGCTATTGTGAATATTACCGTTTAGCATGCATTTGGCAACAGGTTTACCAGGTACCCTCTTAGCAAAATATTTCTTGGGGATGTTTGTTAATAAATGCATTAAGAATCTCTGAAAATATATAAATGTTAAATTAATGTATTATGTACAATAATCATCATATATCATTATGTAACAAACCAAAATAAACTTTACCACACAAAGTCACAAAAATAATACAATTTACCATATCTATCTTATTCTCTAACATTTAGAATTAACAGATTGGAATCCCTACAGTGCAGAGGGAGGCCATTTGGCCCATCGAGTCTGCACCGACAACAGTCCTACCCAGGCCCTAACCTCGTAACCCCATGTATTTACCCTGCTAATCCCCCTAACGCTAAGGGGCAATTTAGCATGACCAATCAATCAATCTAACCCCGCACATCTTTGGACTGTGGGAAGAAACCGGAGCACCCGGAAGGAACCCACACAGACACGGGGAGAACATGCAAACTCCACACAGTCATCCGGGGCCGGAATTGAACCCGGGTTCCTGACGCTGTGAGACAGCAGTGATAACCACTGTGCCACCCCCTGAATAAAATAACTTCCATTGCAATCTTAATAATAAAAAATATTATTCTGAAATAAAGATGCTCATATACACATACGTGCACAACTATTTGCATTAAATGAAACAATGAACATATTAAATATATATAGACACACATACATAAGTATTAGCTAGATAATGCATACATTTCAGTTGCTACCTACAATCTGAGCTAAAGTTTCAACTGTCTTTCCACTTAATTGAAATGTTTTGTTTCTTATAAATTTTTAAGGCAGACTTTTCCACCCTGGGGACTAAGTGAGGCTGCAAGCTGGAAACATAATTCCCATTGGGTGATGGGATGGATTTTTACACCCAATTTTCTACTTTCCATCTCATTAATTATGCATCAATGAGGGAGTGTTAACTCTCACGGCAGGGCAGGCAGTGATTCATTGTCCTACCATTACCTCAAGGGGTCAAAGGTCCTGCCATCATATTTAGTTGGTGCCCACATTCACTCCCTGCAGGCCAGGTGTGTTCTGAAGGCCTAAATTAGGATGTGGAACAAATGTACCAAATCCTCTGCTCCACGGTTTAGTGAGGCCTTCCTTAAGGATTCTCTCCCAGGCCTGCCAAAAAAGAGGCAGGTTCTTTCTGAGAGATGGGAGCAGAAGACCCAACCACCTGAACATGCCAGCCTAGTAGGAGGTTGCCAGTGAGGTCAGTGGCCATGCAAGGAAAACACTATGGCCCCATAGTTCAGGAAGCGAACGAATGATCTGGTGTACTCCACAAGAGTATGTGAACCTTCTGCTCACTCCAAACTCACCCTCTCATGAAAGCATCAGGCAGACTATGGATAAAGCCCACAGTGATGTTGCACATTACCAATGTGGCATAGGAAGGGTTAACAAAGGACTGGGTACAGTGCTGCCTAAAGTGTAATGCAAAGGAGCACATGACCTGAGTCAATCTTGGACTGAACAGAGAAGTGTGTAGAAACAAGCATGGAGACAGCTGCTAGCTTAGATCTTATCATGTACAGTTGCTAGTAGTTACTAAACACTTGCTAAACTACATAAGAAGCAGAATGAGTTTAAAAAAGCTTTTAAGTCAGCAGCACTTAGAATGGCCATTTTAAAAAACACAATGAACTTCCCCGAGTTCCAGGCTGGAAATGTGGCGACCGAGCTCTCTTCGCACAAAACAAAGATAAAATCAGCATTTTAAACCCCAGCAGAAACTGGCAATCGATGCTTGCAAGATCTGAAAGGCGTCAGACATTGTGGGGAAGAAAGGTTAACCCAGGGAGTCGCTGCTGAAGATGTAAAACAGAAATCAAGGCGGCCATTAATGCAGGAGCCTGCCAAAATCGGCAAGTGCCATTATGGATTTCCTCACAGCATTCAAAGCTATTCGCACATTAGAAATATAATGACCATGGATCAAAAATTTATCGTAACAGACCAATTCTGACTCATCCAAGGCCCAGACCAGCCACAATCAGTATCCCAGAAGGTACTGTTAGGGGGAACAGGAGGAACCTTCTTCTCATTCATCGAGGTGATTCTCCCACAATACATTGGACAGAAATAGGAGAAAATGACCAATTGCTAGAATGACCACGTTCAAAACAGTCTCCTGTTACCAAGGTTAACCCAGCAGAACAGAATCTAACACTCTAAAGACAAGATCTGGAAGAATAAGAAGCCCAATTACCACCTGAACCTGTAAAAATAGAGGCTTGGGGGGTGGGGGGGGGGGGGGGGGGGGGGGGTGGGTGGTGGCGAAGGAGCAGTAGAGGTAATGTAAATATGTTTGGTAAACAGGAATACGCTGGGAGGGTGGAGGTGTAGTTATAAGTGTCTGGTATGGAAAATGTTAACATGGAACTGCATACAGTGCCACCCACATTGTGATGTAAAGGAACATATTGCCTGATTCTACAGGCGTGCCAGGATGTTGTACCACCAGATACACAGTACCTACTCTTGGAACTCGGCCAACGTTGTCTACCTGATACGCTGCAGGAATGGATGTCCCGAGGCATGGTACATTGGCGAGATCATGCAGATGCTACAACAACGGATGAATGTACACCGTGCAACAATCACCAGGCAGGAGTGTTCCCTTCGAGTCGGGGAACACTTCAGCAGTCAAGGGCATTCAGCCTCTGATCTTCAAGTAAGTGTTCTCCAAGGCGGCCTTCAAGACACATGACAACGCAGAATCGCTGAGCAGAAACTGAGCAGATAGCCAAGTTCCGCACACATGAGGATGGCCTCAACCGGGATCTTGGGTTCGTGTCACACTATCTGTAACCCCCACGACTTGCCTGGGCTTGCAAAATCTTACTAACTGTCCTGGCTTGAGACAACACACATCTCTTTAACCTGTACTTAATCCTCTCTCCACTCGCATTGTCTGCACCTGTAAAGACTTGATTACCTGTTAAGACTCGCATTCCAACCATTGTCTTGTAATTGAGTTTGTATCTATACATGCCGTGTTTGTGAAACAAATCCTGCACTCACCTGATGAAGGGGCAGTGCTCCGAAAGCTCGTGCTGCCAAATAAACCTGTTGGACTTTAACCTGGTGTTGTGAGACTTCTTACTGTTGTACTGGAGAGAGATGTGTATAGAAGCAATGGAGATGGCTCCTAGTTTAGACCTTCTGCTGGACACATGTATATAGTTACTTATAGTTAATAAAGAAATACTGCTAAGCTACATAAAACTCAGAATCTCTTTGTGAGACCGTCACCAAACTGTGACAAAGGATAGAGGAATCCGTCCACGTTCTGTCTGATGTTGTGGCACTGGCAATCAAGCACATTGAAGTCTCTATGGGAAGGTTGGTGGCTGCCTGCAGATCCTGCTGGATTTATGCTCAGACCAGCCCACCATTGTTCTAGCCATCAGTGCGTTTCAGCAGTGACTAGGCGATGGGGGAATGGGGCACCTCAACCTCCCTCCCAGTGCTTCTTCTATTCAAAGACTCAGTGAGTGATCCTCAGGCACCCAAGAGAGGAGGTGCACCAGACAAATACCCCAGAGACATTCACTCAGGCCACGTCATGGGTGTCCTGCCACTCCACTATCCCTCTGCCTGTGGCCCTATCGATTTCAGCAGGTCGGGCTGAGGAAGTTGCACCTGCCTCAGAGCAGAAGACCCTTACTAGACCAGGGCAACAGGCTGTGGGCCTCCAGACAATTGCCAAAGTCTCCTCAGGCAACAGGGCATATGTGGTGGACTTCAGTTGTGCCTTTGTCCTATATGGACCACCGTTGTGTGTTTGTCATGCCTGGACACATCCCCTGCCGGTTCAGTTCCTCCCCTCGTCACCTAGTATAAAGGTGGCTGTCCCTTGTTCAGTCCAGGTTGGTTATCTGTTGGGATGTGCTCCTGATTCTGTTATGAATAAAAGCCTACAGTTGTATTGGCACACAAGTAGTCTTTCTCCTGATAGATAGCGCATCAGCGTAGCAGTCAGCAGGATGCCTCCACCTCTGCTGCAGATGTTGGGGCTGTACCTAGATGTGGCAGTGGAGTCAGGAAAATTAACTTTGAAAATACATTAGTGGCACAGGTGTTCATTCGCTGAAAATAATCTGCACCATTGTAAATATATTTCCCTTTTATCCCCCTCCAGGTCTGAGATATTGAATGGCTAATCAATGCGAGGTAAGGGCCCATGTTCCTTCAAGTGTCTGACCAAAATGAAATCCCTACCTACCACCAAAATATCTCCCGTTTTACTCCTCCACTTCAGTTAGTCTCACTCAATCTCATCATAGTGATTTGCCTTTAGTTCCACATCAGCGACATAAATAAAGATACTTTCTATGTCGAAATGATGGCTTAGGATTCTTAGAAACGATTGGCCTTTGAGAGATCGACAATGTTGAGTCTGTCATGGAATGAAAGTGATGATCTGTCACATCTCCTGTTGAGTGCTCAGTGGTATTGATGGAAGGGAATAAGTTTTATTGACTGCTGTGTCAAAACTTGTCTGGACCACATCACCCCCGATGCAGAGTCAATGCAGGATGTAAGTTTGGCATTCTTCCGATGAATGAAGGGTTAGGAGTGTTTGTCAATAATTATATGATGGTCCTACTGAACTATGCTCTGTGTGGACAATGTTGGTTTCACTCCCAGCATTGGGTGCACACTGTCATGTTACTGATCACTACATCCTGATATCCAATGGCATCTTGGGGCCTCTGCATTAATTGTACTTGAGAGCTGGTGTTTGGAGAGATGGTGCTGTCTGGATGTGTGCTATGTTGTGAAAAGTACATCCACAGCAGGCTCATGATCCCTCGACTATTGTGCTTTCAAGGCTGACCCCCTCATTAGGGTAGAAGGTGACTTATGCTTCCTCAGTGTTATAAAACCTGTACCATAGGGAGAGGCACCAGGGCAAGCTGTGGTTCTCTCTCTCCAGGCTATGCTTGTAAAATAAAGTCCTTTTACTCAAAAGCTCACAGATTCAGTGACTGTTTTCACCACAACAGATAGACAAGGAAGTCAAGAGTTATGGGGGAAGACAGGTAAGTAGAGTTGAGATAACACTCAGATTAGCCATGATGTTATCTAATAGCAGAGCAGACTAGAAGGGCCGAATGGAGTAGGCACATAAAGGGCACAGCTGCTTTTTGAGACAGAGAAAGAGACAAAGAAGATATTGCAGTGTGGAGGAACAAATCAGCTATTGCTATGGAGAAACAAGGCGCTTGTAAGAGTTTGTGCTCTGTTCAAAAGGAAGAGGATAGATCAATGGGACTTTGGGAGATTTGAGGAATATGGAGTCACCAAGCTGTACCTTGCTGGTGAAAGTCAAATCTGGAAGACTTAGACCAAGTGGAGCAACATTCAAGGCACATTGGATGTTTTGACCTCGCCGGCAAGGAGAGAAGTCAGTCTGCTGGAGAGCTGAGAGTTACTCTGAACTTGTTCTTGGAACTTGTTTCTCTGCTATTTTACTAGAGGCTTGAACTCAATTAAAATGTAATTTCTCAACCACAGGAGATAAACCATAGGTCACAGCAGTCGTGGTCTCACATTTGACTTATCACTCTATGTTTATGCCGTGCACACATTGATACTAGGAAGGTATTTTTCTGTGCCTTGGGAATGAAAAGCATGAGACATAGGAAGTCAAGATAGTAAGATCTGAAATTAAATATTATTCAGTGCTACAGACTTTTGTAATAATTTTCCGTATGAAAACTGAACTTTTTTTATCTCCTGAAATCCTGAAACTTAAACTACTCTCATGAATGTATTTATCATGTTAAAACCTGACATTAGCCTTTTCCATGACATTCATCTTGCCTAAGTGAAGCCCATTAACAAAGGATACTAGGTGGAATATAGATTTCATTTCTTGTGATTCTGGATGGAGAGAAATGAACTGCTGCAATGCAATAACAGATTTTCAGACAGTACATAACAGGTAATGCATGACAGCGCAGTTGTTGTGAAATGGTAAGAAAATTTTGAGTCAATATGCACACTCCACATCTTCCTTCTATTTATTTTACTTCACAGTTAATCTGATTTTAGGATGAGATTCCAGCAAAATGTGAAATAATAGTTCAGATAAAAATTTATTTTTCAATATTTGGCCTCACAGTAATGCAGAATTTTTATTTATGTAAAAATATGTGCATGGCTGATGTTTCACTTAAAGAGAAGGGACTCCTCATTCTGTTTTCACATGAGTTTTGCATCATGTCCCGTGACTAATATCATTACTTTATCCACAAAATGTACGTAGGAAAGATTGATGTCAGAATTAATCCAGTTATCATTTGGGTCATGCCCTGATTTCTGTCACTTTAATAACTGGTTCAAGAGTCCCCAAAATCTTGTGGCTTGTGATCTAATAAATCTTGTCATCTCATGACAGACTCCTGAAAATGATTGATAAGGAAATTGAAAAGCTTTCTCAAAGGTTTCTCTGGGAATATAGGAAGATATTCAGGAAGGAAAACAACGTCTCTTAAGCATACAAAATCATAGAATCCCTACAGTATAGAAGGAGACCATTCTGCCCATCAAGTTTGTACCAACCACAATCCCACCCAAGCCACACATTCCTGTAACCTCAAGCATTTACCCTGCTGATCCCCCTGACACTAGGGTTAATTTAGCATGACCAATCAACCTGACTGGCACATCTTTGGACTGTGGGAGGAAACCAAAGTGCCCGGAGGAAACCCACGCAGACACGGGGAGAACATGCAAACTCCACACAGACAGAGAGATGAGGCTGGAATTGAACCTTGGACCCTGGCGCTGTGAGGCTGCAGTGCTAACCACTGTGCCACCGTGCTTAACATAGAACATAGAACAGTACAGCACAGAACAGGCCCTTCGGCCCACGATGTTGTGCCAACCTTTATCTGAAACCAAGATCAAGCTATCCCACTCCCTATCATCCTGGTGTGCTCCATGTGCCTATCCAATAACCGCTTAAATGTTCCTAAAGTGTCTGACTCCACTATCACTGCAGGCAGTCCATTCCACATTCCAACCACTCTCTGCGTAAAGAACCTACCTCTGATATCCTTCCTGTATCTCCCACCACGAACCCTATAGTTATGCCCCCTTGTAATAGCTCCATCCACCCGAGGAAATAGTCTTTGAACGTTCACTCTATCTATCCCCTTCATCATTTTATAAACCTCTATTAAGTCTCCCCTCAGCCTCCTCCGCTCCAGAGAGAACAGCCCTAGCTCCCGCAACCTTTCCTCATAAGACCTACCCTCCAAACCAGGCAGCATCCTGGTAAATCTCCTCTGCACTCTTTCCAGCGCTTCCACATCCTTCCTATAGCGAGGTGACCAGAACTGCACACAATACTCCAAATGTGGTCTCACCAAGGTCCTGTACAGTTGCAGCATAACCCCACGGCTCTTAAACTCCAACCCCCTGTTAATAAAAGCTAACACACTATAGGCCTTCTTCACAGCTCTATCCACTTGAGTGGCAACCTTTAGAGATCTGTGGATATGAACCCCAAGATCTCTCTGTTCCTCCACAGTCTTCAGAACCCTACCTTTGACCCTGTAATCCACATTTAAATTAGTCCTACCAAAATGAATCACCTCACATTTATCAGGGTTAAACTCCATTTGCCATTTTTCAGCCCAGCTTTGCATCCTATCTATGTCTTTTTGCAGCCTACAACAGCCCTCCACCTCATCCACTACTCCACCAATCTTGGTGTCATCAGCAAATTTACTGATCCACCCTTCAGCCCCCTCCTCCAAGTCATTAATAAAAATCACAAAGAGCAGAGGACCAAGCACTGATCCCTGCGGCACTCCGCTAGCAACCTGCCTCCAATCCGAAAATTTTCCATCGACCACCACCCTCTGTCTTCAATCAGACAGCCAGTTACCTATCCAATCGGCCAACTTTCCCTCTATCCCACACCTCCTCAGTTTCATCATAAGCCGACCATGGGGGACCTTATCAAACGCCTTACTAAAATCCATGTATATGACATCAACTGCCCTACCTTCATCAACACACTTAGTTACCTCCTCAAAAAATTCTATCAAATTTGTGAGGCACGACTTGCCCTTCACGAATCCATGCTGACTATCCCGGATTAATCCGCATCTTGTTTGAAATGGAATATAAACAATAATTTACATTTATAGGAGAATTTTATGTAGGAAAAGGGCTCATGGTTCTCCACAGAGCTGAAATCAAGTGATATTAGGAGGAGCAAACAGCTAAGTCAAAAGTTCGAAAACACAGGAACATAGGAATTAGGAACAGAAGTAGACAATTCAGCCCCTCAATCAGATCATGGCTGTTCTCTCCTTGGTCTCAAATCCACCTCCCTACCGTTCCCCATATCCCTTTTCTTTATTAGAAATACATCTATTTCCTTCTTGAAACCACTTAATGATTCAGACTCCACCGCGCTATGAGGCAGCAAGTTCCACAAATTCACCACTCTCTGCGAGAAGTAGTTCTTCCTCATCTCAGTTTTAAATCTGCCACCTCTCAGCCTATATCTGTAACCTCTTGTTCTAGGGGGAAGAGAAAACATTTGGTCTGCGTTTACTTTATCAATCCCTTTTAGTATTTTATATACTTCGATCAGATTCCCTCTCACCCTTCTAAACTCCAGCGAGTATTAGTCCAAACTGTCAAATCTCTCTTCATAAGTCAACCCCTTCATCCCCGGAATCAATCTGGTGAAGAAGAGTGGAGTAGAGATTGGAGGTGAGAGTGGTAGAGAGATGAAGATGACAGATTAGGGACAGACTTCCAGAGCTTAGGAAATAATAGCTGAAGAAATGGCTCTGGCTGATAAAGGGAGGATGTAAATTAATCCAGATCGGAGGAACCGAGAGTTTTTTTAAAAATTCATTTATGAGACATGGGCATCGCTGGCTGGCCAGCATTTATTGCCTATCCCCTATTTACCCTTGAGAAGGTGGTGGTGAGCTGCCTTCTGAATTGCTGCATTCCACGTGCTGTGGGTTGACCCGCAATGCCGTTAGGGAGGAAATTCCTAGATTTTGACCCAGCAACTGCAAAGGAGTGGCAATATATTTGCAAGTCAGGATGGTGAGTGGCTTGGAGGGGAACTTGCAAATGATGGTGTTCCCATGTATCTGCTGCCCCTGTCCTTCAAGATGGAATTGGTTATGGGTTTGGAAGGTGCTGTTTAAGGATCTTTGGTGAATTGCTGCAGTACACACTTCTGCTACTGAGCGTTGGTGGTGGAGGGAGTGGATGTGGTGCCAATCAAGCGGGCTGCTTTGTCCTGGATGGTGTCAAGCTTCTTGAGTGTTGTTGGAGCTGCACCCATCCAGGCAAGTGGGGAGTATTCCATCACACTCCTGATTTGTACCTTGTAGATGGTGAACAGGTTTTGGAGAGTCAGGTGGTGAGTTACTCGCCAGTTTTCCTACTCTCTGACCTGCTCTTGTAGCCACTGTTTTATGTGGCGAGTCCAGTTCAGTTCCTGGTCAATGGTAACTCCAAGGATGTTGACAGTGGGGGATTCAATAATGGTAACACCATTGAATGTCAAGGGGCGGTGGTTAGAGTGTTTCTTATTGGTGCTGGTCATTGCCTGGCATTTGTGTGGTGTTGCCACTTGTCAGCCCAAGCCTGGATATTGTCCATATCTTGTTGCATTTGAACATGGACTGCTTTAGTATCTGAGGAGTCACGAATGGTGCTGAACATTGTGCAATCACTGGTGAACATCCCCACTTCTGACCTTATGACGGAGGGAAGGCCATTGATGAAGCAGCTGAAGATTGTTGGGCCGAGGACACTACCCTGAGGAACTCCTGCAGAGATGTCCTGGAGCTGGGATGACTGACCCTCCACAACCACAACCATCTTCCTATGTACCAGGTATGATTCTAACCAGTGGAGTGTTTGCCCCCCGACATCCATTGATTCCAGCTTCACTAGGGCTCCTTGATGCCACACTCAGTCAAATACAGCCTTAATATCAAGGACTGTCACTCTCACCTCACCTCTGGAATTCAGCTCTTTCTTCCATGTTTGGACCAAGGCTGTAATGAGGTCAGGAACTGAGTGACCCTGGCGAAACCTAGACTGGGCATCACTAAGCAGGTTATTGCTGAGTAGGTGCTGCTTGATGGCACTGTTGATGACCCCATCCATCACTTTACTGATGATCGAGAGTATACTGGACGGTAATTGGTCGGGTTGGATTTGTCCTGCTTTTTGTGTATAGGACATACCTGGGCAATTTTCCACATTGTTGGGTAGATGCCAGTGCTGTAACTGTACTGGAAGAGCTTGATAGGGAAGCAGCAAATTCTGGAGCACAAGTCTTCAGTACTATTGCCAGAATGTTATCAGGGCCCATTGCCTTTGCAGTATCCAGTGCCTCCAACTGATTCTTAATATCACGTGGAGTGAATCAAATTGGCTGGAGACTGGCATCGGAGAGACTGGAGACCACTGGAAGAGGCTGAGATGGATCATCCACTCAGCACTTCTGGCTGAAGATTGCTGCCAATACCCCAGCCTTATTTTTTGCACTGATGTGCTGGGCTCCTCCATCATTGAGGATGGGAATATTTGTGGAGCCTCCTCCTCCAGTGAGTTGTTTCATTGTCCATCATCACTTATGACTGGGTGTGGCAGGACTGCAAAGCTTAGATCTGACCCGTTGGTTGTGGGATCGCTTAGCTCTGTCTATCACTTGCTGATAGTTCAGGAGGAGGTTACACAGATAAGGAGGAGGAGAAAGGCCACAAACACAAGACTGACAATTATAAAACGTACAAAAGCAAAGTACTGTAGGTACATGAAATGCGAATAAAAGCAGAAAGTACTGTAGATGGTCAGCAGGTTAGGCGGCATCTGTGAGGAGAAAAACAGAGTTAACGTTTCAGGTCAATGATCTGGTGTCAGGACTCTCAATTCTAATGAAAGATTATTGACCTGAAATATATAATTCTGCTTCTCTCTCCATAAATGCTGCCGAACCAGCTGCATATCTCATCATGTTCTGATGTGTTGGAGATCAGGGAGCCAATGTAGTTTAGCAAGGGCAGGGGTGATAGATAATCAGGGTTTAATGCTGATAGGATACAAGATCTATGTCATTGTTTATGTTTCATATGAGTGTCCATTCACCCCCTTCATCCAACCTTATCAGCATATTCTTCTAATCCTTTCTCTTGCACGCTTAATGAGTTTCCCCTTAAATACTTCCATGCTATTCACCTCAAACATTCCTTATGGTAGCCTGTTCTGCATTATTATCACTCTTTGGGGAATAAAGTTTCTCTGACTTTCCTATTGGATTTATTAATGACTAAGTTACAAATATTACAGTTTTGGACCTTCTGCAAGTGTAACCATTTTCTTCACATTTACCCAATCGCATCCTTTCAGGATCTTCAAGGCCCTCAGCCTTCTCTTTGCTGGAGAAAAGAGCCCCAAGTTTTCCCAGCCTTTCCTGACAGGTGTAATCTCTCAATTCTGGAATCAATCCAGTGAACCAATTTTGTACCTTCTCCATTGCCTTTATTTCCTTTGTATAATATGGGGAACAGGAATATTCACAGTGCTTCAAGTATGGGCCAACAAAGGTTCGATACAAGTTTAACGTGACATCTCCACTTTTCAATCTCTTTAGAAATGAACTCCAGTGTTTTGTTTACGTAGTTTGTGACCCTATTAATCTCACTATTTTAGTGATTTATGTACCTGTAACCCTAGATTCCCAGGCTCATCTACCTCATTTAGGTTATCATCCAAGCAGTATAAAGCCTCCTTATTGGTCCCACCAAAATACATCACCTCACACTTAAGAATACTTAAATCAATTTGCCAGTTATATTCTTATTCTCAAGTATGTTAATATCATCTGTTGCATTCTTCCTCAGTATTAACAAAACCCCTGAATCAGTCACCCACAAATTTTGAAATCAACATTTCTGATTCCTAAATTAATATAAATTATGAACAAGAGTTATCCAAACACCTAGCTGCATGAACACTACTTCCTACCTTTTGCCAGCTGCTCCAGTTCTCATAAAGCTTTGGGGCATCATTGTACATGTAGTTTACATGATACCTTCCCACATGTGCACATGCAGTAACATTCAAGGCTGGGTTTTCCTTCCTTGGGTAAAAGAAGTTACACTTTCTGAATCACAAACTCAACCCAGGGGAGACAGTCACTGACCAAGGTTTCCCATTAGGGTCTCCATCCAATTAAAGGTGGTGGGAAGGCTCCTGAAGCCAAAGGGCCAATCAGAGGCCCTTCAGCTTGAGAGGAGCAGCAGGTTATAATGAATGGTAATGAATGAGGATACTTTAAGATGTCAACATGGAGGCAACCTTTCTCCAATTTGTTTAAATCCTCAAGTAAAAAAAGATAACAGTGCCCAGGCCACCATTGTAGGAGAGGGGAGGCTCTCTGTAGAGTGACACGTGACTGTTCTCACACCCAGCCAGGCAGGGGGGGCCTTTAGGTCCAGCCTGACATCATGTACCTCTCTCCAAGTATTTAAACTGGCCCCCGCTTGTGAGAGGAACTGGAGGCTGCCTAGAATATCCCAGTTCACCTCGTTTACTTGGCCATAATCAGTCCCTTAACAAGCCTAACTACCAGTTGTTTGGAAACTCTGTTGGCCTTAAACATGCTCCACAAAAATGGCAAGCATCCAGAATGTATCAGGAAACCAAGTTATCAAATCCACCTCCATTCCTGTCCTAATGGGGCCTGAAAATTCAGCCCTCAATGCTTTGCAAAAGAACCAAAGCACTATTTGAACAGACAGATATAATTGTTCAGATGATATAGATACCAGGAAATGCCCAATATAGTTCTTGAATTGGTCTGGAGTGTTAATCCATACCTGTCAATCCTTTTTCCTCAAAATACAATGAATCAGAGTTCAAGGTTATGCAATGTAAACAATACAAAATTTCACCGCATTTTATATCTGCGAAATAAGCATATTTGACCTTGACCTTGATGACAAAGATTTTAAAGTAATAAGAAATCTTTAATGGGAATAAATTGCAGCTTTAAAAGTTGAGAACAATCTAAGCAATTTTGTGAAGATTAAAAGAGGAGTCAGACAGGGGTATGTTTTCTTCCCAGATTTATTCAATTTGCTTCACGAAAATATGATTAGAAAGATTGAAGGCCTTCCTCGATCATTAGTTGGAGGTTACAACTTTAATAATGTAAGATACAATACTAACACTGTTCTAATTGCCAAATCTAAAGACAAATCACAAGAAATCTGGATATAGTGGATGAAAGTGAGAGGAAAAGACTGAGCATAAATTGGAAGGAAACAAAATATCTAGCATTTTCCGAAAAGAAAATGAAACCAGAATATCGGATCATTGAAGAATGAAGTAGACACATTTTGTGACCCTGGAACATTGTTTACAGCGTATGGAAAATGCAGCCAGGAAATCAGACAGAGGATTGGAATGGGCAAAGATGCATTTCAAAAAATGAAAAAGATTATAATCAACACATAATTAAAACAAGGCTGAGAATCCTGCAATGCTACACACCCATTTTGATGCATAGAAGCAAGTGCTGGACAATTAGTGAAGAAATGCAGAGAAGAATTGAAGCAACAGAGTTGTGCTTTTAGAGGCAAATAATAGTCAGGGTTCACGGGGATTGCTAGCCCCTGATAGGAATCCCAACAGTTCATTGAATCAGGCACTGGGACCTAAAACAGGTTTCCCACTGGCAAACTGGTGATGTTCCCGGCACGCCCCACTGGCCCCGATCAGGTACATCCCTAGAGCAGGTGGAAACGCAATGAGTGTGCAGAAATTCTCATCTGTATTTAACTATTAGGCTGGAAGCCCAATTCAACACCCTTCCACATCTCACCCCCCCCCCTCCCCCCCCTCCCCCGCACTCCTAGCAGGCAGTCCACTGGGCGGGCTTTAGTGCAGTCCTGACAAAGCTGGACCTGGTGGTGCTTTGTACTCTGTTAGGGGGTCAGGGAGATAAGTGCTGTGCCATGAGACCCCCAGCCGGGGTGAGAATCCCGAGGTCAAACCCTTCCCGAGCCCACCCCAGGGTCCCTTGGATGACCCTCCATCAGCAGATTGACAGTGGCACATGGCACAGCACTTATCTGCCTGGGCAGCCCTCCCCCCCCACTCAGAAAACAAGGTGCCAGGTCAGGATTTGTCACTGCCCAGGTGCCAGGGGATAGTGCAAGGTTAGCACTGCCAAAGACTGGGGCCTGAAGTAGGGGGAACCTAGGTGGAACCTGAGGCTGGGGGGGGGGGGGGGGGGGTGATCTGAAGGATAGCCTGAGAAGGATGGGGCCTATGGAGACCCCATCTCGGAGTGTCACTCTCTTGTGGGAAGTGGGGGTTAAGGCCTCTGGCAATGGGAGGAGGGGGTGGTCACTCTCGTGCCTGTGTGGTGTGCAGGGGGCTTTCTTTCTGTGGTGAGGGAGGGAGATACTCCTCTGTGCAGAGGGGTTGGAGGTGTTCCCCTTGTCAGCGGGGGTCGTCATGTCCATTGTGGGGGAGGAGGGGGGGGGGGTGCTTTCTGTCGGCATGGAAATGGGGCATCCTTTATCCCTGTAAAAGCCAGGCTGGCTGGCGTGTTTAATGTTCTGAATAGTTAAACAGGTTAACGGTGGGAGAATTCCACCTGACAGGCACTGCTAATGCCAGCAAGAAACACTCTGGTTTTCCAGGGCACTTAGAACAAGAAGGAGTGAATCACACCCTATGAATATTATCTTGGACAAGTCACATTGCCAATGAGGGGCTGCTAGTCTGAGGAACTCTGCTGATCAATTTCAGGAAAAGACTATTGGAATTTCCTGGGCATACAATAGGAACTTAGGATTTGGAAAGTCTGACGCCGATTAAAAGATCAATGGTAAAACAGATCGAGGTAGATAAAGCATGACCTGTTTAAAGAGCCTCACAAACTGAATGAATGTACCACCAATCAAGATGATCCATCTCTGCAGCAAGATGGTCGCCAATGCTCTCCCAGATCATATAACCTGAAGATGAAGAAGAAACGAACAAATAATTATTCAAATCATAAAATGTTTTTAAAATTCCAGTATCTTGCACACTGAAAATTTTCAAAACCATAAATATGACTCCTGTTCCAAATCAGATGATTTATTCTCTCTGGAGGTATAGCTGATGGATAAGTGTATCTTTAACGTATTAAATAAAAGAAAGATCCAATTTTGATCAACAAAGACTGAGGCACTTTCTGCCACTTATATTTTGTGCAATATAACAAATCTGTATGGGCTCATTATTCATAGAATCCCTACACTGCAGAAGGAGGCCATTTGGTCCATCAAATCTATACCAACCATATCCCACCCAGGCCCTATTCCCATAACCCCACACATTTACTCTGCTAACCTCCTCACACTAGGGTCAATTTAGCATGGCCAATGTACCTAACCATCACATCTTTGGACTGTGGGAGGAAACCAGAGCACCCGGAGGAAACCCACACAGATACGGGGAGAATGTGCAGACTCTGCACAGACAAAGCTAGGAATCGAACCCAGGTCCCTGGTGCTGTGAGGCAGCAGTGCTAACCACTGTGCCATCGTGCCGCCCGACATCACATCACAATGTTTCGAGCAAAAGCTAATTCTTGTAGCAACATTTTCTTCAATACCTGCAAGATCAGACCCAAAAGCTTTTCGAATTGATTTAGTAGACTGGGACAGTAACAAACAGTTACAAAAATAAATCCCTCTTAGATTTTCTGATAATTTTTTTCATCTTTTCTCTCTAATAGCTTTGCTTCCTTCCATAGCTACTGATTACTGATAGTTGATTGAGCTTTCTTTCAGCAGTAAGTGGGCCAGAAGATAGCATCAATTTAACAAAATATACACTTCAGTAATCACAAGCAAAACACTTAGAGCAGCATTTGTCAAGCTCAATGTCCCTATCTGCTCAGCATCCTTATTGAGATGCTGTGAGCTCCTGTACTGAAAACATCCATTCATCTTCAAAACTTTATAAAGATAACTCCTAAGCTGATGTGTGACCTGGTGTATTTATGTTTCCAGTCATGAACACACTCACTTTCTACACTGCTATTATTTCCTTTGTTGCTTTTATAGATTTCTTTGTTGTAGAAAAAAAGTGAACAAAGTGATAGGGAGATATGAGACAGACTTGACAGGCAATGCTTTTAATTCATGGTTTGATTTATTACAAGTCTTGCATAGAGCAGAGTTTGGGCTTGATTTTACCACTTTACGACTGACAGGAATCCCAGAAGGTGGGCAGGTGGGCGAGCGAATTGAGCTGGTTACTTACCAGCTAAGATCACAACCATTGCAATAACCTGAAGGGTTTTGGAGTGGATGAAGTGCCCACCTAAATTGGCAGAGTCATGGAAGTTTATGCAAATCAGGATTTCATTTGGACCCTGATGCAGAAATAATCAGGGTGGATTGTTGAAGTCAATTTGTCTTTCCTGCTGTGCAGAATTAGGTCTACAGCTGGTCTTCAGACAGGAGAGGCCCTTCTGCCATGCCTAAGGCTTTCCTTTGTGGGGCCAAGAAGAACAAGGTTATTCCTTCAGTCCACACAAGATCCTTGCGAAAACATCATACACATGGAAATTGATGACAACTAAAGACCAACCAGTCTTCCCCTTCTGACAGCTGCCCGATGCTCTGGCCATAACAAATGCAGATTGGACCCTTGGCATTTCATAGAAGCTCCAGGGATTTCCTCAGCCACATGGGTATGCAATTCACCAGAGCAGAATTCTGCCAAACTTAAAATCCACCCCTCAGAGTTAAGAGTCACATTGGAGTTGAAATTTTAACTCTGTTCCTCTCTCCACAGTTGCTGCCAGACCCACTGGGTTTTTCCAGCTCTTCCTGTTTCTATTTCAGATTTCTAGCATCCAAAGTATTTTGCCTTCCTTTCTTTCAGGCTAATACATAATTCTCGTGATACCTCACCATCGTGCCTTTATCAAGCTATTTTCCTCAAACTTGGCTGTAATTGCTGGAACTTACTAACCAAAATTTCCATTTCAGGGTTGCATAATTGCACTGAAAAAAATTAGAAAATTGGCAAGAAATTATCTCTTATCTCTTAGCCACTCCATTATCTCTTAGCCACTTTCATAGAATAGAATCATAGAATCCCCATAGTGCTGAAGGAGGCTATTTGGCCCATCGAGTCTGCACTGACAACAATCCCACCCAGCCCCTATCCCAAATGAACCAAAGCGAGTGAATCACTCCTTATGAATATTATCTTGGACAAGTCACATTGCCAATGAAAGGGTGCCAGTCTGAGGAACTCTGCTGATCAATATCAGGAAAAGACAACTGGAACTTCCTGGGCATGCAATAGGAACTTAGGATTTGGAAAGTCTGACGCCGATAGAAAAGATCAATGGTAAAAGAGATTGAGGTAGAGGATGCTCCCCCCACATGTATTTACCCTGCTAATCCCCCTAACCTACACAGCTTGAGACACTAAGGGGCAATTTAGCACGGCCAATCAATCTAACCCGCACATTTTTGGACTGGCGCTGTGAGGCAGCAGTGCTAACCATTGTGCCGGCCATACACAAACGATTTCTCACATTAAAGGAATGCCCACATTCGGCTGGCAAGAGCTCAATTAAAATATCAGTTTGGGAGCTGAGTTGACTTATAACCATTTCTCAGCATTCACAGGACAATCAGCAGAAGAGACATTTGTAAATCAGAATCAGGTGAAATCGATGTCTGCGAAAGTCATAGAAAATATACAGTGAAGTCCATTTTAAGATAGTTAAGTCATTGAGAAAGGTGTCAGAGAGACCATTAGACTGGTCTGGAGGTGGCATCAAGCTATGATAGAGGAATGGCGCAATGCGTTTCCTTAAAGGACTTATTTCTTCTGAGGAGGTTTTGGAAAGTCACTCAAATTTACCAAATTCGGTACTGTTAATTTTTAAATCTTAAATTGATACTTGTTTTGAACCATAATTTAAATTTGAGAAACTTTGTAAACCTTATAAAGCAAATAAAACTAAACTAAAAAGTTCTAACAGGAAATAAACGCAAAACGTATTGACCAAATTAGGCCCTGTTCAGTAGAATGGTCTCTACTGTCCACCCAATCAATCAGTGGATCTTTAGTCAGCAGTTCCAATGTATTTTCAAGTAAAATGATCACCAGTTGTCATCAGACCAGTGGTTGCGTTTAATTTGCAGCAATCATCAAGATAATTAAATCTTCATTACTGAAAGCACTTTTTCAATAACCTTCATTGTTATAAATGTAACTTCTATTGCATTAGGCCACAGGACAGTTTTTAAAATGGATTTTCAGTGGGTATAAGACATTAGAACAGTTTTTCTGGGAGAACATTTTGCATATTTGAAGAAATCTCAGCTGGATTGTTCCTTTAATGATTCTGAAGGGTGTTCATTAGAGCAAAGCTCTACATGCTTTAGAATTGAAACCACCAACTCCCCCACCTTTTTGTATTTAACTACAGTACTAAGCACTTAGAGCAGTTGATCAGCGACATACCAGCAATATTAAGCATGTACTTTAGTCAGTCTGCTGGCAGCCATCTTAGACCTCAAACTCAACTAGATATTTTTCACAAGATTTCCAGGTATTCAGCCAAAGTCTCTCATTACAAGATTTTTTTGTTACTTTGAGCTAATATTTGCTTGAAAGTCATTAAAAACATGGGTAACCCATGTTGCCAAAGAGAAGACAATTATATTCCAACTGTTGTCCAGGAGGATTTGTATCTCTCTTAGTGCTCCACAGCACCTAGCACATCTTTAGGGTATCCCAAATCAAAGCACAACTAATGGATTACAATTCAGTCTCCATTGAAATATAAAAACCAGAAACAAAGAACAAAGAAAATTACAGCACAAGAGCAGACCCTTTGGCCCTCCAAGCCTGCACCGACCATGCTGCCCCACTGAACTAAAACCTCCTACCCTTCCGGGAACTATATACCTCTATTCCCATCCCATTCATGTATTTGTCAAGATGCCCCTTAAAAGTCACTGCCTACCCCGGCAGCGGGTTCCAGGCACCCACCACCCTCTGTAATAAAATTGCCTCGTACATCTCTTTTAAACTTTGCCCCTCGCACCTTAATCCTATGCCACCTTGTAATTGACTCATCCACCCTGGGAAAAAGCTTCTGACTATCCACTCTGCGCATGTCCCTCAATTTTGTAGACTTCTATCAGGTCGCCCCTCAACCTCTGTCGTTACAGTGAGAACAAACCAATTTTCTCCAACCTCTCCTCATAGCCAATACCCTCCATACCAGGCAATATCCTGGCAAATCTTTGCTGTCCCCTCTCCAAAGCCTCCACATCCTTCTGGTAGTATGGCAACCAGAATTGAACATTATATTCCAAATGCAGCCTAACTAAGGTTCTATGAAGTTGCAACATGACTTGCCAATTTTTAAACTCAATGCCCAGCCAATGAATACAAGCATGCCATATACCTTCTTGACTATCTTCTCCACCTGCGTTGCCACTTTCAATGACCTGTGTACCTGTTCACCCAGATCCCTTTGCCTATCAATACTCTTAAGGGTTCTGCCATTTACTGTATATTTCCTATCTCTATTAGACCTTCCAAAATTCATTGACTCACATTTGTCCAGATTAAACTCCATCTGTCATCTCTCCGCCCAAGTCTCCATAGAGTCTTAGAGATTTACAGCATAGAAACAGGCCCTTCGGCCCAACGTGTCCATGCTGCCCCTTTTATTAACCCCTGAGCTTGTCCCAATTGCCCACATTTGGCCCATATCCCTCTATACCCATCTTACCCATGTAACTGTCTTTTTAAGAGACAAAATTGTACCCACCTCTACCCAACTACCTCTGGCAGCTTGTTCCAGATACTCACCACCCTCTGTGTGAAAACATTGCTCCTCTGGACCCTTTTGTATTTAAACTCGCTTTAAACCAATGCACTCTAGTTTTAGACTCCCCTACCTTTGGGAAAGGTATTGACTATCTAGCTGATCTATGCCCCTCATTATTTTATAGACCTCTGTAAGATCACTGCTAAGCCTCCTATGCTCCAAAGAAAAAAGTCCCAGTCTATCCAGCCTCTCCTTATAACTCAAACCATCAAGTCTCGGTAGCAATCTAATAAATCTTTTCTGCACTCTTTCTAGTTTAATAATATCCTTTCTATAATAGGGTGACCAGAACTGTACACCGTATTCCAAGTGTGGCCTTACCAATGTCTTGTACAACTTCAACAAGATGTCCCAACTCCTGTATTCAACGTTCTGATCAATGAAACCAAGCATGCTGTATGCCGCCTTCGTAACTCTGTCCACCTGTGACTCCACTTTCAAGGAGCTATGAACCTGCACCCCTAGATCTCTTTGTTCTCCAACTGATCTATATCCTGCTGTATCCTCAATTCCACCAATGTTTGTGTGGTCCGCAAACTTACTAATCAAACCAGTTACATTTTCCACCAAATCATTTATATATATTACAAACAGCAAAGGCCCCAACACTGATTCCTGAGGAACACCACTTGTCACAGCCCTCCATTCAGAAATGCACCCTCCCACTGCTACCCTCTGTCTTCTATGACCAAGCCATTTCTGTATCCATCTTGTCAGCTCCTTCTGTACCAGTCTGTCATGAGGGACCTTGTCAAAAGCCTTACTGAAGTCCATGTAGACAACATTCATTGCCCTACACTCAATCATCTTCATCACTTCCTCGAAAAACTCGATCATGTGAGACATGACCTCTCCTTCACAAAACCATGTTGCCTCTCGCTAATACGTCCACTTATTTCCAAGTGGGAATAAATCCTGTCTCGAAGGATCCTCTCCAATAATTTCCCTACCACTGACATAAGGCTCACCGGCCTGTAATTACCTGGATTATCCTTGCTACTCTTCTTAAACAAAGGAACAACAATGGATATTCTCCAATCCTCTGGGACCTCCCCTGTAGCCAATGAGGATACCTCTTTTTTGATCTCAACATGTACCTCTTTTTTGATCTCAACATGACCCAAACTATCTACACACCCTACCCCACCATCACCATCCACCAAGTACTTTTCTTTGGTTAATACTGATGCAAAGTACTCATTTAATATCTCACCCATTTCCTCTGGCTCCACACATAGATTCCCTCCCCGCCCTTGAGTGGGCCAACCTTCTTGCTTTTTATATAAGTATAAAAAGACTTGGGATTTTCCTTAATCCTGCTGGCCAATGACTTTTCATGACCCCTTTTAGCCATCCTTACTCATTGCTTAAGTTTATTTCTATTTTCCTTGTATTCCACACTTGGTTTGTGTGTTCCAGCCTCCCAACCTTGACAAATGCTTCCTTTTTCTCTTTGACTCGGCTCACAATATCTCTCATTATCCAAGGTTCCCAAAACTTGCCATACATATCCTTCATTCTTACAGGAATGTGCCGGTCCTGAATTCCTATCAACTTACAATTGAAAACCTCCCACATGCCAGATGTTGATTTCCCCTCAAACATCTGCCCCGAATTGACATTATTCAGTTCCTGCCTAATATTGTTGTACCTAGCCTTCCCCCAATTTAGCACCGTCACTTGAGGATTACATTTGTCTTTATCCATCAGTACTTTAAAGCTTACTGAATTGTGGTCACTATTCCTGAACTGCTCCCCTACTCAAACGTCGACCAACTGGTCAAACTCATTCCCCTATACCAGATCCAGTACGGCCCCTTCCCTAGTTGAACTATCTATGTACTGTTTCAAGAAGCCCTCCGGGATGCTCCTTACAAACTCTGCCCCATCAACACCCCTGGCACTAAGCGAGTCCCAGTCAATATAGGGGAAGTTAAAATCTCCCATAAGGCCGGTGAGCCTTATGTCAGTGGTAGGGATATTATTGGGGAGGATCCTTCGAGACAGGATTTATTCCCACTTGGAAATAAGTGGACGTATTAGTGAGAGGCAACATGGTTTTGTGAAGTGGAGGTCATGTATCACATGATCGAGTTTTTCGAGGAAGTGATGAAGATGATTGAATGTAAGGCAATGGATGTTGTCTACATGGACTTCAGTAAGGCTTTTGACAAGGTCCCTCAGGGCAGACTGGTACAGAAAGAGAAGTTGCACAGGATCAGAGGTGAGCTGACAAGATGGATACAGAAATAGCTCGGTCATGGAAGACAGAGGGTAGCAGTGGGAGGGTGTGTTTCTGAATGGAGGGCTGTGACTCTTTCTCTGAGTCTTACTGGCCCTACTCTCTAGTTCCCCTTCAGCTAATTCACCTTTGCTTTGGTTCTCACCCCCCAGAAAACTAGTTTAAATCCTCCGGTGTGACACTAGCAATCCTTCCAGCCAGAATATTTATGCCCTTCCAGTTTAGATGCACCCCATCCTTCTTGTACAGGTCCCACCTGCCCCATCTGAAAATGCATTAGACAAAAAGTTTCAACAGAAAATATAGTAACAACCAAACAGTCAGTTTTTGGAGGTGTTGATTGAGAAGGAAGGTTGGCCAAGACAAGTTTTCATTGTCTGTTTTTCTCTAAATAGTACCATGGCATCCCTTATGCCCTCCTGAGCAAGTAAATAGAGAATGCCTATAACAGCACAGCATTCCTTCAGTACTCTTTTGGCTTGTTTCCCGAGATTTTGTGCTTAGGTCTGCGACCAGTTGGCTTCACAGCAAGACTGGTACCAAATGAACCAAGCCAAATTAACAATAGCATTAAAATGAGGCTGAATCATAGAATCCCTACAGTGCAGAAGAGACCATTCGGCCCATCGAGTCTGCACCGACTCTCTGACAGAGTATCTTACCCAGGCCTTCTAGCTCGCTCTATCCATGTAACCCTACACATTTCCCATGGCTAATCCATCTAAACTGCACATCTTGAGACACTAAGGGGAGTTTAGCATGGCCAGTCCACCTAACCTGCATATCTTTGGATGGGGGGAGGAAACCAGAGCACCCGGAGGAAACTCATGCAGACACAGGGATAATGTGAAAACTCCACACAGACAGTCATCTGAGGCTGGAATTGAACCTTGGTCCTTGGAGGTGTGAGGCAGCAGTGCTAACCACTGCCACCATGTAGCCTACAAGGAATGCTTTAGGGCATATTCTCCTGGAAAATTTGACATGCACATGCGCTGTCTTGGAATTTAGCTTAAAGTTCTGAGATATGTACCTTCTTGTTTTATCATATGGAATCATGCTCTGCTATCTCTGGGCGGCACGGTAGCACAGTGGTTAGCACTGCTGCTTCACAGCTCCAGGGTCCCGGGTTCGATTCCCGGCTCGGGTCACTGTCTGTGTGGAGTTTGCACATTCTCCTCGTGTCTGCGTGGGTTTACTCCGGGTGCTCCGGTTTCCTCCCACAGTCCAAAGATGTGCGGGTTAGGTTGATTGGCCAGGTTAAAAATTGCCCCTTAGAGTCCTGGGATGCGTAGGTTAGAGGGATTAGCGGGTAAATATGTGGGGGTAGGGTCTGGGTGGGATTGTGGTCGGTGCAGACTCGATGGGCCGAATGGCCTCCTTCTGCACTGTAGGGTTTCTATGATTTCTATGATATCAGCAGTGCTATCCTTATGGAAGAGCAGGAACTGGAGTTCTACTTGAAGTGTGCAACATACAATTCATCTGCAATCCATCCATAGAAGCACAGTCTCCCAATATTTCAACTTGTTTCTCAGACAAGTTGAAGTACAATTGCCCCGGGTGATATATGCAGTTTGGGAGATAGCTAATGACGTGTTAAATGTGCCTGCAGTGTTTTATGACCTCCTGAGCATTCCTCCTTTGCTCCTCCATTTCCTTCAGTAAGCAATGATGTTGCATGATTCTCATGGGAATCCTATGCTAGCATTTCAATTATTATGAAAATAAGCAAGTGCGAATTGCACACTTAAAGCAAGGTTTGGCAAAACATAACAGATGAAAAATAAACTTGTCTAAAATACTTTAAAATTTTGGCTTTAGACTTCTATCAAGCCAGGAATGTAGCATTGTCGGAAATCTACTCTCCTTAATATACCTCCTAAAATACTGGGTGTCCATTTATATCGAGCATCACTCACAGTGAGTGTCATTCTGGAGTAAAGTGGACATGAGCCACATGCTGGCTTAAGTAGCTCATTGTGGTACTTGTTCTAATATTAAAATCAGTATTTCAGCAAGACTGCTAACACAGACTTCATTCCGATTCACAAATGGTCAGGTTACTTACTTCAACCAAGGTTAAAGACAACTTTGTGGGGAAGTTCATAAAAGTTCATTGTTCTATATTGTTACAGCCCTTTTGGTCTCATGAAATAATGTCATAGCATGAGTGGATAAGTATAAAAATGGCAATTGGCATGATTATCATGATGCTCAGCACTACTAGCTGCTGACATTTAGAAGTGGATCCTTAGTGACTACAGCATTTCTGGCACGATGGCGGATAAATCACAGTTACAGATAGCTGACCATCTGAATCCAAAGCAACTTGCCAGTTGGTTTGGCCTTCAATCCTCATTGCTACTCAGTCAATTAAATCCACAGGGTACATGAAGAAGAATAAAGATTCACAGTCACAAAGAGAACACTAAAGCTCCGAAGGAAAACACATTTAACACTTGCTGCACACTTAATGGAAGGACATTTAATTGTATTCATTCGCGAAAAAAGAAACACGGTTTGAATTATATGTTGTAGTCTGTCATTATTGCAATGTTCTGAAGAGGAAGCTCATTCCCATTCTTTAGTATATCAAACTTGGGCAGTAATTAGGGATTGCCAAGTTAGTAAAGCCAGCAGCAGTAACTGTGCTCAATACAAAGTTTTATTGTGCCCAGCTACAGAGTGATCAAGAAGCTCTCTGCAATAAAACCCTGCTGTTCAGAAATTTATTTCAGACAATTCTCACTGGCTTCAATAGTTCATGCTCCTTGAAGAGGTAACATAAAGAGTGTAACAAGAAATCATTACAAACATTTGAAGAAAACAAAATAGAATGAGACTTTCTTCTTTCTGCTTCAAATCTAAGTAGCATTGTCACATTTTAATCTGATGAACTGGGACAAGGAGCAGGCAAACGAGTGACAAATCCGTCCATTCACCACTGTTTCAGTATTATGTTTTCTCTATAATAATACAATAAATCGTGCCAAACTATTTACTAATAACCAAACTGTAGTTGATTTCTGATGTTTAAAAATTGGAAATAAACCTCTTGGCAGCTTGTTTGTTTCTAAATTTGAATCAGTAAATTGGTGCTTTTTAATGAGATATACTTGAAATATTTCCAAGTTGTCTTGAATTAAAACTGGAAGAATGGGGTATGTTTGCTCAATGCACAAGGCAAACATGTTAATAATGAATATGTGCATGATACACTACACCTAGCACAGAAAACACTTTCCCTATTTGGAACTCATCTATGGATGCCTTGGCTAATGCAACCTTATTCCATATTTTACAAATAAACTACATGCCATATGGTTGATACGGGAAAGGACTAATTCCCCAAACCCTATTAAGAGTGTTCTGATCTGTGATATTTTATTAAGTGCACAATGTGAAGCAAAGCTACTGGACCTTTTTCCAAAATGCGCATATGATTGCAGAATTTTATAATTGACACTGAAAGGTTACAGAAGAATTCTGGCAAAAAGGAACAGAAATGTTATTACAGACTAACTATTAATGTTTCGCATTGCTTCAAAGAGACATACGATTGTGTTAAAGGAAAAAATGGATTGGTGCAATTAGAAATAATTCTTTTCTAAATTACTATAATTCCAAAACTGCAGAATGACACACCAGCTACCATAGATTTTTTGCAGACAGCTTCAAGAGTTGGTTTTAATTCCTGGTGGGAATCTGGCATGACAAACAACATTCTCAGGTTGGATATTCCCTCTCAGGGTGGGAAACAAAGATCAGGATTGATTCCGGGTCCAAACCCTCCAGTTAGACATTGAGATTTTCACAAGGATGCCTGCTTAATTGAACTTGAGACAGATTCACTTTTTTTCCTTAAAGATGTTGGGAGGGTTCTTAAAGTTGGAGTGCTAATCAGAGGTCTTCATGCTTAAAGAAATCAGCAGGCTGTAATGGAAACAAAGTAAGAGAATGGGCGTTTCAAGATGGAGGTTCCCTCCCTCCAACTTTATATTAAAGAATGCAGCCAGGCGACCATTGTAGTGAGTGGGGAACATGTCTACAGGACAGCAATTGACTGCTCCTGCACCCAGGCAGGCAGGAAGTGCCTACTGACACTGATTGAGGCTGGCATCAGCATGGTAAACCTGAGAGAGGTGGTGTTTGCAGGAGCCATTTCAGATTCCATTCGAGTCCTACATACAGCATAAAACTCTGATTTGCCTACATTCAATCAGGCTGACCACAGCATTAAATCACAGCTTGGAAAGAATGAAGTGTGAAATAGAGCAACCGGTTTAACTATGAGTAGCAAAATTACCTGTCCAGGTAAAGTAAACCCTCAGGACGAGCAAATGGAATGATCACCTCAATGCGCTATGTCTCAGGAATATCCTACAACTGCTCAAAAATGTCACTTACTTTGCAACTGTATTTATTTAAGAAGTTGAATCTTAGAGGTTAACCATGCCATGACCTCATTTAAATACAACGGAGTGGACTTGCATTAAAGGGAGCAGGAAATGTTGTTGGAGAATTAACCTGGTGAAGTTTTCCATGAGCAGGTTTTCAACCATTTCACTTTCCTCAAAAACCTTTTGTTGATGTTTTGTTTGCACGTCAGTCCCACGCTCCTGATCTACAGGCATCTGATGCGGAGGGGGGGGGCAAGGAAGGAGGAGGACCTCCTCGTGAACCTGCTCTTGGGCCTGGCGAGGCCTGTGTTTCATCTACAGGTCCAGGCAGCGGGCGATCGAGGGGCTTGTCCAACCCGACTGTCTACCCCTCTACCGCGGCTACATTCGCGGCCGGGTGTCCCTGGAAAGGGAGCATGCGGTGTCTGAGGACACCATTGATGCCTTCCATGCCCGCTGGGCACCATAGGCACTGGGGTGTATTATTGACCCCTTTAATCACATTTTAATTTAATGTTTTAAGTTTCCTTTCCGTTTTGTCTTTTGTTTCGGGCGGTTCCCCTTCGTTTAGGGAGCTGCCCCTTTTGAGTTGTCCCTAAGTTAATTTGATTTTGTTTATTTGGTTGGACACAAAAAGATGTCCATTAGCAGGTTTTAGGCTCTGTCGGCAAAATGGGGGACCCCAAATTTGAGCTTGTGGATCACGTTGGCCAACTGACCTGCACCTGTTCAAATTCGCGCTGCCTGCTAATTAGACTGCTTGTCCGCTACAGCCTGTTCTGAATGCGTTGCTGAGTGGCTGCCTGCCTCACCGGGGGCGGGGCTCAGGGGTTAGGCTAGTACCATTTAAAGCTGACCGTGACTATTTAAACTAAAGTCAAACTGTCTCTCAAAGCCAAGGTGCGTTCTGACTGGAACTGGTGCTGAAAGTTGGAGCAGAGAAGCTTTTGAGCAGAAAGAGGAGTGGAATTGCAAAATTGACTGGTGAGTATGCTCTAATGTTCCCTTATAGAAACATAGAAGATAGGAGTAGGAGGAGGCCATTTGGCCCTTTGAGCCTGCTCTGCCATTCATTATGATCATGGCTGATCGTCCAATTCAATAGCCTAATCCTGCTTTCTCCCCATAACCTTTGATCCCCTTTGCCCCAAGTGCTATATCTAGCCGCCTCTTGAATGCATTCAGTGGTTTGATATCAACTACTTCCTGTGGTAATGAATTCCACAGGCTCGCTACTCTTCAGGTGAAGAAATGTCTCCTCACCTGTCCTAAATGGTCAACCCTGAATCCTCAGACTGTGACCACTGGTTCTGGACTCCCCCACCATGGGGATATCATCCCTGCATCTACCCTGTCTAGTCCTGTTAGAGTTTTAAGTCTCTATGAGATCCCCCCCCCCTCATTTGTCTGAACTCCAGATAAAACAATCCTAACCTGGTCAATCTCTCCTTATACATCAGTCCCGCCATCCCCGGAATCAGCCTAGTAAACCTTCGCTGCACTCCCTTGAGAGCAAGAATGTCCTTTCTCAGAAAAGGAGACCAAAACTGTACACAATACTCTAGGTGTGGCCTCACCAAGGCCCTGTATAATTGCAACAACACATCCCTGCTCCAGTACTTGAAACCTCTCACAATGAAGGCCAACATAGCATTTTCCTTCTTTACCGCCTGCTGCACCTGCATGCTTACCTTCAGTGACTGGTGCACAAGGACACCCAGGTCCAACTGCATATTCCTCTCTCCCAATTTATAGAAATTCAGGTAGTAATCTAACTTCTTGTTTTTGCTTCCAAAGTGAATAACCTCACATTTATCCAAATTATACTGCATCTGCCATTGATTTGCCCACTCACCCAATCTGTCCAGATTATGCTGAAGGATCTCTGCATCCTCGTCACAGTTCACCCTCCCACCCAACTTGGTATCAGCAAACTTTGAGATGTTACATTTTGTTCCCTCATCCAACGCGTTAATATATATTGTGAATAGCTGGGGTCAATTTGAAAAGTACCCATAAATTCCTACTCTTTGTTTCCTCTTTGCCAACCAGTTTTCTATCCATCTCAATACACTTTCCCCAATCCCATGCACTTTAATCGTGCACGATAATCTCTTATGCAGGACTTTGTCAAATGCTTTCTGCAAGTCCAGGTGTACTACATTGACTGGCTCCCCCTTGTCAACTCTACTAGTTACATCTTAAAAGAATTCCAAGATTTATTGCAGCACTGGGGGTCTGGGTGCAGGAGTTGAACAGAAGGAGAAAGATCCTCTTCCTTCGGGAGGGCAGGAGGCTCTTGCCACATACTGAGAAGGGAGTTGGAACAGGTCGCTGTTGCAGTCAATGCCAGCAGTCTCAGTCTGAGGACCTGAATGCAGTGCCGAAATATCTTAGACATTACACAACGACAAGGTGAGTAAATGCTTCCTCAAATGCCGTACTTTATCAACTGCACCACTCACCTCGCACATTTGTCTGTTCACCACACCCTCACCTACCAGCAATCTGTATCAACCACAACCCATTCATCACATTAGGTCCACTGTAGCACAGATAATCTTTCTCTCCCAGCAATTACCCTCTGATTTGTGACAATGGGATAGTAGCTTGAAGATTTCTAGAGCAATGGACAAGCAGAGGATGAATGCGTTGTGATTATGGCTGGGATAACAGGAATTCACCAGTATGTTGTACTGGCCATGGTCACACACTACCTAAACATTCAGGGAGTGCTAAACTTTGCAGCTTTGGTATATTTAACCTTGAGATATGGTGCCTGCAAATGACACCCTGTACCATGGGTAAACCCATTAACCTGGAAAGCCACACTCTTCCTGTTCCTCTCTGTTCAGAATGAACTTTCCTTTCCTGGCAAATGGAGGATAAACAGCAAGCTGTTGGCTATGTCACTTTTTCTGGCCAGGGAAACTATTTGGTGCCATGGTCAGTTTCACAACCTTAGGCTGTGCCATCCTCACCCTGCTCTGAGACTGAATATCTGATTCCAACAGGTGACAGCGTTATGTGAGCACCTTCTTTGTAAAATGCAGGTGTCAACGTCCTGCTCCGGGTTTAGTGATGGAAATTGTTGTCAGCTTCAAGTGGCATTTACTCAGCAATAATCTGTTAACTGATGCTCAGTTTGGACTCAGTTCCTGACCTCATTGCGGCCTTGGTCCAAACATGAACTCAGAAAATGAGGTGCAAGTGACTGCCCGTGACACCAAGGCAGTTTTTGACTGAATGGGGCATCAAGGAGCACGAGTAAACCTGATGTCAATGGGAATCGGGGAGAAAACTGGTTTGAGTCATATCTAGCAGAACGGAAGGTGGTTGGTGGTCCAATCATCTCAGTCCTGGAACGTCACTGCACAAGTTCCTCAGGGTAGTGTCCTTGGCCCAGCCATCTCTAGTTGCTTCATCAATGAACTTCCCTCCATCATAAGATCAGAATTGGGGATGTTTGCAGATGATTACTAGGGCTGTGGACAGGGTTTTAAACTAGTAGGGGTGGGGCTGGGTAGGTTGTTGGAATGAAGGGAGATTTATGAATCCAAAGAAATGTCAAGGTATCGAACAGTATAGTGATGTTGGTAGAGCCAAGTCTAGTGGGACAGGAAGGCATAGAGTTTAGTAAAAAAATGTACATCGGCAAATAAGGTCATTGCAAGGAACAGAAGTAAAAATTAAAGTTCTTTTATCTGGAATGCAGAAAGCATCTGCAATAACAAATGAATTCAAGGCAAATGATTTGGATCTCATCACCATTATAGAGGCATGGTTCCAAGGTGGGAAATAAATATTTCAGGGTACAATATTTCAGCAAGAGAAACAGAATGACAAAGGAGGCGGAGCAGCCTTAATAGTAAAAGAGAACAGAAGGACATTAGTGGGAAAGGATCAAGCCCCTGAAGATCATGAACTAAAATCAGTATGGGTAGAACTAAGGATAGCAATAGTCCGAACATACTACTTGGAGGAGTTTATAAGCCTCCTAGCAATACTTGTATAGTTGGGCAAAGCATTAATCAAAAATTATTGGCATCTGTATCCAAAGAATTGTGGGGGACTTCAATCTTCATCTTGACTGGGACAGTCAATTTGGTAACAATGGTCCTGAATATTAGTTTGCAGAATGTTTTCTGTAATCGTTTCTTGAATCAGAGTGTAGTGGAATTAGTGATAAATCTATCTTTATAAAGTGTTGTGCAATAAAGCAGGGGTTAATTCAGAATGGCATTGTAAAAGATCCATTGAGAAATAATAACCATAATATCATTCAATTCCATGTTACATTCCAAAGTGACATATTCCAATTGCAAACAAAAATCTTCAACTTAAACAAAGTCAGTTATGTAAGTAAGAGGGCTCAATTGGGTAAACAGATTAAAAAGGCACAGAGGCAAATGAACATTTAACATTTAAAGGAATAATTCAAGATGTTCAACAAAAAATAAATTTCACCGAAAAACTGAATGAGAAAGCTCATTCAGGGGGTAAAGGACAGCATTCGATTAAAAGAGGCTTACAATGCTGCAAAAAGCAGTCAAGTCTGAGGATTGGAAACGTTTTAGAAACCAGCAAAGGCCACCAAAATGTTGGTTAAAAAGGGAATAAATAGAATGAGAAACTAGCCAGGAATATAACAGATTGTAAGAGTTCTTGTAAGTATACAAAAAGGCAGAGAGTCGCTAAAGTAAACACACTTCCCTCAGAAGCAGAGGCAGGAGAAATTATTATAGGGAATGAGGAAATAGTGGAGGCATAGAACAAATATTGTGTCTGTCTTCACATTAGAAGACATGAGTTTCATACCAGAAATAAAGGGCAACCTAGGGGCTAAAATTGGTGAGGAAATTAATATCAACTGAGGTAATCTTAAGGGACTAAAATCTGACAAATTCCCAGGACTTGATGGCCTGCACTCTAAGGTTCCAAAAGAGAAAGCTGCAGAGATAGCAGATGTGCTAGTAATGGTTTTCCAAAATTCATTAGATTCAGGAATGATCCCACTAAACTAAAAGTTGGCAAATGCTGCACTGCTTTTCGAGTAAGGAGGGCCAGATAAAACAGGCCAGTTAGTCTAACATCACTTGTTGGGAAGGTGCTGGAACCTATTACTAAGGAAGTCTTAACAATGCACTTCGAAAAGCATTGTATGATTAGTGTTTTGAGAATGTAACTAGTGTGGTAGATAGACAGGAATCAGTAGATCAGCATTATACCTGGATTTCCAAAAGACATTCAGTAAGGTGCCACACAAAAGGTCAATAGGTAAGATTGGGGCTAATGCATTGGCATAGATAGAGGAATGTACATAAATGGGGTTTTTCAAGTTGGAAAGCAGTAAATAATGGAGTACAGTAAGGATCAATGCCAGGGCCTCAACTACTTGCAATCAATATTAATTACTTAGATCAATGGTCTCCAACCTTTTTAAGCACAAGATCACTTTTTGTAAGAAGGTGCAGCACGAAATCTAATCTTAAAAATTTGATTGTACTAAACCCCCACCAAAATGTACTTGTACACAACACTTGGTGTGACACCTGTGCTTGCACACGATCTGTGAGTGCTGTGAAGTCTGTGTCATGGTTTGAAATGGCCAGTTTCATGCAGTCCATCAGTTGGGCATCTAAGAAGAGTGCAATATTTGGGCTTGATGATTTTTATCTGGGAAAAAGCCAACTCATTGAGGTATGTGGAACCAAAGTAGGCTTTCACCTTGAGTGAACACAATGTCAAAAGAGGGTAATTTTCTCTGTTTGCAAGTCCTCAAACGTCTTTGTCTCTTGATCTAGTTTTCAGCTCTATGTCATTTTGCATAGTGATTATTTCCATGTCAGGTCCACTGCTTTGTTCGAACACCTGCTGAAATGTTGCTGTCAGTTCTCCAATATCCACTTGAGAACAATTTGAGACAAACATAATGATTTGTTCCATCTTGTCTTAACTCCTGAAATCATCTGTTGAATTCCTTTTCCAATTTATTCAGGTGGGGACAGAATTTGTTTGGATAGAACCCTTTCTGTTTGATCAATTATTGGATTTTCTCCAGATTTGGGAGTGCTCAGAGCCTGCGTTTTGGTAGCCAATGAGCTAATTTGCTCATCATCATGGGAAGCCAGAGTCCTGCGCATTTTTGGTGCAGTTCAGCAGTCAATGAGCTGATTCACTCATCACGAGGTCCAAGTCTCATGCATTTTCAGCAGCCAATGATAATCAATTTTTCTGGACTCCAGGATTGACCTGTCGATCGCAATTGATTATTTGGAGACCACTGACTTAGAATAAAAGACAGAGTAAAGAATTGAAGTTTGCTGATGATATCAGGCTGGATGGTAAAGTAAACTGTGGGGAGAACGTAGACTGCATAAAAATATAGACAGGTTAGATGAATAAGGAACAAGATTTCAGATGGAGCATAATATAGGGAAGTGTAAAATCATTCACATTGGCCATAAGAAAAGAGCAGAATATTTCTTAAATTGGGAGAAACTTGTAAGTGTTGGTGTTCAAAGAGAGTTGGGTGTGCTTGTACGAAGCATGTAGAAAGTCAGTATCCAGGCGCAGTCTCCTATGAGGAAGGCAAATGGCATGCTGGCCTTTAGGGCAAGGGGATTGGACTACAAGAATAAAGAAGTCTTGCCACAATTGTACAAGGCACCTGGAATACTGTGTGCAGTTTTGGTCTCCAGATTTAAGAAAGCATATACTTGCATTGGATGCAGTAGAGTGAAGGTTCACTAAATTGGTCCCTTGGATGAGCAGATTCTCCTGTGGTGAGAAGCTTGAGTAAAATGAACTTATATTCTCTGGAGTTCAGAAAAAAGGGCCAATTTCATTGAAACCTACAAAGTTCTGAAAGGGCTTGATCGGTAGACAGAGATTGCTTCCATTGGTCAGGGAATCTAAAACATGGGGGCACAGCCTCAGGATGAGAGGCTGATCATTTTGGACTGAGATGAGAAGAGATTACTTCACTCCAAGGGTTGTGAATCTTTAGAATTCTTTTATCCCGGTGGGTTATGGAAGCTCTATCATTGTATACATTTAAGGCTGTGATATACAGATTTTTGGTCTCTCCGGGAATTCAGGGATAAGGGGAGTGGGTGGGAAAATGGAGTTGAAGCCGAGGATCAGCCAGGATTGTACTGGATGATGGTGAAGGCTCAATGGGCTGTGTGGTCTACTCCTGATCCTATTTATTATGTTCTTACAATGTTCAGCACCATTTGCAACTCCTCAAATACTGAAGCATTCACTGTCAATGTGAAGCAAGATCTGGACATTATCTAGGCTTGGGCTGATTAAGTGACAAGCAACATTCACACCACAGTGTCAGGCAATGACCATCTCTAGCAAGAGGAGAATCTAATCACCTCCCCTTGACATTCAATGAATCCCCCACTATCAACATCCAGGGGGTTTCCATTGACCAGAAACTGAACTGGACTAGCCATAAAAATACTGTGGTTACAAGAACAGGTCAGATAATGAGAATTCTGTAAAGAGAATGCCCCTCCTGACACCCGAATAACTGTCCACTACATACAAGGCACAAGTCAGGAATGTGATGGAATACTCTCCTCTTGCCTGGATAACTGCATCTCCAACAACACTTGAGAAATTCAACACCATCCAGGACAAAACAGCCCACTTTACTGGTACCCTATCCACCACTTTAAATACTGACTTCCTTCACTACAGTGACAGCGGTGTGTACCATCAACAGTAACTCACCAAAGCTCCTTCAACAGCACATTCCAAACCTACAACTTCTAGAACCTAGAAGGACAAGGGCAACAGATTAATGGAAACATCTCCCAAGTCACACACCATCCTGACTTAAATATATGCATCACTGTAACTGTGACAAAATCCTGGAACTCTCCCTATCATGCTGCAACCCCAGGGGAATTGCTGATAAAGCCCCCAGGACAGTGAGAAAGTGGTATGCTTTGTGGTTTTATTGCTAGACTATTAATCCAGAAACTCAGCAAATGTTCTGGGGACCCGGGTTCGAATCCCACCACAGCAGATGGTGGAATTTGAGTTCAATAGAAAATACCTGGAATTAAGAATCTACTGATGACCATGAAACCATTGATTGTTGGAAAAATCCATCTGATACACTAATGTCCCTAAGAGAAGAAAATCTGCTGCCGTCCTTACCTGGTCTGGCCTGCATGTGAATTCAGAGCTACAGCAATGTGGTTGACTCTAAGGGCAACTAGGGATGGGCAATAAATGCTGGCCAGTCAGTGACACCCATGTCCCACAAATGAATGAAAAAAGGTGCAGCATCCTGCTCTGCAGATTTTACCAACTTCTACATACTCCTGCAAAGACACAACATTTCCACAGACTCAAACAGAGCCAGTGGAAAGTAATTAGTAACGAATCTACACATTGATGTTCATCCTTTTCAAAAGGGCTGATGGGATGTCCTTGTGTCACTGGACACATGTTCAGCTCTGCATCTTTATAAGAGGGTGTGAGGTCCAAAATGGAAGATCTGGTGTCAAATCGGTGTTAGAGACAGATTGACATATTCTGCCTATTCTGCATGCTTGTGGCACACATGTAATGGCCACACTTTCATTCTCATCAAGCTGGCATTCAATGTGGGCAATGCCAGGAGTTGGTGAATGTGGCAGAGATGCCATTTTGCTACTAAACCGGCATCCACACTGCTGACACTACAGGCTCAATGAAGCCAAATTCTGTGGCTATTGCCTTTAAAAACCTATTTACATCCTAAAACTATCAAAGCAAGAAATAATCCAGGACATAGCGCTTTTAAAGTAAATTTTAACACGCAGCTTTAGATTGGATTTGCAGTTTACATGATAATGCACAAGTATCAAAATGAATGATCGCAAATGTTTTCATTTCATTCTTTAATGCGCTCTTTCACTCAATTCCCTTAGGCTTCAATGCTGAGATAGTAAAATTGAGTTTGATGGTCTGCACTTTATTTCATTCCAAAGAAATTTGACTTGACAAATTAATTTAAAATCTATAAACCCAGTTAGATTTTTAAAAATCCTGTAGGCTGTTGTATATCGTGCACAGCAAAGATTTATGTAGCAATATCTTCCTTTTGAGCCATGTCTCATACTTAACACTTTGATGCCAATTTCGGTTGTGTGAGAGAATATGTTGGCAAATACATGCTACATATTTAAATAAATTTGGTGTTAATGCATCTTAACCTGCTATATACAGATTTATCGTGGATGCAAATGGACTATAAATTTTGATCGGCTAAAACTGAGTGTTGGGACAAGACACAATCAAAATGTCTGCCTCCAGAAGGAGCAGTAACCAAGGATGAGATTTTCCTGGATATAGACTGAGGCAGGCGGGAAAAGCAGCATTGAGCCCACCGACAGTAATAGCTTTTCCAGTTGTATAGTGCAGCGCTTAGTGCCAAAGATTTCCATCCACAGCTACCACGCTGTGTATCGCTGGCAGGGTGGCCTCTGGTTCACCCCTCCCGCCATCACCTCAGCACAGTAATCATCGGGATGTCACATTTAAAATCACCCCAGCACACAGCAGCCGCTCTTCACAGGTCACCAGGAAGCGATGGCTGCCAAAAAATCTACACCCCAGCTTTTCAGGCGCTCACCTGGAGAAACCGGTCGATGTGATGTGTTGTTCCCGTGCTCAAGAAGAAAACCAGCCAGCAAGGTGACAAACCCAACTTGAAAGATGGTGACAGCCATGCTCAGCGCTAATGCCCTGCAGAAGTGAACAACCATCCAAAGCAGGAGGAGGATAAATGAGTTTGTCCGCTCTGCCAGGGTAATTCATTCTTCTCATCACTCTCAACTCATACACTCTCACACACACTCACAAGGATCTCTCTCAGTGCCAGCTCGAGGGACACCACCACTCACTCTCCCACGCACATCTTCAACTCCTCTGCGAGTCATGTCCTCATCACTTCGTTGGTCCCACTCACCATCCACACGTGCCTGGCATCCTTAACATCTGCCCTGGCACATGTCCTGCTTATACTCTCTCTATCTGTTTTCATGAAGGACAAGCTAGTGCACAGCAAGTGGGAGAGATCCCAGATGGGTAAAGGGATGCCAGAGCTGAAGGTTTTCACAGACTTTGAGGACAGAACCATCTGGCTGGGGAGGATGTTGATCACTCCTGTGTTGATGGTGAGGTCGGTGGTGATAAACCAAGTGAGGATCCAGCACTGCAGACAACAATACTGTGACTGATGTCGCCTGTTTCTAAAGGCTCCAGCTATGCACTGATGAACACTCCTTTCTTTCACAGGCACATCTGGGAAACAGCCGAGGGAGTCCACCAGCAAGTTCCTCAACTCCAACCCTGACAGCAGCTCAGAGGAGGGATTCATGGACCCAGATATAGAAGAACTGTCACAGCACTCACCCACACACTCCACCAGCACAGGCAGACACACCTCGGTGGGACCTTGTTCTACAGTAGCCTCAGGGACACAATCTGGTGAGCACATCACACTTTCAGATCCAGAGAGGCAGGGATTTTCCAGGGTGTCAGTGATGCTCTATCAATCAAGCAAAGACTAGTTTGTATGCAAGAACAAATAGGCTTTTATTCGCAAAAGACTTGGAGCACACCCATGCTGCTGAACTGGTTATAGACTGAGGCAGGGGGGTTGGGAGCAGTCACCTTTATACCTGGACCAGGGGGGGAGGAGTCTCAGGCAAGGCCGGCAGGGGCATGGCCAGGCATGTCACACGCACACACAGGCAATAAGCTAACAGTGGTTTACCACAGTCAGCATTTGGAAGATTGCTGGAGGCCAGGAATCTGCTGAGTTCCAGTCAGATGACAAGCCTCTGAACTCAGTCGTGCCTCAGTTGCTGGAGCTCCAAAGGCAAACTCAGGAAAATCAGGAATGGATGTCTGGTACACTCCTTGGATTGAAAGGCTGCATGGAGGAGTCCATCCACCTCAAGTCTGAGTGTGTTGGAGTGTCGACACAACCAATGAGGTCAACACAGCGAGGGTGAGGGTTGCTGTGGAGACCTCAGTGCAAGATTTTTGCCCATGCACTCAATGGTGACACAGTTGCTGATATCCATCAGTGTCAATGCCAGGGGAAGACGGGGCTTCTCGAGCTCACTCCAGTTGCCCCTCTATCCCAAGGAGGGAGGAGGATCAGCTGGTGCCCACCCTGGGGCCATCCACCAGGTAACTCCAAGAGTGTCCGATCCGTCCAAATCCCCTCTTCCTCTGACCACTTCTGCTCCAGCTCCACAGGCTGAAGAAGGTGGCACTGCCACACAAACAGGACCTCAAACGCAGGCCTGGGCCCTCCAGAGGCTACCTGCCAAGTTCATCACAGACAACAGGATGTGGCAGACAGCAGAATGCCTCCACATCAACTGTGGATGCACTTGTATATTACGCTCAGCTCTGTACATAAGCTTTCACTAATTGCACCCTCTCTATGGTTCCTTGTTTTGGTGCGCTGTGTTCCTATACAACTGGCCTGAAAACTGTATTCCCACACCAGAAAAAGGCAGGGGGCTCAGTCCAGTGCTTCTTCCATGTGTTTTGCGCATGGTTTCCAACACATTGGGGTACAGCTCACAATGGATACCATTAGATCAGGAGAGGTGAAACTTTCCCCCCCTCCGTCGCCATGATAGGACCCTAGTCACTGAGAAACTGCCCAATGCTAACAGGAAAATGTTGCCTAATATTGGACAAATCAAAGAGAAGAAAGGCCCATTTATCTGTGGGAAATAATAGTTTTGTTCTCTCTTTCTCCCATTATCGGGTGTATTCATCCTCTTTTCAAAATTCCCTTATGCTTCTGCCTCTGCTACCTCTAAAATAGATTAAGTTAAGCCTCCTTCGACAACATCTTGCCAGTGAGGAGAAGCAGGTTGATACGAATAAACAATAGCTCAAAAGGCATTTAAATAGTACCTTTTACTACCTCAGTATCCCAAAGCACTTTCTAACCAATAAATTACTTTTTCTGTTTAGCTGTGGTCACTTTTGTAACACCGACAAAGGAATAATTGGTTCATATGGAAACAAAGGTGGCGATAAAGGCTAATAGTTTTTTTTAAATTCAAATTGCATTGGGCGGAGAGCCAAACAAGTTCTATTCTCAAGCCATCAGAGATGTTAGTGCAATACTACAACAGGCTCCATTGCAACTGTAACTAAAATATTGTACATTACAGGTTAAAGAATGTTTATTGCCTAGAGACAATAGCACTTATTCTTTTAAAACAGTCCAATTCAAAAATTTCTGAAGAGGATGATTTTTAATATCTAACTACTTCAGTATGGATTAGCACAATGCATGCTATTATTCATTATAATAGGCCTATAATAGGCCTTATTTACAGAACTTCAATAACATTAGTTTCTTTGTTAAATTGTATAAATTTATTCCAGGCCAATTTATGCACTGTGACAGCACTATTTCATGGTGACATTATACAAAGAAGTTCATTGGTTTGAGTTAAAATTTGCATCTAGCATTTATTAGTTTAAAATATTTGAATAACATGTGATCTAAGTAAAACACATTGGACACAAACAATATCCCCTTGGGCTGATGCCCATAACTCACTTGTGGCTCTGACTTGTGATCTGTAGGGCATAATTTATGCTCCTCGTTTAGTATTCTCAATGGAGTCAATAAAAAATAAAACATTATTTTACATATTTATGTGCAAGTTGTGCTGGTAATAGCTCTGTCACCAGTTTCCAGTAGATCCAGAAATTATTACTTCTAATTTCCAATGCCTGAAGTGAAGTTAGAAAAACTGCTGTTGGCCCCAAGCAAAATCTGATCTAGTTCAGTGACTAATTTCCATTATTTTGTTGACATCATATAAACATGATCAGCCACTTTTGGTACCAAAGACTGGATGCATAATTTATGGACTTGTTTTCAAAATCCTCGAAAGTTAATGGCTGAACAATAAACAGCCGATACCTTCCGTCATCCAATAAATAAATCATAATTTTTTTTGAAACAAGAACATCTCATCAGATTTTCACAATGTCCAAAGCACTTTACATTGTAGCTTAAATCTTGTGGTGGGGCTATAGTCCTATAGAGCAAGTCAAAACAAAAGGATGACACAGTGGCACACAGTGGTTAGCACTGCTGCCTCACAATACCAGAGACATGGGTTCGATTCCCAGCTTGGATCACTGTCTGTGCAGAGTCTGCACGTTCTCTCCGTGTCTGTGTGGGTTTCCTCCCCCAATCCAAAAGATTAGGTGGCCATGCTAATTCTCCCTCAGTGTACCTGAACAGGCACTGGAGTGTGGCAACTTGGGGATTTTCATAGTAACTTCATTACAGTGTTAATGTAAGCCTACTTGTGACACTAATACTTAAACAGTAAAGGGACCATTTTATGCATTGGAAGTAAATGTGTTGCTGTACCAAGAATATTCTCTAAAATCAGGTCACTGTTAAAAGGCCTTGGTTATTTTAAACATCTGGACAGTTGTTTGTTTTATTTTCTGAATTACATGTTGACAAAAGACACTGGAACCAACTAAATTACTAAGTTGTAAATTGCACGCTTGTTTCTATTGGGGTACTGATACCAAATATTTTTAGAGAGCTTCAATCAAATAATTTGTGTTTTTTAGTCCTGTGAGGCTGCTATGGAAACATTGATTTTGCCTGGGTACATGAAACAGCAGAATTCTAAATAAGATATTTTTAGGTTTATACTATTTGCATGTAAGTCTTTGGTAGAGGTGCAGTGAGTGAAAGAAAAAAACATTTTACTCTTCAATTAAGATTAGTTTTTATGCTAATCTGAAGTACAAAATTAAAATTAAATTGGCACATTAGAACATGTCAGAAAAAAGCATTTTTGAAAATCCCTGAGGCTCTGCCTGTTCATTTTCACTAATTCACTTTTCATTAATGTTCCAATTCAACCCTAAAACAAGCTCATTAGTTTTATAATGCAGTATTGTTTCTTTTTATTTCTGTACATATTTCCTATTCACGTCATGGTGGAACTTGTAAACGCCAAATAAATAAATTTTAGTTAGTTGCTCGCATTCATGGCAATTAGAGAGGGCTCAAATCTTTTCAGAAGTGAGAATATAAACAGCCAATATTACTTCAGCCATTTTCATTAAGCTCTTGTCCTGTTCCTGCTTTCTAATGTACTGAAGTATACTAGCAAGGTATTTAAAATTATCCATAGAATTTTACTTTGCAACTCTCCCCCACAACCACATCACTGCATGATATTGCGAAGTTCATCCAATCTTGTATTACTTTTAAGCATCCTGTAAACAGTAACACTCTACTGGGAGCATCAAAAAAAACAACTGCCCACAAACATTTAGTGGATAAGTCAGCAGAGGTTTTTACTCTTCCACTGTGGCATCTGTCAGCATGACAAGCAGCAGGAAAGATATTGAATCAATGGGACTGCAGAATCCTCACAGACAAAAAAGCAGGAAATTTAATTTGCTTCAGTGGAAGCAAAATAAAGATTGTCTTTCATAAGGATTAAGAGAAATACATAAAAGGGCAACATACAAAATCTTTATAAAAACATTTTAATTTTCTTTACAAAACCTGCAATATTAATTTTCTCCTGAGCAAAGACTCCAGACTTGTAAAATTATTTTTTCAGGGTCAGAGAGGTTGTTCAACTGCAATTATGACTTCATTAAAAACTCAGGCGCTTTTGAGTGAACAAAGTTCACGTTTTTCCATTGGTGTTTGGTGTGATAACAATGGCTAATTACCCCATGTTCATACTGTAATTGTGACTTCTGCAGATTCCATTGGAAAAAAACTGCAGCAGTACAGCCTGTAGAGGACCAAAGTAACTGTGACAGTAACTTCCATATTTCCATCTTTAATTGCATATGTATATATGCCTGAAGTTGCTGCCAGTTTTACACAGTAATAGCAGAGTACTGACATACTCACTGTTATTATTGCACTAAAATCCAGCCTAAAGGTCAACCTGATCAAATATTGAGATAGATTTTCCTCTTTACTTTCTGTTTCAGAGAAATGAAAGTTAAGTAAGGAGAATAACCTTTTACAGAATCCACAGAAATTGTCTTCCATTAATGTGATTGAACTGAAGGGGGAGCAGAGGAGATTTACCAGGATGCTGCCTGGATGGAACATTTAAGTTACAAAGAGAGGTTGGATAGGCTTGGTTTATTTTCATTGAAGCAGAGAAGACCGAGGGGCGACCTGATCGAGGTGTACAAGATTATGAGGGACATGGACAGAGTAGATAAGCAGCAGCTGTTCCCCTTAGTTGAAGGGTCAATAACAAGGAGACATAGGTTCAAGGTTCAAGGTGTTTAGGGGGGATGTGAGGAAAAACTTTTCTATCCAGAGAGTGGCGATGGTTTGGAATGCGCTGCCTGGGAGGGTGGTAGAGGCGGGTTGCTTCACATCCTTTTAAAAAGTACCTGGATGAGAACTTGGTACATCATAACATTCAGGGCTATGGGCCAAGTGCTGGCAGATGGGATTAGGTAGGAGTTCAGGTGTTTCTGATGTGCCGATTGTTGAATACAGATTTCTAAAGAGCCGGGAGTTGGCAGTATAATTGTTTCTTTATTTGTCTCTGCACATATGATGTTAACCATTCCGATTCCTATGCAACTAAATCACACAGTCTCTGCTGGGCACATTCCACTGTTATCTCTTCGTGACCCTCATTACTTTTAATTGATTCTCATTTGCCACAGTGTGGGCGTGTCCAAGTTTCGAGGTTAGTTGGTTGGAACATTTCTGTACTCTGTTACAAATTTAATAATTAACCCTTACATTTCCACACAGTGCGGACTCAAAGGGCCTCTTCTGCGCTGTATGATTCTATAAATTTTAATAAGAAGAAAGGGGTCTGTGAAGTATGTATGATGCTCATCTCCAGAATCTTTAATCGTTCTGTCCAAGCTTAATACCTGGAAAGACAAAAAGCTGCTTCATTCATGAAATACTTTGAATCAATTTCAGTTTGGAGGATAAAGCAAAATTACCCAAATAGTCTTCCCTCCAGTCAGCAGGTCATGCAATCGACCTGCCATCTTTCTGCCCACATTGGAAATAATTTTCCCCTATGTCATGTCAGCTGTATAGCAGGCTGGATACACAGTAAAACTCTTTCTACTCTGTCATTTGATAATACAAAACTGTGTAGGATTGCTGAAAAAAGAGACACATTGAAGCTTTTCATCTTGCAGCCATCAGGGCACTTTGTAAGAATAAGGGGAAAACAACAATTTATACTGTATGAGAAGAGAGGACTGATCATTTGGCAAATAGATTGGTAGAGGCATTACCATGGAGAATGTACCAGTTGATGGTGACTGACAGTTAAGTGCCAAGCATTATTTGAAATTTAAACCAGACAGCTTGATCCTGATTGGTCAGGGAATGAGTCAGCAAATGGCTGTCACTTCTTTTGTTTAGCTGAAACAAGAGCAATGTGAATACACATTCTTTCCATCTACAAAGAACAGGACTCTGTGTATTAATATATATAGCAACACACTGCAAACCCCACTGGCAATCTTAAATTGGTTGTCAGCATAATTCTTAGCACATTGAAAATTATTTAGCAAATGTTGTCCAATTGGGGAATCGTATCTAATGTTGGGAACTGTGTTTTGGGTTTTGCAAGCATGGGCTGGTTAGGTACCTTGCCTGTTGCAAACAGCAGTTGGAGCATGCTTTTTGACATGATGCACCAGCCTTTGGGACTAATGGCCTCCATACATAACATCACACTGGCATTACTCATTTGTGTGATGGGCAGAACTTCTTTTTGGCTTGATGTAGCTAACGATTACCACTCGTGTTGCTACTGCATAGTCGCAGCATGAAACAGTTAGCTTCACCCTGTGCTCGAATCTTTGAGATACTTTTCCCTTCCAGGGTAATCTGAGGTAGACTGAGCACTGTTCAGAGCCAAAGGTGATGGCCTGAGGCCCATTCATGAGTTTGTGCGATGTACAGCGCAAAATGATCTGATCATGGTAATCCTTATTTCGCAGGATGCCTTTGTGCCCAATTACAGAACCAGCTTTGCATGGTGAGCAAATGGCTTGGTCCTGTTTACAAGGTTGCTGATAAGACCAACCTTATAGTGCATGGAATGGTGAGAATCCCAACGCAGTGAAGGTAGGTTTGTGGTAGACCATGGTAGAGAATCCCCTGGCAGATTTCTCAACTAGTACATTAAGGAAAGGGAGTTCATTTGACTGCCGCAATTCAAAGGTGAATTTGAGCACAGGATGGAGCCCATTACGACATGTAAGGAATAAGCTACATCTAACAATTTCTTTAGCTGGTATGTATGAATGTTAGGTCCATTTCTGATATTTAATTGTAATTTCTTTCCTTTGCCAAACATTTTTTAATATGCCTGACACGAAACGTTGGTTCTATTCAGTCTCCATTGATGCTGTCAGACCTGCTATGAATTTCCAGCATTTTCTACTTTAGGTCCTGAGTCTGCACTTGCCAGCAGTGAGACCAGCTCAACAATCCTCCAGGAGATAGCCCCCTAATTGCTCTTCATTGACTGAGCTTGATCCAGTCTGCTATCCCACATAAAGAGAGATTCATTTTATTTTGTCGGTTTTGTAAGCTTCGACCAGATTTACTGGCTCCATTTCCAAACCATAAAATCGAACTGGCTTAGTGTATTTGATGTTGTTACAACAATATTTTAGCAATAAAGATAGCATCAACGCTGCCTAATGAAATAAAGACATATAATTTCATCACACTGCATAGGCAGAAAAATAGGTCTCCTATTTCCCATTTAGCTTCAGAAAGAACAGGATTTGATAAACAATATAAACCTGGAAACGATAGCGTTGGTGCAGTGTTGGCCTTGCAAAATTGACCTTAGCTCAGCAGTAATGTACAAGCATTTTTATATGTTATAATGTCATGCTTGTCAGAAAGAGAGCTGGTTATAATCACTTACTTTAGAAGAAAAAAAATCTTTGGATAAATTGGTTTGAAGTAGGCAGTGCGAACAATTTGATTTTGTTCAGGGTTATAATGGACTAACTTATTTCTCAATACACAGATATTTTCAAGCTCTAATCTTTCAACCCCCCCTCGTGAGCATTTTGACATTTAATTTATTTCCGTGGGTCGCGGTAGCAACTTTCTCATTGCACAAACATTTCAGAACAAATAGAAAACAGCTAAGAAAAGCTCTTCAGCTGCATCAGTTCGGACCATCAGGCAGATCCTGTGTGACCAACATTTAAATGTAGGTTAGAAAAAGCACTGATGAATCATAAGTGCCTCTGTGAAAGAATGCGTTCTATTATCTTGCATGGTTACAAGCCTAGAAATTATTCGTGCTATTAGCAGATGAATACTTTGCACCCACAAATGTACCCCCTCTTTATTACCAGCATGGTCAATATAAATAATAAAATAGACTAATTGCATTCCAACAATAAACTGCAAAAGCACTTAATAAAGAGATTTGGGACATCATGAGGTTGTGAAAAATGCTATATAATTACAAATCTTTTATCATTTTAATTATGAAAGACCATTTTTTATAAATGTGAACATTGGATACAAATTATCTGCGATTCTAAAGCTACTTCATCTTCTTGTTACATTATAAACATTTCCCTCAAACGAAATTGCCTTCAAGGATAAGTATTCCAAAACAAGGACAAAAGCAAAGATTGTGAACTAATGCCATTGATTGTTTGCTTTTGTAAGAATAGTACATGTACCCAGTCGCTGAAGTAATCCTTCCGGAAAGCCAGTGAGGCTTCCGACCAAACTGTGGAACAGCGGACATGATTTTCACTGCTCGACAACTTCAAGTGAAATGCCGGGAGCAACATCAACCATTCTACACAGTCTTCATCGATCTGACCAAGGGTTTTGAATCAGTCCATCGGGAATTGCTATCGAAGATCCTGTCAAAGGCCAACTGTCCAGAGAAATTCATCAACATCCTCTGACTCCTCCATGACAAGATGTCGATAACACTCCTCACCGACAGAAACCTTTGGAGTCAAGCAGGGATGTGTCATCGCCCCCACACTTCTCCCCTTCTTCATCGCCATCATCCTCCACCTTGTCAAGAACAAGCTTCCCAGTGGAGTGGACATCATCCACAGACGGAGGGAAAACTTTCAACCTCGGCCGGTTGAAATCCAAGAACAAAATATCACTGATACCGCTCGCGGAGCTTCAGTATGTGGATGGCATCGCCATCTCCATTCTTTCGGAAGAGAAGCTCAAGCCACGCTTGACACCTTCATGGAAGAAATCACAGAATTGGTCTCAAGCTCAAGTCCTTTACCAACCCCCCCCCCCAGGGCAAGATCCGGTCTCTCCTTCCATCAGGATCAACAGAGGAACCCTCCCAAATGTGGAACATTTCCCCAACCTGGGGAGCCATCTCTCATCTAAGGCTGACATCGATGCAGAGATCGAACATCATTATCAATCCACGAGCACCTTAACTAAGGACGAGAGTCTTTGACAACTATGACATTCGTGTTGACACCAAGATCCTTGTGTACAAGGCAGTCAACTTTTCTAATGAGTGATTACCAAAGAAGAGAAGATTTGTACCTATTCTGTGTAGGTGGTTTTCTCCCATTCCCATGTCCTGGAAATATTTCTCAACAGTTCACTAGTTCTAAACAGCACTGTTGGTGAGATGTTGGCCAATGGGACGGTTGGCAAAATGGCCATGATGGGAACCTGACATCTGTCTGGTGCAGGGATGCTCAGCTTCTCAAATAGCCAATTGAACCGAAGGGCCTGTTTGTGCTGTGGCTTTCTATGTTCTATGTTCTATGAACCACTTCATTTTAAAATTTCATTTACAGGATGTGGGCACCGCTGGCTAGACCAGCATTTATTGCTCTTCCCAAGTTGCCCTTGAGAAGGTGGTGCTGGGCTGCCTTCTTGAACTGCTGCAATCTCTGTGGTGTAGGCACACACACAGTGCTGTTAGGAAGGCAGTTCAGGGTTTTGACCCAGCGACAGTGAAGGAATGGTGATACATTTCCAAGTCAGGATGGTGAGTGACTTGGAGGGGAACTTCCATGTGGTGGTGTTCCCAGGTATCAGCTGCTCTTGTCGTTCTAGATAGTAGTAGTCGTGCATTTGGAAGGTGTTGCCAAAGGAACCTTGGTGAGTTCATGCACTGAATCTTGTAGATGGTACACCCTGTTGCTGCCACTGTTCAAAGGTGGTAGAGGGAGTGAATATTTGTGGTAAGGGTAGCAATCAAGCAGAGTGCTTTGTCCTGATGGTGTCGAGCTTCTTGAGTGTTGTTGGAACTGCATTCATCCAGGCAAATGGACAGTATTCCATTGCACTCCTGACTTGTGCTTTGAGAAGTCAGGAGGTGAGTTATTTGCCTCAGAATTCCTAGCCTTTGACATGCTCTTGCAGCCACAGTATTTATTTGGCTAGTTCAGTTCAGTTTCAGATCAATGGTGTGCCGTGAATGTCACTGCCACTTGTCAGTCCAAGCCTGGATGTTGCCCAGATCTTGCTGCATTTGTACATGAACTGTTTCAGTACCTGAGGAGTCATGAATGGTGCTGAGCATTGTGAAGTCATCAGCGAACATCCCCACTGGTTTGATTTGATTTGATGTATTATTGTCACATGTATTAACATACAGTGAGAAGTATTGTTTCTTGTGCGCTGTACAGACAAAGCATACCATTCATAGAGAAGGAAACGAGAGAGTGCAGAATGTAGTGTTACAGTCATAGCTAGGGTCTAGAGAAAGATCAAATTAATGCAAGGTAAGTCCATTCAAAAGTCTTTCAGCAGCAGGGAAGGAGCTGTTCTTGAGTCAGTTGGTACGTGACCTCAGACTTTTGTATCTTTTTCCCGAAGGAAGAAGGTGGAAGAGAGAATGTCCAAGGTGCGTGGGGTCCTTAATTATGCTGGCTGCTTTGCCGAGGCAGTGGGAAGTGTAGACACAGTCAATGGATGGGAGGCTGGTTTGCGTGATGGATTGGGCTACATTCATGACCTTTTGTAGTTCCTTGCGGTCTTGGGCAGAGCAGGAGCCATACCAAGCTGTAATACAACCAGAAAGAATGCCTTCTATGGTGCATCTGTAAAAGTTGGTGAGAGTCATAGCTGACATGCCAGATTTCCTTAGTCTTCTGAGAAAGTCCTGGGATGTGTAGGTTAGAGGGATTAGCGGGTAAAATATGTGGGGGTAGGGCCTGGGTGGGATTGTGGTCAGTGCAGACTCGATGGGCCGAATGGCCTCCTTCTGCACTGTAGGGTTTCTATGAAAGTAGAGGCGTTGGTGGGCTTTCTTAACTATAGTGTTAGCATGGGGGGACCAGGACAGGTTGTTGGTGATCTGGACACCTAAAAACTTGAAGCTCTTGACCCTTTCTACTTCGTTCCCATTGATGTAGGCAGGGGCATGTTCTCCTTTACGCTTCCTGAAGTCAATGACAATCTCCTTCATTTTGTTGACATTGAGGGAGAGATTATTGTTGCCGCACCAGTTCACCAGATTCTCTATTTCATTCCTATACTCTGTCTCGTCATTGTTTGAGCCACTATGGTGGTGTCATCAGCAAACTTGAAAATTGAATTGGAGGGGAACTTGTGATGGAAGGAAGGTCATTGATGAAACAGCTGAAGATGGTTATTCCGAGGACACTACCCTGAGGAACTCCTGCAGTGATGTCCTGAAGCAGAGATGATTTCCCATCAACCACTACAATCACCTACCTTTGTGCCAGGTAGGACTCCAACTAGCAGAGGGATTTCCTTCTGATTCCCATTGATTCCAGTTTTGCGAGGGCTCCTTGATGCCACACTCAGTCAAATGCTGCCTTAAGAGCAGTCACACTCACCTTACCTCTGGAGTTCAGCACTTTTAGCCATATTTGGACCAAGGTTGTAATGAGGTCAGGAGCTGAGTGACCCTGGCAGAACCCAAACTGAGTGTCAGTGAGCAAGCTTTTGCTGAGTAAGTGCCACTTGATAGCACTGTTTATGATCCCTTCCATCACTTTGCTGACGATCGAGAGTAGACTGATGAGGCAGAAATTGGTCGGGTTGAATAATTTGTCCTGTTTCTTGGGTACAGGACATACCTGAGCAAATTTCCACATTGCTGAATAGATGCTTATGTCGTAGTGGGTGCCATCCTTCACGAACACTCCATGGCCGACAGAGAGGCCCTCTGGAAGCAATGGCTGCTCTCACAATACAGCACTGCTAGTATTGAACAACTCCCCCTTCACTGCTGTGGCAACACTTCCCGCCTGTCCATATTGTTTGTCCCGGCTTCCCTGAACCACACTTACTTGGAGGTAGAGTCATTGAATATTTAGTGGCACTCACCTGATGAAGGAGCAGCGCTCTGAAAGCTCGTGATTCCAGATAAACCTGTTGGACTTTAACCTGTTGTTGTGAGACTTCTTACTGTGTTTACCCCAGTCCATCGCCGGCATCTCACATCATGAAATTTTTAAGGAAGAGGTAGATTCTTGACTAACAAGTGAGTCGAAAGTTATCAGGAGTAGGCAGAGTTGAGGCCACAGTCAGATCAACCATGATCTTATTGAATGGTGGAGCAGGCTCAAGGGGCTGACATCTTTAAAGAGTGTTGTGCCCTCTTGACTGCCACCCCTTCACAATGATCAACACCTCAGTGTCAGAACCTTTACTGCACAGTTTTTGAGCCATGTTTCTGAAGGTTTTCATCAACAAATCCGGTTTGGTTTATTCATTATAGTGGGTCAGGAGGCATATTTCCACTTTGCTGATGTAAGCTTCTCAAGGAATGGATTTCACAGTGACTACTGAAAGAAAACTGCAGTATTCTCCGCCTTTTCTAAAACATTCTCTTTTCGTGATTTATACTCTCATCAGGTCCCTAATGGTCAAAATGTGGAATAACAAAGTGCCATGATTTCAGAACCTTTTATGTCCAATAATGGCAAATGAAAACTTGAGAACATTCATTTTGACATGAAATTGTTTAATTTCAGGATATTAAATTATTAGAGCACTAAGTGTTGCAGTAAAATTATAGATAAATTCCACAGTGAGTTCAGGGTTGATCCTTGGAGCTGTTTTCATATCTGATTATTAGGCTTCTTGACACATTTTGTCAGGAAATGTAATTCTGTCTTAAATGCGTTGAGTATTAATGATTTAGCCTTTAATTGCTGCCGACTGCAATCAGAGACCGCAGTACTGGGTAGCTCAGGAATAATCTACCAAATGGTCTGGAAAATGCAAATGCAGACAACCAGGGCCTGGGAGATAAATCAAGAGCCCTGTTGCATCTCCTAGTTCCAGACCTCTTATTGCCACCCCTCCCCCGCACCCCCCCACCTCCATTAAACTGCCTTTAACCCTCTCCCTCAGATCCTTCAGGTGCCCAGAATTGGGAGCCATAGTCACAGAGGGGTCAAACACAGTGGTGATTTATACAGGTTTAGCATAACTTTGGCTTTTGTACTCTATGCCTCTATTTATAAAGCCCAGAGAAAGCTCAGGTTTCAATATGATATATTTTACAACCACTGCTCTGTAAAACAATTACACGCAACCTGGCCATTTATATTATGCAGCCAGCTCCGTGTCTTTGAACCTGGCCCAATGCAATATCTGGGCAGCAACATCCAAAATACTTGAATCTCACAAACACTGCAAACAACAATGTGCAAATGAGAATATCTTGCACTAACAGTAACATATTCTATTGGCGCATGATTCCTGATTACACTTCCAAGTTTAAAAATGGCAAAGCTTTCCAGTAAATTAGCATCAACCAGTTTCCCTGCAATAATGTGATATTTCTATCCACAAAGGTGGGTTTTGTTAACTGAAAAAATACACTTTGCATTGAACGATAAATATTTTCTCATTGTAATTTGAAACTAACCACATTTGCAATTACCCAGCATGGGGCATAAAATGGAAGAGCAAAGTGCTGCAGATGGTGGAAATCTGAAAATACTCAGCAGACTAGGCAGCATCTGTGGCGAGAGAAAAAGTTAATGCTTCATGACTCTGGTGAAATGGAGGTCACCTCTGCTTCACTAGAGTCCATGATTTGCACTCGTTCTGATTTCTGTTTCTTTCTGTGGAGATACCATCAGATGTGCCAAACATTTCCAACATTTTGCATTTCTAATGAAGCAAAAATAACCCATTTTCCCAGGCACACAAAACAATCAGAGCCCCTCATTCTCCTTCAGCAAGAAACCCAGAATCAGCTGCCTGAGATCTGATTCAGCACATTAACATTAATTTCAAAAAACAGTTAAGGTATTGTGAAGAACCCTGCTGATAAGTGCAAGGCTATCCTTGCACTTGAGATGGGTAACTTGGAACTCCAGTTCTTAATTGTTTATCTTTCATTGATATAATGAGGAAAGATATGTAAACCAGTGAGGAAAGGTCAAGTCTTGTTGTAATCATTCAAATAAAATAACGTTTATGAACTTATATAAGCACACAACAAGAAAGGCCACAATACAAAACAAAAGATACACACACACACACATGCACACATTGTGTCCTTGAATTAATCCTGTTCTGTATTTATCTGCATTCCTAAACTCTGAGAATGTCCCTCATCGCAAAACAACATCCCATACAGTTTAACTCTATGAGCTAAATCCAGCAAATAATTATCAGCCACGAGTTGCATCTTTAATTTTGGGAGGCCTTCTTCTGATTCAGCTTAGATTTTCTGAAGTTTCAAACAGCAGCTTCTAGCATAGAGTCCTGCTGTCAGGAGAACTTGCATTTCCAGTTGGTCATGACTATGATCTTAGCTACTCATCAGCTGCTTTTCCTGCAGTGTAAAGCTAACTCTGCTACTGATATAGCAATTTCTCCTTTTTATCTCATCCTATCTCAACAACTCACCTTAGGAGCCATGCTTTTAGCATACAAGTGTGACCTGAATTCTTATGAATCCCACTTGATACTCCTCTCTGATGTAGTTTAACACATACAATTCTGTACTCTATTTTTCTCCACTTTACTTAAGTAAATATCTGTTTATCGTGCTGCTAAGCTAATTCACTTATCAAAACCCTCCAGGCAGCTGCACTCTTAATCAATTCCTTTTTATTCAATTCTTTAAACTTTATTTTGTCCTCGTTTCTTTCATCTTTATTTTATCCAATTCTTAAATTCTTGACAGTATGAAGAAAACATAAACAACTTGCTGAGCAAAAACAAAATCAATGTCAGAGGAATAACTTGATCATTGAAAATAATGAGCAGTTAATAGAAATGACCATTAAAAAATGCCAAGCAGCAGAGCTAACTAATAAAATGATTTTGCCTTTTCACTTAAGAAGAGCTAGTTAGAGAGACAGTCTCGGCCTCAAGTGCTGGTCACCAAGGAAGGGAGAGGTGATCAGGGCCAAGGTGAAGGGTTGGGTTTAAATAACACTAACCTTGTGTTCGCCTCTGGTGGTGCACACTCCAAGCTGGTCTTGGCGAAATTCATACAAATCTGAGTGTTGGAAGTGGGTTGCCTTTCGGTCTAGGTTTGTCACCTCTCCCAGCGGCTATGTGGAATAAAGGGGTTCTTGTGTTTACACTGCTAAATCTGGCCTCCATAATACAGTTGGCTTGTTCCTGAGTTAGAGAGTTTGATTTTCTGATGTAGAACATAGAACATAGAACATTACAGCGCAGAACAGGCCCTTCGGCCCACGATGTTGCACCGACCAGTTAAAAAAAAAACTGTGACCCTCCAACCTAAACCAATTTCTTTTCGTCCATGAACCTATCTACGGATCTCTTAAACGCCCCCAAACTAGGCGCATTTACTACTGATGCTGGCAGGGCATTCCAATCCCTCACCACCCTCTGGGTAAAGAACCTACCCCTGACATCGGTTCTATAACTACTCCCCCTCAATTTAAAGCCATGCCCCCTCGTGCTGGATTTCTCCATCAGAGGAAAAAGGCTATCACTATCCACCCTATCTAAACCTCTAATCATCTTATATGTTTCAATAAGATCCCCTCTTAGCCGCCGCCTTTCCAGCGAAAACAATCCCAAATCCCTCAGCCTCTCCTCATAGGATCTCCCCTCCATACCAGGCAACATCCTGGTAAACCTCCTCTGCACCCTCTCCAAAGCCTCCACATCCTTCCTGTAATGTGGGGACCAGAACTGCACACAGTACTCCAAGTGCGGCCGCACCAGAGTTGTGTACAGTTGCAACATAACGCTACGACTCCTAAATTCAATCCCCCTACCAATAAACGCCAAGACACCATATGCCTTCTTAACAACCTTATCTACTTGATTCCCAACTTTCAGGGATCTATGCACACATACACCTAGATCCCTCTGCTCCTCCACACTATTCAAAGTCCTCCCGTTAGCCCTATACTCAACACATCTGTTATTCCTACCAAAGTGAATTACCTCACACTTCTCCGCATTAAACTCCATCCGCCACCTCTCGGCCCAACTTTGCAACCTGTCTAAGTCTTCCTGCAAACTACGACACCCTTCCTCACTGTCTACCACACCACCGACTTTGGTGTCATCAGCAAATTTGCTAATCCACCCAACTATACCCTCATCCAGATCATTAATAAATATTACAAACAGCAGTGGCCCCAAAACAGATCCCTGAGGTACACCACTTGTAACCGCACTCCATGCTGAATATTTACTATCAACCACCACCCTCTGTTTCCTATCCGCTAGCCAATTCCTGATCCAATTTCCTAGATCACCCCCAATCCCATACATCTGCATTTTCTGCAGAAGCCTACCATGGTGAACCTTATCAAACGCCTTACTAAAATCCATATATACCACGTCCACTGCCTTGCCCCCATCCACCTCCTTGGTCACTTTCTCAAAAAACTCAATAAGGTTAGTAAGGCACGACCTACCTGCCACAAAACCATGCTGACTATCACCTATCAATTCATTACTCTCCAAATAACTATAAATCCTATCCCTTATAATTTTTTCCAACATCTTGCCGACAACAGAAGTGAGACTCACCGGTCTATAATTCCCGGGGAAGTCTCTGTTCCCCTTCTTAAACAATGGGACAACATTCGCTAACCTCCAATCTTCTGGTACTATACCAGAGGCCAACGACGACCTGAAGATCAGAGCCAGAGGCTCTGCAATCACTTCTCTTGCCTCCCAGAGAATCCTTGGATAAATCCCATCCGGACCAGGGGATTTATCTATTTTCAGACCCTCCAGAATATCCTGCACATCCTCCTTATCTACTGTAATACTGTCTATTCTACTCCCCTGCAACCCAGTGTCCTCCTCAGCTATATTCATGTCCCCTTGCGTGAACACCGAAGAGAAATATTGGTTCAATGCTTCACCAATCTCCTCCGGTTCCACACATAACTTCCCTCTGCCATCTATAACTGGCCCTAAACTTGCCCTAACCAACCTTCTGTTCTTGACATACCTATAGAACGCCTTAGGATTCTCTTTAACCCTATCCGCCAAAGTCTTCTCATGTCCCCTTTTAGCCCTTCTAAGCTCGCTCTTCAACTCCCTCTTAGCCAATCTAAAGCTTTCTAGTGCACTACCCGAGTGCTCACGTCTCATCCGAACATAAGCCTCCTTTTTCTTTTTAACCAACAAAGAAACTTTTTTGGTGCACCACGGTTCCCTAGCCCTACCAATTCCTCCTTGCCTGACAGGGACATACCTATCACAGACTCGCAGTAGCTGCTCCTTGAAAAAACTCCACATGTCGGACGTTCCCAGTCCCTGTAAACTCCTAGTCCAACCTATGTTTCCTAATTCTCTCCTAATAGCCTCATAATTACCCTTCCCCCAGCTAAAACCACTGGCCCGAGGTTCATGCCTATCCCTTTCCATCACTAAGGTGAACGTAACCGAATTGTGGTCACTATCACCAAAATGCACACCAACTTCCAAGTCTAGCACCTGGTCTGGCTCATTTCCCAGCACCAGATCCAATATAGCCTCACCTCTAGTTGGCCTGTCTACATACTGAGTCAAAAAACCTTCCTGCACGCTTTGAACAAAAACTGACCCCTCTAACGAGCTAGAGCTATAACAATTCCAGTCAATATTAGTCAAGTTAAAATCCCCCATAACAATTGCCCTATTACTTTCACTCCTAAGCAGGATTGACTCCGCAATCCTTTCCTCAACCTCTCTAGAACTTTTAGGAGGTCTATAAAAGACTCCCAACAGGGTGACCTCTCCTCTCCTATTTCTAATCTCCGCCCATACTACCTCAACAGATAAGTCCTCATCAAAACTCCTCTCTGACACTGTGATACAATCTCTGACCAATAATGCTACCCCTCCCCCTCTTCTACCTCCTTCCCTACTTCGACTAAAACATTTGAACCCCGGGACCTGCAGCATCCATTCCTGCCCCTGCTCTATCCATGTCTCTGAAATAGCCACAACATCGAAGTCCCAGGTACTGATCCACGCTGCAAGTTCACCCACTTTATTGCGAATACTCCTGGCATTGAAGTATACACATTTCAAACCCTGCTCCACCCCACCTCTGCAATGCCGTGCATTGCAGTCCCCATCCATGCATCCCTCACTTTCAGCCCCATTACTCAGGATCCCTCCCCCCCCCCGAATCAGTTTAAACCTCCCTGCATGGCCTTAGCAAATTTACCACCCAGGATATTGGTCCCCTTCTGATTAAGGTGTAGACCATCCTTCTCATAGAGGTCACACCTTCCCCAGTACGAGCCCCAATTGCTTAAGTACCTGAACCCCTCCCTCCTGCACCATCCCCTCAGCCATGAATTCAAACCTTCCCTCTCCCTATTCCTCTCTAAACTATCCCGTGGTACAGGCAAGAGTCCAGAGATAACCACTCTGTCAGTCTTGGCCTTTAGTTTCCACCCCAACTCCATAAATCCCTGCCTAATATCCCCTTCCCCTATCCTCCCTATGTCGTGTGTCCCCACATGTACAATAACTTGTGGTTTATCTCCCTCCCCCCTAAGAGTCCTGAATACCCTGTCAGACACATCCCGGACCCCAGCCCCTGGTAGGCAACACACCAACCCTGAGTCCCTACCTTTAGTTCCGACCCTCCTATCTGTCCCCTTAATTGTGGAGTCCCCAATCACAAGGCCCAGTCTTTTACAGCCCCTAACCACCTGAGCTTTCTCACTCGGCTCACCCCCAGAGATCTGCTCTCTATGCTCAGTTGATTCCTCCTCAACTGTAGCCTCCAGCACCGAAAACCTATTATGGAGGGGAACCGCCCCAGGGGATTGTCTTCCCGATTGCTTCTTACCCCTCCTCCTGGCATTGACCCAAGCCTCATTTCTAGGAGTTACTATTTCTCTATAACTCCTATCAACTTCCACCTCCGCCTCCCGAATTATGCGGAGTTCCTCTAACTCCCCCTCCATCTCCTTTACACGCTCCTCCAGAAGCTGCAATCTAATGCACTTCTTACAACTAAAATCTCCTGAAACACTACTGGATTTCCTCACCACATACATCCCACAGGAGATGCAGCATACTGCCTGAACTGCCATCCCTGAAGCCATTACCAGCAAGAAAAAAAGAAAACAAAAAAAACTTCCCCACACTTATAATTAGGTTAGAGGAGGATGGAAGGGTGGGATCCTCTACCAGTGTAGAGGATCGGGTATCTCCTCTGCACCAATTTATAGGGCTAGGGGCCCGAGAGAAAAAAAAACTACAGCTACCGGCAGGCTTCGCGATGCGGCCTTCCGGTTTCCGTTAATTACAAAAAACCTCCCGAAAATTAGACAAAAAAAACCCCAGAATTTACTCACAGTCCGCGCTCTCTCTCTCACCGCTCACAGTCTCCACCCCGCAGGTCCGCTCCCAGAGGAACACTGATGTATCGCTGAGAGGTGGGTGTAACAAACCTAAAGAACAAGGAACAAAGAAAATTATAGCACAGAAACAGGCCCTTCGGCCCTCCAAGCCTGCACCGACCATGCTGCCCGTCTGAACTAAAACCCCCTACCCTTCCGGGGACCATATCCCTCTATTCCCATCCTATTCATGTATTTGTCAAGACGCCTCTTAAAAGTCACTACCGTATCTGCTTCCACTAAGGCGTTTGATAAGGTTCACCATGGTAGGCTTCTGCAGAAAATGCAGATGTATGGGATTGGGGGTGATCTAGGAAATTGGATCAGGAATTGGCTAGCGGATAGGAAACAGAGGGTGGTGGTTGATAGTAAATATTCATCATGGAGTGCGGTTACAAGTGGTGTACCTCAGGGATCTGTTTTGGGGCCACTGCTGTTTGTAATATTTATTAATGATCTGGATGAGGGTATAGTTGGGTGGATTAGCAAATTTGCTGATGACACCAAAGTCGGTGGTGTGGTAGACAGTGAGGAAGGGTGTCGTAGTTTGCAGGAAGACTTAGACAGGTTGCAAAGTTGGGCCGAGAGGTGGCGGATGGAGTTTAATGCGGAGAAGTGTGAGGTAATTCACTTTGGTAGGAATAACAGATGTGTTGAGTATAGGGCTAACGGGAGGACTTTGAATAGTGTGGAGGAGCAGAGGGATCTAGGTATATGTGTGCATAGATCCCTGAAAGTTGGGAATCAAGTAGATAAGGTTGTTAAGAAGGCATATGGTGTCTTGGCGTTTATTGGTAGGGGGATTGAATTTAGGAGTCGTAGCGTTATGTTGCAACTGTACACAACTCTGGTGCGGCCGCACTTGGAGTACTGTGTGCAGTTCTGGTCCCCACATTACAGGAAGGATGTGGAGGCTTTGGAGAGGGTGCAGAGGAGGTTTACCAGGATGTTGCCTGGTATGGAGGGGAGATCCTATGAGGAGAGGCTGAGGGATTTGGGATTGTTTTCGCTGGAAAGGCGGCGGCTAAGAGGGGATCTTATTGAAACATATAAGATGATTAGAGGTTTAGATAGGGTGGATAGTGATAGCCTTTTTCCTCTGATGGAGAAATCCAGCACGAGGGGGCATGGCTTTAAATTGAGGGGGAGTAGTTATAGAACCGATGTCAGGGGTAGGTTCTTTACCCAGAGGGTGGTGAGGGATTGGAATGCCCTGCCAGCATCAGTAGTAAATGCGCCTAGTTTGGGGGCGTTTAAGAGATCCGTAGATAGGTTCATGGACGAAAAGAAATTGGTTTAGGTTGGAGGGTCACAGTTTTTTTTTTAACTGGTCGGTGCAACATCGTGGGCCGAAGGGCCTGTTCTGCGCTGTAATGTTCTATGTTCTATGTTCTATGTTCTACTACCTCCCCTGGCAACGGGTTCCAGGCACCCACCACCCTCTGTGTAAAAAATCTGCCTCGTACATCTCCTTTAAACCTTGCCCCTTGCACCTTAAACCTGTGCCCCCTAGTAATTGATTCTTCCACCCTGGGAAAAAGCTTCTGACTATCCAAAAAAGCTTCTGACTATCCAAACCTAGCCATTGTTATCTGCAAGTGTCCCAAACTGGAACATCGGTTCATGGTGATGTATGATTTTGTTTACAGGTATAATGTGAGGAGTCACATGCAAGATCTATTGAGACCAGCCCAGTGTCAGTATAACACTTATTAAAGACTATTTATTATAGTAAAGAAAAGACACATATACACAAACAGGACTATAATAATTTAAGACAGTTACATTTAGGAACTATTAAACATATCCACACAGTTTATGTAGAAATTATCCTTTTTGATCCAAAGTACACTTAGAAGATCTGAACTCTTCAGGACTTCCATCTTCCCAAACAATATCCAATTCAATAGTTTCGTAAATAAAGGCCAGCATATAGTTACCACACTCTATGATTTAGTAGTTACCCTGGGGAACATCTCTTGGTTCAGCAAAAATCTGGTTTTAATTCATCTGCAAAGATTTTTGCACTCTTGCTTCTGCTATCTAGACCCAGCTTATAGGCTGCTGGATGGAAACTACCTCTCTGCTTCCATGAAAGTTAGCAATTATCCAATCTTTCCCCTTTGGATCTCTCTGTGTGTTTCCTGTCTGCTCCTCAGCTTCTGTGGTTCTGAAAGAATCATACAGTGCAGGATAGGCCCTTTGGCCCATCGAGTCTGCATCGGCACATGGGAAACACCTGAACTCCCACCTAATCCCATCTGCCAGCACTTGGCCCATAGCCTTGAATGTTATGACGTGCCAAGTGCTCATCCAGGTACTTTTTAAAGGATGTGAGGCAACCCGCTTCTACCACCCTCCAAGGCAGCATATTCCAGACCGTCACCATCCTTAAGGTAAAAAAGTTTTTCCTCACATCCCTTAAATCCCTAAACCTCTGCCCCTCGCCTTGTATCCATGTCCCCTCGTGACTGACCCTTCAATTAAGGGGAATAGCTGTTCCCTATCCACTCTGTCCATGCCTCTCAATTTTGTACATATATATGCCTCCCCTTGATGGTTTCAATTGTCTAAGGTGTTTACTATTCGCAGGACAATTCTAGTCGGTCTACAACAGCTAATCTAATTCTTGGAAGATTCACATCCTGTGAAATACCTTTTGAAATGCTGGTGGCTTCTAAACCTGTTAGCTTTCTCACATCCTTGGTGTTGCTTGTTATGAGACACAGTCATGACAGTGGGTCATAGACAGGAAACTTGCAGAATATAAACTCATGCAGTGACAGTACATTAATGGCAAAAGGTTTCACAGAGTTTAAGAGCAAATCACCCTCCCAATAAGATATAATGAAAAATGCAACCTTCCTTTCCCAAACTTGCACTGGTGAGACCATATCGAAAGTGCTGTGTACAGTTTTGGTATCCTTATTTAAGTAAGGATCTAAATGTGTAAGAAGCAGTTCAGAGAAGGTTCACTCAACCTGGGATGACGGGATTATCTTATGAGGAAAGCTTGGACAGATGAGGCCTGTATCCATTGGAGTTTTGACGATTCAGAGGTGATTATATTGAAACCTGTAAGATTGAAACCTGTAAAATGAGAAGATTTGAGAGGATGGGTGCTGAAAGAAGGTGCTGAGAGACTAGATCCAGGGGACATGGTTTAAAAATAAGGACCAGAATTTCTCCAGCCGTTCACACCCCACCTCCACTGCCAGCGCGAATGGAGAATTTGGTGCTCAGCCAAATCTCCATTCACTGCAGTGGGACTGGAGAATCCCAACTGCGGTGGGTCAGAGAATCTGGCCCAAAGGGGTCTCCCATTTCAGACAGAGATTAGAAGGATTCTTTCCTCTGAGGGTCATGACTCTTTAGAACTCTCTTCTCCAGGTAGTGATAGAGAGACGGTCAATAAGGAAGAGTTAGGTAGATTCTTGACTGTGTGTGTGACATATGCATGGTAATTGTAACTTACCTAGTTTTTACTTCAGAAAATAAGGTCAATAAACTTAATTTGTTCTTTGTTTTAAGCTCAAAAAACCTATCTGATAAATTATTTATAATCTGAAAGCATACTAATGGGACTCCTACAGTATTGGCAAAGCACAACTTCGTTAAATTCCCAACAAAACCCTGTCACCCTCAGACTTGGAGTGGTAAACTAGTGGAGTCATTTTTTTATGCCTCTTCACGTTGTTGTAACAATATCAAATTGTTTAATGCAGAAGAGCACTTTAGACAGTGGGTAAGTTATTTTAATACATCTGAAGACTTGCACTTTCACACTGCTGTCAATTTAATGGTCACTTACCTTTTAAGAACAAAACCCTATAATCAATAACTGTATGAAAGACATATTTAGCTTTCCACACAGCATTTCAGTGTGACAATGACGTTGGTAACACATTTTGAATGTATTTTTCAAAAGTTTTCCAGCTCCAAAACGGGCTTCCCATAGTTCAGGACACCTCTGAGGTGGTTGTGAATCAATTCACCTTCAGAATCCAGCCCCAATCCATCAATATCGTGAGGGCCTAAATTGCCCAACTCCACAATAAAGCCAAGGTAAGGTAAAGACTGCTGCACGTGGGCTTGCTTTCCACAACCTTATCCCGCACCACTGAAAATTGGCAGTGACAGGAATGAAAGTGGGAATCACAGAATCAGGTCCTGTCAGCCATGTCTTTTGGCATGGTCAGAAGCATGAAAATCTGGCCGTGTGGACCCAAGGTACTGCTTCAGTATGCATGTACAGGAAACTTAGACATTTAAAGCAGTGCTGTTAGAATGAAAGCCTGCCTCCTGCACTTACATATTGAAATATGTTTTCATGATTTTGCATTTAAAATATCTGTTTATTCTTTTGCATGATTTGTCTTAAGTTTGTATAATTTGTGAAGAATGACCTGTTTGCAGGGAACAGTTTGCAGATAATATGAAACTCAGCAAAGTAATAGAGAGCAATGAAAATAATCATGGGCTTCAAGGTGACATCAATAGGATGGTAAAATTGACAGGAGTACAGCAGGTGGAGTTCAATGTGGAGAAGCATGACATAATGTGCTTTGTGAGGATGAATATGGAAAAACAAAATACTATAAATGATACAATTTGGAAAAGTATAGATGAGAAGAGGGACATTGTTGCCCAGATACACACATCCTTAAAGGTACCATGGCAATTTGATAACATGGATAATAAAAACTTTATGGGTGATTAGGATTATAAACAGTATTATGATCCAACATGTAGTAAGTGTTGTGTGAGCCAAAGTCCAAAGAAAGGGAAATTTGACAAGCAACATCAACTTTTCTATTTGTATTTGACCACGCAGAAATATGTGTACTGAAATTAGGAGCCACAAATGCAAGTAACACACGTGGCCATTTTAATTATTAAAATCAAAACATTTATTGACAAAAGATAAAACTTAAACACACAAGCTTACATTTGCACAGTTGAAATTAGTCTTACAAAATAATATCCCAAAGATTCTTACATGCTTACTCTCACAAATAAACACCCCTTTAGGCAACAGTCCTTAGAGAAATTTAATCTGTAAAAATTCTAATAATATTGCCAAAAGGTGCTACCCACCTGTTGCTGTAGGTTGCTTAGGGGACTTGTGCCACAGGGCTTCTCTCTCTTTCAATTGCCTGTTGAAATTGAAGACTTTAAACCAAAATCCTGCTTTCTAGAACAATCAGACATTTCTCTGGTGGGATTGAAGACTGCTCACTTCATATTATCACAGTTCTCTCCTAGCACAGAACACTCTCTTCAGAAGGCCTTATATGGCCACACCTTGCACAGCTTCCACTTCTCTTTAAATCTGTTTTTTCTCTCTTCCATCTTTTTTTATGTTCTTATTCTTCTTTAAAATTTACCTGTCCCAGGATATAAAATCTTTTGTGTTCTCATGGCCACCTCTTACAGGGAAAATAAAATGCAAAAACTTTGCTTTCTGTATTTATGAGCCTTTCTAAGTTGTAAATTCCTTAACTGCCTCTGATATTCAAGAGTTAAAAACCCAACTCCTCACTTATCTCCTAATACAAATTTCTATTCATGCCGTGTTTACATCTAACATTGCCCGATTCACTTCAAATGCCTGCCTTTCACACCTAGCCCTTTAATGTCCTCAGCTTTGTAGACATTCAGTCCCCAGTTTAATTAAATTAGTCAGAGACGCATACACAAAATCCTGCTTCATGGAATACCACATAAATATAATAAAAACATTTTCTTCACAGTAGAAGAATAGAATTTCAAGCAAAGAGATTATGCTCAAAGTTCTAATTGAGCAATATTCCAATGTTTCAAGTTCTGATTTTGTTAGGCTTTGCATTATGACAAATGTGGAATGGGAAAGGGTACGTTTGCATTTCATGGTCAGAAAATTAGCTAATTGCTTCTTCACTTTCCCTGATTTTGTAAATGTTAAAATTGACTAAAATGTAGCTCACTCACTAATTTTAGTGATAGAATGGTGATATTTGAAAGTTTTACATTTCATAGAATCCATACAGCGCAGAAGGAGGCCATTTGGCCCATCAAGTGTGCATTGACCCATGCCCCATCTCCGTAACCCCACGCATTTATCTTGCTAATCCCCCTAACCTACGCAGCTTGGACACTGAGGGGCAAGTTAGCAATCAACCTAACCTGCTCATTTAGGACTGTGGGAGGAAACTGGAGAACTCGGAGGGAACCCACACAAACACTGGGGAAACGTGCAGACTCCGCACAGACAGTCACCCAAGGCCAGGATTGAACCCGGGTCCCTGGTGCTGTGAGGCAGGAAAGCTAACCACTGTGTCACTGTGTCCTCAGGATTGAAGACAATTAAATCAATTTGCTTTTAAATTCTTCTTAATTCAGTACAATGTCCATGTGAAAATTAATACTCCCCCATCTCTACCACAAGTCCTGCCACACTCCCGCAACCACAAATAAATCCAGAACAGGCAAACATAGCACTGAACTTGGATTTTATTTTGGTTGATTCTAAGCCAATCTTGATACAGAAAACATAAAGTGGAAAAAAGACCCATAAAGAGTTTATTTTACTTCTTGAGTTCTGTCTATTCCTTGGCATTTAAATGTCATGCCTTTTAAAAACACTACCATAAATTTGATTTTAATTTTGTTTAATGCTGAAAACAAAGTTATAGTCTTACATTATCTTTAGAACATAGAACATAGAAAGCCACAGCACAAACAGGCCCTTCGGCCCACAAGTTGCGCCGATCACATCCCCACCTCTAGGCCTATCTATAGCCCTCAATCCCATTAAATCCCATGTACTCATCCAGAAGTCTCTTAAAAGACCCCAACGAGTTTGCCTCCACCACCACCGACGTCAGCCGATTCCACTCACCCACCACCCTCTGAGTGAAAAACTTACCCCTGACATCTCCTCTGTACCTACCCCCCAGCACCTTAAACCTGTGTCCTCTCGTAGCAACCATTTCAGCCCTTGGAAATAGCCTCTGGGAGTCTACCCTATCCAGACCTCTCAACATCTTGTAAACCTCTATCAGGTCACCTCTCATCCTTCGTCTCTCCAGGGAGAAGAGACCAAGCTCCCTCAACCTATCCTCATAAGGCATGCCCCCCAATCCAGGCAACATCCTTGTAAATCTCCTCTGCACCCTTTCAATGGCTTCAACATCTTTCCTGTAATGAGGTGACCAGAACTGCGCGCAGTACTCCAAGTGGGGTCTAACCAGGGTCCTATAAAGCTGCAGCATTATCTCCCGACTCCTAAACTCAATCCCTCGATTAATGAAGGCCAGTACGCCGTACGCCTTCTTGACCGCATCCTCCACTTGCGAGGCCGATTTAAGAGTCCTATGGACCCGGACCCCAAGGTCCTTCTGATCCTCTACACTGCTAAGAATGGTACCCTTCATATTATACTGCTGCTTCATCCCATTGGATCTGCCAAAATGGATCACCACACACTTATCCGGGTTGAAGTCCATCTGCCACTTCTCCGCCCAGTCTTGCATTCTATCTATGTCTCGCTGCAACTTCTGACATCCCTCCAAACTATCCACAACACCACCTACCTTGGTGTCGTCAGCAAACTTACCAACCCATCCCTCCACTTCCTCATCCAGGTCATTTATGAAAATGACAAACAGCAAGGGTCCCAGAACAGATCCCTGGGGCACTCCACTGGTCACTGACCTCCATGCAGAGAAAGACCCCTCCACAGCCACTCTCTGCCTTCTGCAGGCAAGCCAGTTCTGGATCCACAAGGCAACAGCCCCTTGGATCCCATGCCCTCTCACTTTCTCAAGAAGTCTTGCATGGGGGACCTTATCGAACGCCTTGCTGAAGTCCATATAGACCACATCCACCGCTCTTCCTTCGTCAATGTGTTTGGTCACATTTTCAAAGAACTCAACCAGGCTCGTAAGGCACGACCTGCCCTTGACAAAGCCGTGCTGACTACTTTTGATCATACTAAACTTCTCTAGATGATCATAAATCCTGTCTCTCAGGATCCTCTCCATCAACTTACCAACCACTGAGGTTAGACTCACCGGTCGGTAATTTCCCGGGCTGTCCCTGTTCCCTTTCTTGAATATAGGGACCACATCTGCAATCCTCCAATCCTCCGGAACCTCTCCCGTCTCCATCGACGATGCAAAGATCATCGCCAAAGGCTCCGCAATCTCCTCCCTCGCCTCCCACAGTAACCTTTCTCCAACATTTCATGCTAATTTATTCATTTCATTGAACTGAAATTAATTAAGTGAAAAATCACTGAAATAACAGTAAGTTAAATGTGACCGTTTACATGCGTAGTTTATCATTTGATACATTGTTTTGTTCGGGTTTATTTTTGCAGAATATCAATTCATGATTAGAAAATGGTAGAAATAAGCCCAAACAAAGCAAAATATTGCAGATGCTGGGAATCTGGCATAAAAAGAAGGCAATGCTGGAAAATCTCAGCAGGTCTGGCAGCATCTGTGGAGGAGAGAAACAAAAAATATTTTGAGTCCAACATGGATCTCTTTTGGGCAAAGAGGAATCATACTGGAGTCAAAATGTTAACTCTGTTCCTCTCTCCACAGATGCTGCCAGACCTGCTGAGTATTCCCAGAATTTTCTGTAGAAAGGTCTGTAGTATTTAAAGGATTAATTGGGAAAATGGGTCCAGTATAACTATTCTACTGAAAGTCCTAATTATGTCAAATGGTCTTGACTTCCTGCAGCTTGCCAGATACTTGTCATTACAAAACTGTTGATCTTCTATAGTCCATTAACTAATCCCAATATAAACTTTAGGAATAATGCCCTTCGAACTCCGCAGTCCTCTGCTCTGAACTTAAAAGTTACTGACTTCAGACTTTAACCATTTACAGAAATTTGCTTTCTTGTCTTTTTCCCATTTTGGAGCCATTTTAATTGTATTTTTTCTCTCTCTAACCCATTCTACTGGCTGAGTAGATGATCATATATCATCCAACAATTTAGCACCATTTTCCAAAATGAATGAGTGAATGAATGGATGACTGGGTGAGTGGATGAGCATGTCAGTGGGAGAGTGAGGGAGAAGTTGGATAGTTGATAGTTGGATCAGGTCAAAGCGGTAGTTGAATAGTTTATGGGAGCAGTCAGCTGGTCAGGGGGGTAGTTGAGTTGGGTTAGGGAACAGGGTGAGGTATGGAGTGAGTTATGGAGAGTCTGGTGGCCATCCATGGTGTAGTCAGCTGAGGCGGGGGGAGCAGTGGCTGTTGGTAATCAGGTTAGATCTGGGAGGTAGTTGCGTTGTTGGGAGTCATGTCAGGTCAGGAGGTAGTCAGGTGGTTGGGGGAGTAGTTGGATGAACAAGGGAGTAGTTGGATAGGTTGGAGGGGTAATTGGGTTGTGTCGGGTCTGGCAGGGGTGATTGGGGGAATTGGTTGTGGTGATAATTATGCGTTAGACCAGGTATTAACCAGCATAAGATTTCCATCTGGAGGCTCCAGGGCAACAGAAATCAACCCATCCAAAGTTTAAATTTCTTGGGCTCCTTCAGCCATATCTGAGAGTCAGAATTTCCAAGATGTCCTGACATTGTGGTGATATAAACAGGGTCTAGTTTTAAGGCTGATAAAATTGGATATCCTAAATTAAAGAATTGGGCATATTAAAATCAAACACAGACAAACCTCAGGCAGGCCAATTGTGCAAATACCTGACCCATCAACCACCCATCAAAGGTCGTTACAATCTACTGATACTTAGCAGGAGATCATTGCACCTCATTGAAATGCACCGGCCTATTGTTAGAAGCCCAGATCGGGCCAGACTTTCTGTCACCAAGAGTTCCTGTAGATACCTTATCTGATAACAAGTTATACGTAAGCAACAGCATGGAGATGGGACACCTGGGGGGCGGACCCTGGTGTCCTGTCAGGCAGACATCAAGAAACCCACTGGGTATTGGAACCCCCACCTGGAACCTCATTGGCCGGAAGCCAGAGAAGGTTCTGGAAAGGCAAGCAGGCTGGGGGATAAAGGGACACACTTTGAGACACAGAGGAGCGAAGACTCGACGAAGGAGACAGCCTTGCCCATTCGGAAGACTGACCGAAGAAGGAAGGAAGGAAGAAGCTGCCATCGAGATTCACCTTCGTGACGACGGACCAGAGGGACTCAGAGAATCGAGCCGGCAGTTTAACCAAACCATTTTTACGGGTAGTATACTTGAATCTGGGGTATCCTCTTGTTTTATGTGGGTAATTTAAGGGTTAATAGTGTTTTTATTAATAAACTTTTTGAACCTTTACTTGTGTCTGTCCTTTGTCCATCTTGCAAATAAGGACACCAGGGTAAAACCTTAGAGTAAGCAAACTGGTCGAAAGTATCTGAGAATTAACAGGTACTACAACATGCACCTCTCAACTTAACATCCAATCTCCAACAATCTGGATATCGGAAGATTTGGGTCATAATTTATATTTATGATTCCAAATTCATTAAAATACCTGCTATACTGAAACATATTAAATCTTGGAATTCCTTACCTCACAGCACGGGAACACCTTCCCCGGGGGAATTTTGCTATTCTTACCCAGAGTGGCTCACATGTGACTGCAGATCCACAGTAATGTGGTTGGCTTAGTTCGAGGGCAACTTGGGATGAGCAAAAAATGCCATTAAAAATTTTTTAAAACACACATTGCAGCATTTCAAGAAGGCAGCTCATCACCATCTTCTCAAGGGCAATTAGGGACACGCAATAGATGCTGGCTATGCCAGCAACAGCACATCCTGTGACTGTGTGAATAAATACATAAAAATAACATTCTTTACAATTAATGAGACCTGAGAAGATGCAGCTGTGTTGTTTTCAGGTTCGTGAATTTGTAGTTTCCATTAATTTGGGCAACAGTGCAAGGAAGCAGAAGTGTTTATTTCAGATGCTGCTGAATCAAGTTTGATTTTCTATGTTGATGAGGTTGTATCCAGCATGGAATGTGGACTGATCAGCAGTGGGACTAACTCTGAGCAATATGCTGCTTTTATGTCTCAATACATTGTTTTAGGTTTTACAAACTCTGTCTCAACTTTTCAACAGAGGCTCAAAGCTTGCCTTGTAGAAGAGACATATTGAAGGTCAGGTGCCAAGTCCAAGCAGGATGGTATTTGTATAGTCAACATCCACCATTTATGTTGATTCTCCCAAAAAAAATCTAAATGTTGAATTCACCTAAAAACTGGAGTAAATGCCATTGGTTTTTTCAGCGGGGTTTTCAAAATGAAACTCCCACACTCAGTGCACTGCAGAATGCACTAGCGTGAATCTCATTAAAAAGCTGTGGGTGGGGCCTATTCCTGCTGGAGAGGCCGGCAGCATAGAGCTGAGCGGACCACTGCGCATGTGCCAATCTGTCAGCACCGAGATCAGCGCATGCACAGTAGCCTCGCACTGCCGGCCTCCCAATCGCTGGCCAGCTCCATGACCCCGCAACACTGTCCCTTTGACCCCCTCCAACCCGATCGCTGGCCTCCCGAACAAGTCTGGGCCAGCCTCGACCCCACCCCACAGTCCCGATCTCCCGATTTCCCCCCCCCCCACCGACTCCTCCCCCCTGTCCCCCGTCCCACCGGTAGCCCCAATCGCTGCCTCCCTCTGTCACCCAGTCCAAGTGCAGAGTGGCAGCAGCACCACCACCCCCACCGATCTCTTTCCCCCCACTAGAGGCCCTGTCCCTATCAGCCCTGGCCTCCCTCTCTCCGCCCCTTGGCACTGCTGATGTCCGGTGGGCAGTGCCGTGCCCCCTGTGCATTGCCACTTTGCCCCTTGGGCAGTGCCAGGGGGTCAGGCTGGCACTGCCAAGCTTGCAATGCCCAGGAGGCACCCCCCTTTACCCCTGACCTCCTGGGGGGGCCTCCATGGCCCCCTTTACTCCAACATGGTCAGGCCATCAGCTCCCCACTAGTGAGGAGCTATTATAAACCCCACTGTATTGAAATGCTTCTTGTGGGTGGGTGGGGGGAGAGGCTAGTGGGCCCGGAGACTTCATCCTGGGCCCGCTAATCAAAAGCAAATTCTCATTTTAATCATTTATACAGCTCTGCGCCGATTTCTGGTGAGGGGCTGACGGCACTGGAAATCCAGCAGCCAGAGACGCGCGGAGGCTGTGGCACCCCGTGAGGAGCCCACTAAATGGCCTCCGCTTGAGTCTCCCGGCCCACTGTGCTGCCTTAGCTCCCAATGGGGACGAAGTAGAAAGGGCCAAGAGCTTCAGGGTTTTAGGTGTCCAGATCACCAACAACCTGCCCTGGTCCCCTCATGCCGACACTATAGTTAAGAAAGCCCACCAACCTCTCTACTTTCTCCGAAGACTAAGGAAACTTGTCATGTCAGCTATGACTCTCACCAGCTTTTACAGATGCACCATAGAAAGCATTCTGTCTGGTTGTATCACAGCTTGGTATGGCTCCTGCTCTGCCCAAGATCGCAAGGAACTACAAAAGGTTGTGAATGTAGCCCAATCCATCACGCAAACCAGCCTCCCATCCATTGACTCCGTCTACACTTCCCGCTGCCTCGGCAAAACAGCCAGCATAATTAAGGACCCCACGCACACCGGACATTCTCTCTTTCACCTTCTTCTGTTGGGAAAAAGATACAAAAGTCTGAGATCACGTACCAACCCTCTCAAGAACCGTTTCTTCCCTGCTGCTGTTAGACTTTTGAATAGACCTACCTCGCATTAAGTTAATTTTTCTCTACCCCCTAGCTATGACTGTAACACTACATTCTGCACTCTCTTGTTTCCTTCTCTATGAACGGTATGCATTGTCTGTATAGCACGCAAGAAACAATACTTTTCACTGTATGTTAATACATGTGACAATAATAAATCAAATCAAATCAAAAATCAAAGTTTGCTGACTTTAACATCTCCACATCACCCAACCTGTTAATCCTTATTTTACAATCCTATATTAGTTTACCTGTAGACCAAGTATAGGGTTGAATTTGAATTCAATAAAAAAAATCTGGAATTATGAATCTACTGATGACCACGAAACCATTGTCGATTGTGGGAAAAGTCCATCTAGTTTACTAATGTCCTTTAGGGAAGGAAATCTGCCGTCCTTACCCGGTCTGGCCTACATGTGATTCCAGAGCCACAGCAACGTGGTTGACTCTCAACTGCCCTCTGAAATGGCCTAGCAAGCCACTCAGTTCAAAGGCGACTAACGATGGGCAATAAATGTTGGCCACCCAGCGATGCCCATGTTTCAGAAATGAATTTTAAAAAGCCATATGTTATTTGTGTCCAATGTGCTATCATGATATAAAGGCACCATTGCTCATAAGGGATTGTGCAAGCACATTGTGGGTTCATTTAGTAATTCTAGGCACATGTGAACAGATATATATGGATAGAAAGTGACCATAACATGATAGAATTTTACATTATGTTTAAAAGTCAAAGTAGTTCAATCTGAAGCCAGGGTGTTAAATTTGCACAAATGAAATTATTAAGTTATGAGGGGCAAATTGGCAGAGATAGAATGATGAAGAATCATTAAATGATGTGATGGTACATAGGCAACGGACACTCTTTAAAAAAAAACTATGTCATATTTTCCAGCAATTATACATTCCTTCAAGGCACAAAAGCCTAAAAAGAAAAGTCAGTTAACCATGGCTAACAAAGGAAGCTAAGGATCGCACAAGATTAAAAGAAATGACCCATAAAGTTGACAAATTGTTTTAAATTTGAGAATTGGGAGGATTTTGGAATACAGCAAAGGACAATCAAGAAACTGATAAAGAAAGGGAGAATAAAGTATGAATAAAAGCCAGCAGAAATGGACTGCAAAAGCTATTATGGGTATGTAAAAAGTTAATGTTTGACTAAGACAGATGTTGATCCATTACAGCCAGAGTCAGGAGAACTTTTCATGGGGAACAGAGAAATGGCAGAGAAGCTAGATGGTTACTTTGTAGTTGTCTTCCCTGAGGAAAATACAAGAAATCTCTGAGAATTAGAGATCCGAGGGATGAAATAAGGAATTGACAGAAATTAGAATTAGTAAGAAGGTCATTTTGGAGAAATTAATGGGATTGAAGGTTGATAAGCCCCCAGGACCTGATATTCTACATCCCAGAGCAGTGAAAAAGGCAGCTATGTGAATAGTGGATGCATTCCAAAATTCTATAGATTCTAGAATGGTTCCTGCAGATTGGAAGGTAGTAAATGTCACCCCACTATTTAAGAAAGAAGGGAAAGAGAAAACAGGAAACTATAGGTCTGTTGGCCTTATGTCAGCAGTGAAAAATGCTGCAATTTATTATAAAGGATGTGACACTTGGATCATAATCAGATTGCGCATAGTCAACGTGGATTTGTGATTGGAAAGTCAAGTTTGATGAACCTGTTGGACTTTTTGATGTTGTTACTAACAGAATTGATAAAGGGGAGACGGTGGATGTAGTATACTAGGACTTTGAGAAGGTTTTTAATAAAGTCCCCCACAGGAGATTGGTTCGTAAAATTAAAACACATTGGTTAGGAGGTAAAATATTGGCATTGATTAAGGATTGATTAACAGGCAGAAAACAGAAAGTAGCTATAAACTGGACATTCTTGCATTGGCAGGTTGTACTATTTGTTTTTTTCAAGAATCAGTTCTTGGTCCCCTGCTGTTCACAATATATATCAGTAACTTGGATGTGTAATATTTCCAAGTTCACAGATGACTCAAAGCTAAGTGGAATTTGTGTTGTGAGGAAGATGCAAAGTGGCTTTGAGAGGATTTTGGGCAAGCTTAGTGAGTGGGCAAGAATCTGGCAGATGGAATATAATGTGGAAAAATGTGAAATAATCCACTTTGGTAGGAGGAACAGATGTGCAGAGTATTTCTTAAGTGCTAAGAGATTGGAAAGTGTAGGGCCAGAATTTTACTGGCACGCCCAACCGAGGCTCGCAAGATTGCGCCCAAGGCCAATGGAGAATGCCATCTGCGAGCCTCACCCGCCCCAATTTTAGGGCAGCCATGCTGGTAAAATCAGGGCCTAGGTGTACAAAGGGACCTGAGTGTCCTCATTGATAATTCACTGAAAGCTAACAAGCAGATGCAGCAAGCAATTAGGAAGGCTAATGGTATGTTAGCCTTTATTGCAAAAGGGTTTGAGTACAGGAATAGCAAAGTCTTACTTTTATTGTATAGAGCCTTGGTTGGACCACAGCTGGAGTATTGTGCACTGTTTTGGCTCCCTTTACCTTAGGAAGGATATTATTACCATAGAGGGAGTGGGGAGGTGATGGGCGAGTGGTATTATCACTAGACTATTAATCCAGAAACTCAGCTAATGTTCTGAGGGACCTAGGTTCAAATCCCGCCATGGCAGATGGTGGAATTTAAATTCAATTAAAAAAATCTGGAATAAAGAATCTACTGATGACCATGAAACCGTTGTCAATTGTTGGAAAACCCACCTGGTTCATTGATGTCCCTTAGGGAAGGAAATCTGCTGTCCTTACCTGGTCTGGCCTACATGTGACTCCAGAGCCACAGCAGTGTGGTTGACTCTCAACTGCCCTCTGAACAAGGGCAACTAGAGATGGGCAATAAATGCTGGCCCAGGCAGCCATGCCCATGTCCCACAAATGAATTTTTAAAAATGTTCACCAGACCTGTTCCCAGGACGTTGGGACTGTCCTATTAAGAGAGATTGGGGAAACTGGCGCTCTATTCTCCAGAGTTTCAACAATTGAGGGGTGATCTCATTGAAACCTACCAAATGTTTAAAGAGATAGACAGGATAGATGCAGGAGGACAATCCCCCTGGTTGCGGAGTCTAGAATCAGGGGGCACAATTTCAAAATAAGGGAGAAACCTCTTAGGACTGAGATGAGATTTTCTTTTACTCAGAGGGTTCTGAACCTTTTGAATTCTCTACTCCAGAAGGTTGAAGAAGCTCAAGTCATTGAATAAATTTACAGTAGAGATTGACAGATTTCTAAATACCAATGACATAAAGGGACATGGGGAGAGTGTGTGGGGAAAAAGGCATTGAAGTGGATGATCATCCATGATCATATTGAATAGCAGAGCAGGCTCTAGAGGCTGAATGGCCAACTCCTATGTTCCCAAGACATTAGAAGCAGAGCTGTGTGTGTTGTGTCCTGCTCCAGGCCAAGGTGAAACTGAAGCCAAATCACATGATGCACTTCCCGTAAAATGATGGTACGCTGTAATTCCTTAAATGCATATTACAACACTTTGCAGCTTCTGTGAGCAGAAACCAATGGTTTGGGATAGAAACTTCCATAGTGGAGAAAACAAATGGCATGATAATTTTCAATTAAAAATAGTCTCCCAACTTGTTGAAGAAATTGCAATAAAAAGATTTATTAATAGTGGTAGACTTTGAGAGGAATGCAACTTTAAATAATGGCTCATAAAAATAAAAATGAATTTTGTTTGTCAGTGTGTCAATTCCAATATTTCTCGATTGTGCAAAATGATCAATTTTCATGATATTGGTTGAGGAAGGAATGTTGGACATGGTACCAGGAAACAATCACACGCTCTTCAAACTCACTGTAATACAGAGTCAGAAATCATCGATTAAATTGAAAATAAATAGCTAGTGTTTGCGGCAGCCAAACAGCAAGACCTGCATAATGTTCATTATGTGCTCAATGTAATTCTAAATAAAATCTTGGCTTTTGTCAGAACAATACTGTTGTCTCCTGGGAGAGTTGAAAGACTCTTGCATTGTCACAATGATTGTGGTGCATTATTGAATGAAGATGTTAATACTAACAAAGATCATTGCATAATTATAAAGGTAGAATCACTGACTTTAGAATCACAGAATGGTTACTGCACAGAAGGAGGCCATTCAGCCCATCGTGTCTGCACTGGCTATCCGAAGAATCTATTTTTCTACCATACAAGAAGCAACCTCTTCTAATATACAAAATATTAATAACTGATTTAATTATATACGTGTAGGATTGGAAGTTCTCAGTAAAACAATATAGAAACATAGAAAATTGGATGAGAGAAGGCCATTCGGCCCTTTGAGCCTGCTCCACCATTCATTATGATCATGGCTGATCATCCAACTCAATAGTCTGACCCCGCCTTCCCTCCATATCCTTTCATCCCCTTTGCTCCACAGTTATATTTAACACTTTCTTGAAAATTTTAGCCTCAAATTGCTTTCTATGGTAGTGAATTCTACTGGCTTACCACTCTCTGGGTAAGAAATTTCTCCCAACCTCAGTCCTAAAAGGTTTACCCCGTATCCTTAATATGTGACCCTTGGTTTTGAACACCTCCACCATAGTTTGGGATCATTCTAATAATTTGTGTCAAAAACAAAATGGAATAACAACATTGCTCAACCTTGTGGGAAAGGTGAGTAATTTAAAAATTATTGTTGCTTTTTAAAATGCCTTAAATTATCCTCCATAGCTCTGGGGGCAAAACAACTCAGAACAGAAATATCTATCTGGAGGTCATATACCATCAGAGCTGCAAATTGCAGTGAGATGATTGCAATAAACTACATTAAACACAATATTGAATTGCTTCTTCGTATCAGGACTTTCATAAGTTAAGAGAGAAATGCTTGCTGGCCTATAGACCCTGAATATGTTATTGGTTTGAATTAAATCAATGTTAATTGTATACCAGCATGAGTATACACTTGTTTTGTCACTTGGAAGTAACCACTGCAGTGTCATTTCAAAAAGCGCTTAAAAAAAACTTGTTTTTAAAAAAAACTTGTTTTTTTTCCAAAGCATGCAGAATGCTCATGGTGGAGGGAATAGATGTCATTTCAGTCCTCACATGTGCCCACTTAGAACCCTAATGCAATTGCTGTTTGCAGTTCAGTGCTATCAGTGCAATATTTGTCAACCTAAGCAGTATATAATACAAAGGACAAGGGATTTCAGAACTGGTCAAAAAGGCAATTAAACAACAGGAGTATGTTAGTCACTAAACTCTCCAATGGATTAAAATTCACAGTGGTCTGGTAGTTGAAAACTTGCTACTGACAACAACATATTGAAGTTATAAAGTGTGGAGGCGCAATAATTCTAGAATGGTAAACAAATATTTGGCAGGGATCATGATTGCGCTGAACTGGAAATGTGCATTAAATATTTCATAAGACATTATGAGGAAGGATTTCTTCTGCTTGTTATTTGTGGTAAAACTGTAAACACAAAGAATGATAATGGGGGCGATTCTCCGACTTCACCGCACCATTAGTCGATTGCGCTGATCCTGGAGAATTAGCAGGCAGACCCATAGATCCATTTCACGCCCAGCGCCAAACAGTTTACGAGTCTCCTGGCCCCTTCTGACTGACGCAAACCGGATTGTGCCCAGAAAGGGCGGGAGCCTGATTAGCATATTTAAAGCAGCATTTAAATATGCAAAGCCCATCCAATTCCCAGCGCAGGGAATCCAACGGCCTTCGGGTGCGTCATGATAATGGCAAGAATCAGTACTGGTCTCTACTAACAGAGACCTGGCACGATGGACACGCCAGGGTGTGGTGGGGGGAGAGTGGGGGGTGGAACTGGAGGCCACTGAAGACACTGGGTGGTCGGGGGCATGGCTGGGCAGTGCCCACCTGGTGGAGCCCAACTGGCATACTGGTTCCCTGGCAAAGGCCACCAGACAAGCAGGTGGTGGTAGGTGGGCACCACCAATGTGTCAAGGGTCGTGCCAACAGGGTGGGGCATGTGGAGGGGCTATATGGGGGAGGGGGGGGAGGGTGGGTGGTGGGGGAGTGGTCTGAGGGGGGTGGGGGTCATGCAGAGATGGATCGTGAAGGCATCCTTGATGGGGGTGGGGAGGGGGGGATGTCCAGGGTCAGGCAGGGGCACCCATTATTAGAGCCCCGTTGCCAGCGACCCATGTGGGGGAGGTGGTGAGGGAACATGTCGCCAATTGGTGGGGGAGGGGGGTGTCCTAATGTCCATGGGGGGACGGGGTGTCCCGATGTCCGTGGGGGGAGGACCAGTTTTTCTGGTCCTGGGGAGTGCACTCTGAGATCGGGGCACTCTTGTGAAATGGCACCCAAGCGCTCAGAAACCATGCTCATCCCCTATAACGCCATGAAACCCCAGCTCTCCAAAGAAGTGACTGAGTGCAGGAACATGTCTGAGAGACTGGCACGGATAACTCCGCTACTCTCACCGTTATGGAACTGAGAAATCTTTTGGGAGAATTCTCCCCAATGTGTTTACAGTTTCATTTCACATACTCAACACAATGGTTCCTCAATGTCACATTTAAGAAAGACACCAGTTTGCAGCTCATATCCCAGATTATTACAAACCAGTAGGGAATCATCATTTGAAAACATAGCAGTGATTATACATCACAGCTAATAATCCTTCAGTCAATAAATCCTTACATAGTCATGGTGTGATGGATAATATCACGAGTCATTAATTACAGAGAAAAACAAGTATTGTCACATTTTTCACCAAAGGAAAAACAATAGATCTCTCATCATTTCCTTGCATTCAATACCTGCTTCAAAGCAAAAATCAACTGGTATACAAAAGAAGGATTAAATTAGACAAGATGACAAGATCAACTGGGAATACTTTAATCAGTGTGTCTCCGCTCTCCCCCCACCCCCCCCCCCCCCCCCCACTCCCCCCTCCCCACAACCAAACCCCTGAAGAGTCTCCAGGTAAGGGGAACCAGTTGCTAAGGGACCTGTGCTCGATCAACTTATACTCAATCTTTCCTGGCAGCATTAGGGTACTTTGATAGAACTATGTTCTATACAGGTACAGTGTCTCAAGCCAGCTGTCCAAAAACCAGACTTGTCTGAAAACCAGACATTTGTCTAATGTTCCATGCTTCAATTTTAAGTGAGTAAAAAATTTTTGAAAAATAACTTAACTGCACAATTTGTCAAGGTGCTGCATTGGCAGGGTTTGGCCCCAGACTAGTTATTGACTTCACAGCTTTGCACACCACTCCAACCCGGGCTCCAAGTGACCCTTGATTCCATTCTACCCAGCTTGACCAGAACTGCCCACAGCCCAAACCCAAAATCTAGCTCAGCCCCAATCCCGAGGTTGCTGGATTTGAGGTATTGTGGTAAATTATCCAATCCCACTCACTGCAAGAATTGTCGCGTATGGGACAGACAATTTGACGGACATTTGGTTTAGCTCAGTTGGCTGGACAGCTAGCTCACGAGTAATGCCAACAGCATGGGTTCAATCCCTGTACTGGCTGAGGTTATTCATGAATATTCAACTTTGTTATAGTGCAGCATGGCGGCACAGTGGTTAGCATTGCTGCCTCACAGCGCCAGGGACCCAGGTTCAATTCGCGGCCTTGGGTGACTGTCTGTATGAAGTTTGCACGTTCTCCCCATGTCTATATGGGTTTCCTCTGGGTGCTCCAGTTTTCTCCCACAGATGTGCAGGTTAGGTGGATTGGCCATGATAAATGCGCAGGATTATGGGGATAGGATAGGGGGGGGTTGGGCCTGGGTAAGATGAAGAGTTGGTAAAGATTCGATGGGCTGAATGGTCTCTTTCTGCTCTGTAGATATTCTATGATTCTATGAATTGAAAGGTCTGTTGACCTTGGCCAGTTTTTCTGGTCCTGGGGCAGGCGGGTGGGATCGGAAAATCCTACCCCATGCCTATGATGTGTAATCATGTGGAACTAAGAGGTGCAATCACTGTGACACCAGCTTAGTGCTCTACATCCAAATGATATAGACAGAAACATCACAGCATTTTCTTAAAACTGTGGTTAAACGAGGTAGCAAATGATTATCCCAAAATGCCCCTGCAATTATTCCCATCCCTCAGCAACGGCCTCCCTAAAACAAATTAAGCTGAGCAATGTTTCCATTCTCTGTAAGTAATTGGTTTCAAATGTTGTGCTCCTAGATTCTCCCAAAAGATGTGTAAAATTAAAACAACTTGTCCACACTTCTGCCAGAAACAAGTTGGCACGGCAAGGTTCCATCTGTTCAATAGCACGGTGGGAGAGGGAGTTCTTCGGTATCCAAGGTTCTCATTCTATATAGCCAGATTAGTAACACAATAATTATAAAATATTAGAAGAAAGCTGTCCCTGTTAGCTCCAGTGATGAGTTTGCTTGCCTTAATTATGTCTGCAAGCTTTTGGGGGTTGTCTTCATGCTGGCAATAAGCTGCAGCTGTCAATACTCTATCACTTATTGACTATGTGAGAAGAACACCTCCTTAATCTTTGCTGTGGTCATTTTTGAGTATGTTGGACAATATTTCTGCAGAGAATTTGTTTCAACTATACAAACTGTGAGCAATTTCTATTAGCCGCCGACTCATTTCTTTCCTGGTTCCATGGGCGACTGGCAGTGGTAAAATGGTGGACATCTTCAATACGCCCCTTTGTCACCCAAGACGCACCTGATGCAATTTTCAGGCAGGTCTTTAATAGATGGTCCACACTCCCACATGGTCCAAATACTCACAGCTGCATCCTATGCTGGTGATAAGCCTCTGATTGACACTTCCATATACAAATGGATGGAATGAATTCTGCACAGGCTGGGCTTAGCTGCACTCAGCAACGTGTGGCAAAACTAGTGTTATTTAATTACTTTGATCAGGCGCTGAGTTCAGAAAATGCTTTCAGAATACTGTTGGCACTAATGCCTTGCATTCAATTATTAGCGTATTAAACAATCTGTTTTAAATTAGTATTATGATTTTGTAAGTGCCCTGTTACCACATCCCTAATGAATATTCTGGCAGTTCCCAGAAATCTCTAGGTTTTAGAATCGTCCCAATGGAATGGTAGGAAACAAAATATAATCCCACAAGGCAGGAAGAGAGTAAAGAGGAACTATAGGCCAAGTACCCGACAACTGAACAGGGAAAATAGGGAAATATAAGGAGGGATGTGGTAACAGGGTACATACTGAATCATAATACCATTGGGCAGAGTCAGATGAGTTTCACAGTAACTTCATTGGCATGTTAATGAAAGCCTACTTGTGACACGAATAAATAAACTTTAAACTGAGTTGCTCTCTGCTGCACAGAAATGATGGACCAAATGGCATACTTCTGTGTTGCAACCATTCTGTGAACGAGGCCAGTTAGAATTACTGCAGATCCACTCGTCCTTATCAACATTAACCAAAATGCAACAAATCAAAGTTCTCCGTACCGATCAAGGCGTAGATGAGATCTGGTGATTTAACATCAAATTGCGGAGGAACTGAAAATAAACCGCTTTGAAATAGTGTCACGTGCACAATTAAAACCCGCACAAAAATGCTATTTGTATTGAACAGGATTCTGAAGTAGTAAAAATGCCAAAGCGAGGCTGCATTTATAATTAATATATGTGGTGATATTATTTGGCATTACGGCAATTAGTTATATTGTAATGCAACTAACGTCAGGCTTGGTACTAAGTCTGAACTAGAACTGAACCAACAGGAATAATCAGCATTGTGCAGCTAATGGTAGCACATTTCACCACTGTAAAAAAATGAAATTACATTCAATTAGATAGTGTTTGGTGGACCAATGGGCATGGAAGTGTTATAGCTTGGCATATGGGGTATGAGGGTCCATAGGGGATGGGTGGGAGAGTAGTACTTGGCATAGGGGGCATGGGGAGGACCCTTTGAACTTCACTTTCAGAAGGTTCCTCATGGGGACTAGGGTTCATGACTCCACTGAGAGGCAGTAAATCGCGACTCTTTAAAAACCTGACCCAACTCCATGAAAATTGAAGAGGAGTAGGACATGCCTACCTCTGCCAAGGAGCCAGCCAGTCCAGGAGCACCAGCTATGGGATTTTGACAGGAACCACCTGACACCCAACAAAGGCACCCCTGAAAATCAGACAGCCTGGGAATGGGGTTGGGAATCCCGGAATTGGAATCCGCCTGTTATTTTTAAACGGCGTCCCAAAGAACTAAGAACTGTACAGCACAGGAACAGGTCCTTCGGCCCTCCAAACCTGCATTCATCATGATGTCTGCCTAAACTAAACTAAACTAATGTCCTTTAGGGAGGGAAATCTGCTGTCCTTACCAAGTCTAGCCTACGTGTGACTTCAGACCCACAACAATGTCACTGGCTTTTATCTGTCCTCTGAAATGGCGTAACAAGCCATTCAGTTCAAGGGCAATTAGGGATGGGCAATAATGCTGGCCCAGACCGCAACACCCACATCCCATAAATGAATTTTAAAAAGTAAACGTGGAAAGAAGTTTGCTGCATCCTGCAATGTACATGGACAATCCAACCTTCCAAACCTGGCCAATAACCCAAATCAACTATGGCCTCAGATGTATGGACTCACCTGATCTCACACAGACAGGATGGGCTGAATGGCCTACTCTTGAGTTATAACCTTACTATAATCCTATGATTTCTGTAAAACTGAGGGAAACTTTCCTCTTCTATCCATGAACACATGGTTCCCGTTTGTATCTGAGCCAACCAATCCCACATAATCTGTTACCATGGCATATGGTCCTTTTGGAATTAACTTTCCCAAAGTACTGTTGACTCCAACTTTTTAATGATATACAGGCAGTCACAGACTGGCCTCTCTGCTATTTTTCTCCCTTGCCTTTTTATTTGGCACATCGATTGCCTCCCTTGCTTCAAGTTATTGATTTATTGCTAGCCTAGAATTCCATAAGAGCCAAGTGTCTTCTAATATCTCATCTGACAGTGAGTGGAGCCAAGCAATTCCAGCACATGGACCATCACAACAGAGTTGTTCCCGTCCTCCGCATGTCCACTATCAGCAGCGGTTAATACATTAACTCTGATATGAAAGTATGGCCGACTTCATGCTTCCCGACTCTGGAACACTGCGGTCAAATACAGAATGTCCAGTGCTGCTCGGTTAAGATTTGTTCCCTCAACGAAGGCTGGAGTTTGAACCTGGGACCATGCTCCTCTGTAACTTCAGCAAATTCATCAAGGCTCCTTTGTCAGCACCTCCCAAACCCATGCCCCCTTCACCAACCCAAAGATGCATGGGAGCACCACCATCTCCAAGTCTTTCACCATCCTCACGTGGAACTATGGACGCAGTTCTCTGGCCCTGCGTGCTCAAGCGCAAATCGCACTTGGGCCGGAGAACTGCAAGGGAGGGGCCATAACGCGGTCAGTGCCATCGAGTACCCCTTTCGTGATTCTCCCAGCCCTTGCACCCCAATATAATCTGGTTCACGCCAATATTAATTTAAATATGCAGCATTGGTTTGAAGTCCCCGGGCAGTTGGGGAAATTGCTGGGTAGTGCCCTGGCACTGCACCCTGGCACAATGGCAGTGGGAAATGCTCAATTTCTTTAATAATCCTAAAAACTTCAGGAAAACACCTCTCTAAGCATCCAAATTCCAGAGAACATAAGCCTGATTCGTATCTTCTCTTCCCAGAATCTAAGCCTTGGGGCCCGGGTAACATTCTGCTGGCAGCAGGCAGCACCTTCCTGATCTTGCAGGGAGAGAGTGGTGTAGTGATAATGAGCTAATAATCCAGGCGAATGCCCTGGGACATGGGTTCAAATCCCATCAAGGCAGCTGGTGGAATTTAAATCAATTTACAAAAATCTGGAATTAAAAGCTCATCTCAGAGATGGTGACCAAGAAACTATCGTCAATTGTTGTTAAAAACCACTTTAGGGAAGAAAATCTGCCATCCTTACCTGGCCTGGCCTACATGTGACTCCAGACCCAATGTGGTTCATTCTTAACTGCCCTTGAAATGCCTTTGACAAGCATGGCTGGAGAATCCCACCTCATGGGTCTGAAAATCAATGGACCTTTCTGGTCACCCTATTATAGAAAGGATATTATTAAACTAGAAAGAGCGCAGAAAAGATTTACTAGGATGCTACCGGAACTTGATGGTCTGAGTTATAAGGAGAGGCTGGATAGATTGGGACTTTTCTCCCTGGAGGGTAGGAGGCTTAGGGGTGATCTTATAGAGATCTATAAAATAATGGGGGGCATAGATTATGTAGATAGTCAACAGCTTTTCCCAAAGGTAGGGGAGTCTAAAACTAGAGGGCATAGGTTTAAGGTGAGAGGGGAGAGATACAAAAGGGTCCAGAGGGGCAATGTTTTCACACAGAGGGTGGTGAGTGTCCGGAACAAGCTGCCAGAGGCAGTAGTAGAGGCGGGTACAATTTTGTCAATTTTGTGTCATTCCAAGCCAGTGAAGATCTAGGCTTTAATGTTCGCTAAAAATTAAATCAAGGAGATTCAGATGTGGCCATCAAAATTAGAAAAACAGTTGAGAAGATTGAAGCATTAGCCGCTAGAAAACGTTTGCAGTGATTTGAAGGAAGGTGTTGGCCGCGATTCTCCCGTATGAAATCTAAGTGCTGCTGCCAGCGGGAAAATCAGTGCGTTTCCCACTTCAGAGCTACTGAGGTGGGATTCAACAACTCCTAAAACTGAACAAAAGGCTCCAAGTGAATCACACCATGACAAAAGCGACAGGCATGTGAGTCTCCCGAATTGGCAATCAGCTGGCATTCAAGAACTCTTCCTGCTTTTCCTTCTTTCAGAATAACTGAAGGAAGAATAATCCAGTCTCACATTAATGCAGGAAGCATTTCATCTTAGACCTTTTATAGACCTGTGTTTTTGAGTTATAATTGTGGATTTGCCTCTGACAGTCTCGACTGCAGCAAGAACCAGAAAAAAAATCAATGAAGCCTGGAACTGAACTGTTCCCCAATAACTTAGTTCATCTTAAGACTAATTAGATTTTCCACGCAACATCCATTTAAAATATGTGATATAACTGAATCAGACCAGTAGTTTTCTCCATGACAACTGCACCTCAATGGTTCCTTCACACATACCCATGATAATAGACTGAGGTGTAGTTCTGAAATGTTATCTAGTGCAGGAGCATCAGGATGGCACAATACACTCGGGTTTTGAGTTTGTATACAATAAAGCAGAAAAATATAGATTAACACGTATAATGCTTCACGAGTTTCCAATCTCATCTCATCATTGGAATGTAAACACACCCGACACTGTGAGAGAGAGTTAGTGCAATAGCAGCCCCTCCATACCTCCTAATTACCAGCTGCCCACCATCTCACTCATAAATGCTGAAAATGATGAGAAAACCTTCATAAAAAGTCTTGCATTCTTACAAAGCAACATATCATGTCCTCATAATGTCCCAGAGTGACAATGAATTACATTGAAATATTATGAACAGTTTTTAAGAAGGTGAACATTGATGGGGAGAAAGCAAAACCACGGTGCTTTAATTAACTGTCTTCACATATAGGATCTGGCCTGTTAAGTGTGCCACAATTCGAAGGTCAATTTCAAATTCAAGAGAGCATTGGATCCAATGAAACACCAAATGAGCCAATGTTCAGATGGATACGATTCAGCATCCTCTTCTTATTTGGATCTCTTATTTTACTAATATGTGTGGGCTTTGTCATTGGATGAAATGAGGAGATTGGCTATATATTTATAGAAAATAATAGCAGAGAAGGCAACCAATTAATGCATCAGATGTCTGCTGGCTGAAAGAGAATCATTTTTCGGCCCTTGGCAGTAGACCCGTAGATCATGGTACTTCTAATGGATAATCATGTGCTGCATGTTTTAGAAGCTTTCTGCCTCGACCCTCACCCCCACTCCCTGGTTAACACAATTTCCCATTAGCTCCTCTTTAATCCTTCAGCCTATCACTTTCAATCTATGCCCCCTGGTGGCTCCTCTGCTTTTAGAAATAGGAATTAGCTGATTTGCTTCCCGAAAGAACATTGGTGAACCAGATGGGTTTTTACAACAATCAACAGTGGTTTCATGGTCATCATTAGATTTTTAATTCCAAATATTTTTATTGAATTAAAATTTTATCATCTGCTGTTGTGGGATTCAAACCCAGGTCCTCAGAGCATTACCCTGGATTTCTGGATTACTGTAAGAAATTTAACAACACCAGGTTAAGGTCCAACAGGTTTATTTGGTAGCAAAAGCCACACAAGCTTTCGGAGCCCCAAGCCCCTTCTTCAGGTGAGTGACTTTTCTGGATTACTGACAGTGACAATGCCACGACATCACTGCCTCCCCACTAATGTGTATGTACTTCAATTAAATCTTCCCTCAGCCTCCCCGCCTATCTAATCTCAAAGTTTGGCAGAGTTAAAAACAAAAGAGAAAAAGTGGTAATATGAAGCTTATGGGTTCAGTGAGAAGCTTTGCAGGCAAGAAGAAAAGCCAATGGGGAAAAAGGTATTAGAAAGCATATCTGCTTTTGGAAAGGTCAAAGACTTGAAAACAAAAGAGGTGTTTAAAAATTGAGACAGATAGAACAGGTGTGATGATAAGAGGAAGTACTTCAGACTTAATGGAGCATGAATGTATCGTATCAACAATTAACAGTTTGATCTGCCCTGAAGCTGTCCATCAGAAAGGATTTTAGCAGCGAATGGACCATCAGTTCCTTGTGTAAACAAACCTCAGCTAATCCCCTCTTTAATCTTCACTGCAGCAGTCAATCAAAGCACTTCTAAGGGGTTTCTGGGCAGATGGGACTCAATCAAATAAGAAAGGGGGATCTCCCTTGTGAAATTGAATGTTCCTGTCAATCAAAGCACTTCGAAGAGGTTTCAGAGCAGCTGGGACTTATGAACAAAAACGCACAGATCTCCCAAGTGAAACTGACAGCTCCTGTCATGAAACGCACTTCAAAGAGGTCTGATAACACCTGGGGCTTCTGAAATCAACCAAGGGCAATCCCTACTGTAGAATAAAGTACTGCTGTGATTTTGAAGGCTTCCAGGTGTTCAGGGACCATGGATTTTCATTAGACCAGGCCACTTCAAAGCTTTTACAGAACATTGGCATTAATAAAGATTTTACCAGAAAGCTGCCTGAAATCACCATCCTAAGAGTGATTTCCATGTTTGCCAGGGCAGCAAGGAGAGGAAAAGCCACAAGAGCCCCATCAAAAGACAGCCTCACCCCCACCCCACCCTACCCCATCCTCAAGTTCATTGAGGGGCCCTCCACTGCAGCCTGACAGTGGCAGAGGAGCCCATGGACACAATTTGAGGCAGTATGTCCCTTCTTGCTCCCCTTTGGAGTCCACAGCGCCTGCTCCCCAGTTGTCAAGACCAGGATTAATTGGCACTCGTAGGACTTCCCGCAGGCAGAAGTATCCCAGATGGCCATTCAATCAGGCTTCCAGCTTGCTAACTGCATTAACATGTATTCAAATCAGTTCTGATCAGATTCTCACCCGCTCTGGATGAGAACCTGATCGGGCCAGGCACAACGGGCTAGGAGACTCACAGTGGGTTAGACGCCTGGCAAGAATCCCAATTAAGCCTTCACGCCAGATTCAACGGGCCATCAGGAATCCCGCCCCCTTTCTCTTTCAGAACATTTAGATACACAGTTTTTGGCAATTGTATCTTAGCAAATTGAAGATGTAAACAAAGCACTATTTCCCACCCATAAAGATGGGTTCACCAGCACCTCCAAAAACAGTATAAATACCAAGTGATATGAGGCATAATACTAAAGAGAACAGTGCAAGGGTTTCACAACCATACTGAGCTACACAGCCATCAGGAAATTGCTATTGTGGCTATTATTTAAAACTTTACAATATTGGATAGGTTAAGGTTGTTTTCTTTGGAACAGAGAAGGCTGAAACCTAATTGAAAGGTACAAAATTATGATTGGTCTAGATAATCTGGATGGAAGAACTTGTTTCCCTCCATTGAGGGGTTCATAACAAGGGGCATAGATTTAGGGTAAGAGCAAGGAAGATAAGAGGGGATTCGAGAGGATTCTGTTTTACCCAGAGGCTGGGTAACTCTCTGCCTGAAAGGGGATGGACACAGAAACCTTCATAGCATTTAAAAAGTGCTTGGAGATTCATTGGAAGTGCCGTAACCAACAAGGTTATGGATCAAGAACCGGAAAGTGAGATTCGGCTGGACAACGTCTTGTTGGCCTGCATGGGCATGATGGACCAAATGGCCTCCTTCTGTGCTGTAATTCTCTATCTGTGCATGCAAAGCTTGAGTTGTGTGCATTTGCTTTGAACTTGACGGGGCTGCAGTTGAAACTGTCCTGCAATAAATGATGTTATTATTTTACAGTGGTGGTATTGATTCTTCGTACACAGGCTCACACAGTTCACAAGAGTCCTTTGTGTAAATCACCAGCTTGAACTTATTGTGACACACTGACAATCCACTTTTTCATTAGACTCCAGATGTGTCTTTGGAACCACCACCTCCGTGCATATAAACAGCCTGCAGGAAATCAGTTGCAGACGTCATACATAAGAATGCACAAACCTGCTATTTACATTGCTCTTGCATGACCTGAGCTACTCGAAGCAACAATATAAAAGCATCTATATTTCTACAGCAATAAGACTAAGTGCTGCTATTAGAGAGCAGCTTCAGGATAAAAGTACTATAACACAAATTCAGAAATTATATAACTAATTGAATGCAAGTCTTTGGAATATCTGTTAACAAGGCTTAGCACTATAATAACATGCGCACATTCATTAATATTCCATTCACAGTACACAGCAATCCCTGGTCAACATTGTTATAATGACAAGCTCTCAGTGCTATTAACATTCACTATTGGATTCAATCTAATGAGGATCAAGAAAACTGCATTAGTGTTTATCTGGCTGCAACAATCTAAAAGAGCAGGCCAACATTATAACATCAATAAAGGAAAAGAAAGGTGCATTATTTGGCACCTAGGGAAGGAAGCCCATCAAAAGAATGATCCTGGCACAATGGGAGGACATAACCTCTCTAGCAAAGCCAAGTCACATTCTGTTACAATATAAATACTGTGTAGGTTATTAGCTGCAATACACTAGGACTGGGGATGAAATAACATGATATCCTTCATACTCACTTTCTCCCATTTCTTCCACCCTCAGTTTGGCTTAAGTGACAAGCAATAAAAGCCTCAAGTGATCCATATTGATCAATTTCCTGCACTCCTCTAAAGACAACTTAATGGCATATCATACCACATGATAGCAAGCATAAAGCCTTCACACTATGTACTTCCTTTGAAAGGATGACGAGGCCTATAACTACTGCTACAAAACAGCCATACCTGAAGAGCACAGGCACCTGCAGGTTCTCACCTCATGAGAATGAATCCTTGTAACTCTTTGACAAGCACCCAGGAAAAGCAGTGGGAGACAGGAAATTGGGAGCAGAGATGTTCGCGACAGGTTTCTCCTAAATTCATTTTATCATGCAGCTTCAATTCCTCCGGTTTACAAATAAGTTGAGAAGGTTTAAAGCTCTATCCTGTGCTGAAAATGAGTTGATTATCTAACTGAATAGTCTTTATAGAATCATAGAATCCCTACAGTGCAGAAGGAGGCCTTTGGCCCATTGAGCCTGCACCAACAACAATCCCAACTAGGCCCTATCCCCATAACCCCATGTATTTACCCTGCTGCTAGTCCCCTGACACTAAGGGTCAATTTACTATGGCCAATCAATCAAATCCACACATCTTTGGACTGTGAGAGGAAATTGGAGCACACGGAGCAATCCCACGCAGATGTGGGGAGAAGTGCAAACTCCACACAGTCACCCGAGTTTCAATTGAACGCAGGTCCCTGGCACTGAGAGGCAGCAGTGTTAACCACTGTGCCACCCCCTGAAAAATTAAATACTTGCACATGCTCAAATAATACAGTTCAAATTGAATTCAAAGCAATCGGAGTCTGGCAGAAATATGAACTCCAGGCCTATCCTTTGGGAGAGATGCAAAGGTCCTCAAGTAACAATACTGAAAGCATTAAAGCACAAAGGCAATTCAGTGGATAAACAGTTGTAAAATACATAAATGTTGATTTCAAAATGTTGTTCAAATCATCAGGGGTTTGTTGAGGCAATAAAGCCAGTGTGGTTAATGGTCTCAAAACCCTCCCATAAAAGTTTCACTAAAGTTCTCCTCATAGAAATCTGACAGTCTTCAGTATACACAAAACCTGTCTCATCTCAGGTGCATGAGGGAGACATTCAGCCTAATTTCCACCCAACGTTGGAATGCTACCACCACATGTGGCAATAAACAGCACAAAGGATCCCTCAGGCAGGCACTGCACAGAGGAAGCTATTTTTGATTTCCAGACTGTAACTCGCAGGAACCCTGCCTACACAATGCCCTTTTGCTTGTTTATTTTCCCTGGAACTTAAACGTCTGTGGTGAGCATTCCAGTGAATTAAGGTACCATTTGCAAAGGAGCAGCTTTAATAGTTTGTGAGAGGCATTCAAATCCTGGGAATCCTCCTTCTGTGGGAGTTATATTCTGTATCTTTAAGATCTGGTTGGCTGTAGGGATTCGCATTCTAATCAGTATTCTGTAACTTGATTTTGTGTCTCTGTGCCCTGTTTGAGAGCACATTTCCACTCCATCTGACGAAGGAGCAGCGCTCCGAAAGCTAATAGTATTTGCTACCAAATAAACCTGTTGGACTTTAACCTGGTGTTGTTAAAACTCTTACTGAGTTATATTAGACACAGCAGTGTATTTCTGAAATGCTCTTGCACTATATCAGATACATTTTTGTGATTCGAAGAACTGACAGAAATGCTTCACCAAAGAAAAAGCATCCACACATCTAGACATTATTCATCTCAGGCATCCATAGTGATATTGTTAATTAATTAGCACAGAAAAATGATTGCCCACTGACTTATGTTCAGCAAAGGTAGAACAAGTGTATTAATCATTGTTCACAGGTCAGAATCTTGGCAAAGATCATGCTCATCCTCAAACAAATGCAGAGCATGTGTCAGAATTCTGCGTCAAGTACTCGGCTAAACTCCCACTTGTATTAAATTAACAACAAAGGATTGGGCAACCTCAGCAAAGGGTGAATGCCCACACATTCATAACTACCTAGCAGATTGGAATCCTGATATGTACACTCCAGAGAGTCCTGACATAGTTGTCTGTAACATCACTGGGCAGCCACTGTTAAAAGAGTACCAGTGCAAGCGCTCATTATATTCGAAGGAATACGAAAATCATGACCCGTATTGGTGGACAAAATATGCCGCAGTGCTCTTGCTGAATATATGTTGTTATCATAGAATCACTACTGTGCAGAACCCTACATATTTACCCTGCTAGTCCCCCTGTCACTAAAGGGCAATTTTACCATGGCCAATCCACCTAACCTGTACATCTTTGGAATATGGGAGGAAACTGGAGCACCCAGAGGAAACCCATGCAGACAAGGGGAGAACGTACAGACTCCACACAGACAGTGACCTGAGGCCGGAATTGAACTCGCCTCCCTGATGCTGTGAGGCAGCAGTGCTAACCTCTGTGCCACCCATAAAGGGGTAGAGGAGGTGGTAGAGGATTTCTCATCTCAAACTAATAGAGCTGAAGGAAAGTGAACACTACACTTCTAAATACAGATATAAGGCTACTATATAAAATTGTGCATGTAAATTAAGAAAATCAAGTGTTGTAATCATTCGAAGGTTTAGTGGGTGTAAAATCACAGTTGATGGTATTTTAAATACAATTTGTGAAAAATCTAATGTGAGCTGATGTATCAGCATGGTACTGAAAAGGTGCTTGGTTGTTTAGGTTAAATTAAAGTGTTGATTCTTTATTACAATGTGAGGATGAAGAATAAACATGGAATGGAAATGATACATTAATTCACCTCTGTGTCCTGATTGAGGTCGATCAATGACTAATATACTATCCATAAGTGGTACTGCTTTGGTTGCTGTCATACAGTTTTTATCTCCAGCCACACACACACAGTCAAATCCAATTTATTATGGGTAAGGGAAGGCTCCCTTTGGGGGTTATTAAAGTGGTAATATCAGAAATAGGTTGCAGTTAGAATGTTGCACACTACACTTTAATTCTCCAAATTCTATAGCAGCATTCCTCTATTCACAAGATCCAGATTAATAAATCTTTTCTGACTCGGGTAGTGAGAGAGATCACATTACTTACTATATATGATAAATAGGTAAACTTGTTCCCATAGGCGACACTACAGTAAAAATAACTGCCAGAGGTAACTGAGGGTAACACTGCTGTGCAGCAAATGAACTGTTTTCCATCACCATCATTCTCTGTTTATAGCAAATACCACACTATGATGTGCTGTGGTTTTTTGAAGCATTACTAAAGTTTTATTTTTAACTCCCAGTTAATTGGATGAAATTTCCTCACGAGTAGGGTTTAGAAACCTCTTATCAACAAATTTTATTTGATGTTATGAAGAAATGTTAAACTAGATCTTGCATTTTAACAGAATAAATGGATTGGAAATTTCCAGCAAAATTTCAATTAGTCTTGTTGACATTTTGCTCCGCCATGATGTTAAGTTTTACAGTAAAATGGAAATAATTTTTAATTTAATATCAAATATGCCAGATTATGCAGGAAGAATGTCAGATATCATTTTTGCAAGGTCAGATTCCAGTTTAATCCATTAAACTGAAGAAGAACTGAACCTTGAAGCTGTGTACTAGCACATCTCTTCCACTGAATACAAATGCTTGTGAAGTTGACTGAATTATGTCCCGTTTGCTTTTTGATTTTTCTAAACACAGCTGATAAACACTCACAAGGATTGTAAATTGTTTACAATAAACTCTATGATTTTACACAGTGTGACAAGCTAACCTAGGTGGTGACCTGATCTGTCTTGGGAAATAACTATGCAACCATTTTTAATCAGTCAAATGTCAGCAGAATCTGTATTACTGTTATTTATTCTTAATGCAAACAAATTGCAACACGAGTTCACAGGATAAAGAGCTGACACCAAGGGTACCCCATGGCAGCCAGTGTGTTACACACCTGCATCAAAACCTGGAGGAACGATGTGACAGAGGAAGTTTCTGTTGAGTCACCGGGTGGTTGTATCTTTGCAATTCCCAATAGATGAACACAGAACAACATAGGAAAAGGCTATAAGGTGTGAGGTTAGAAAGAATCAGAGACAAGAGAATTATAACTTTTGACTGCAGGATAAAATAATGAATTGTTGCTGCGTTTTTTTGTGTACAAAATATGAAGAAAACGTGGAAATGGCTACAATCTTTTATAATGAAATGAAATAACTATGTGAAGAAGTTTTGTAAGATAACATTGAAATAGAGCACAATGTACAGCACTCCAAAACATTACAACACTGAGTTGTAGGATTTGGATTTTAACCTTGAATTCATAATGAAACAGAATTCCATTTTTAGTGTTGCCATAAGGGAATCTACAAAGCAGATAATCAGAGCTATCCCGTATCAAGGGGTAGCTCTGATTATCCCTTATTGCCTTCCTAGCAGCCAATAGCGAACATGTTGCGCACTCTCTCTCTTAACTGGGTTATGGCACCAGGCTCGGGAAAGACTAAAATAGAATTTCAAGAAAGAAAAGTTGCACTTGACAGCACCTCTTCATGTTGCAAGGAAAGCAGCTGATAAAAGCAATGGTTTCAGCTGCCATTTTGCATGTGTAATCATTCACATTATGGATGGTGTAAAAACAACATTGTGGACAGTTATATCCTGTCACAGCTTCATGTTACAGTGAAATACTGAGATGGGAAACTGGATTTTAATTCAAACAAGTCTAAAATTTGTAGTTTTGTATCTTCACAGATCTATTAGAAAGTTAACTAATTGAAGGTTACAAGTGAATTGTCAACATGGTATAAAGGTCAACAGCCTAACATACACAAACGTCTAATTGTAGTGAATCAGGTAAATAAGGCTATAAACTAAGCACTGTGGTTCATTTTCAGAATTAAAAAGTGGAGAATTTATGTTAAACTTGTGTAAAATACAGTTAGATCACACTTAGGAGTATGTTGAACACTTTTGGTCTCCAAAAGGCAGACGGACACTGGAGAAGGTGCAAAAAAAATACTAGAATGATACCAGAGATGTATCAGAAAAGACTGAATCAAAAATTAAAAATGGGGGAGGGGGTGACCCGGTAGAGTGCTTTAAGATTATGAATGAGTTTGGTAGGATAAACAAAGAGATGTTTCTACTTACGGGGGAGAGTAGGGGCTATAAATATAAAATAAACACTGACAAAACCGAAGGGAATTCAGGAAAAATCTTCCTTAACCAGAGAGTGTTTAGAATGTGAAACTTGCTAGCACAAGGAGTAGACGTAGTGACTAGCATGGATGTATTTAAGGGGAAGCTAGTCAAACACGAGGAGGCGAAAATAATAGAAGGATATGTTGTTAAGATTAAACGAAGAAGGATTGGAGGAAGCTCATGTGAAATATCTGGTTGAATGCCTGTTTCTATGCTGCAACTATTATCTAAGAATACATCAGTTGGAAAATTCTAACAGTCAAGCAATGTGGTTAATGCAGGATCGAGCAAAAATCCAGAAGTGTTCCCTCTTTTCCATTTTGATTCTATAGTGTAATTTCAGGCCATTGGGCACATTAACCTCCACCCAGTTGTTTTGGTGATATCCCTGATCCTGAACTCATTCAACTAGTATTGACAAATCTCTGGTCCCACAACCTTCACGTCTACATAGCTGTGGATGAAGCAGTGACCAACAGATTTCATAGAGGATTGTTGCAATGTCCCTGTGGCAAATAATACACACATTGACTGACTTCTTATTGTGTCTGTCTGAGAAAAGTTCAAACAAAACCCTGTTAGAGGTATACTTCATTTAAACTGCAAACGAATATATCAGACAAACAAGTACTGAATTTGAAATGCAAGATCTTACCAAGGTGAAATTGGAGCTTTTAACAAGAATTTTAGCAAAAGTGATTAAGGCCAGAACTGCTTAAGAATTTAAAACTTATACCAATGTCTGGTTGCATGTTGCAATGTCAGTTGTGAATTGTTCATCTTGTAGGAAGAAATCATTTTTAATTATAGTTTCATATCCTTTTTAAAGCAAGATGGGAAAGCTGACAAATTTTAAACCCCATCAACATATTTTGTGAAAATAAATTAATATTCTAGATAAGAAGGATTAGTCAATGCATGAGAATGAGAGTAGAATGTTGAGATAATTGATACGCATAGTTGATTATATTAAGTGCAAATTCTCTTCAAATTTCCAGAACAAATTACCTTGAATAACAATTGGCTGCATAATTGGTGAAAGTGGAAGTATGATTTTTCAGAACTTATAATTCATTGCAGTAACAAAACAAAATTAAGCCACAAATCAAATACATATTTGCTTTTGGGCAGCTATTCCCTTCTGGAAATTAATATTTTTCCAATACTAATTGGGCTTTAATCCATTTATTCCCAGCTTCAGCCAAAATTGCATGTTTCCACGTGGAAATGATCGAATGCCAATTTGTCATTCTGTTGGCAGTTCTCTATATGCTTTCTCCCAGAAATTTAAACTAACGTAAAATTAAGGCTGTATTTCCTGCCAATGCCATGCATGTGCAGTTCAAGCATGTTGCTTCATGATGTCATTTGAAGTGGCAGAGTAGACAGAAGCCAAGACCAAAGATGGCACTGCTCATATCGTCATAGTTGGGTGGCAGCGTCCTATTAACATGTACTTAGAATTGTGAAAAATTGGGGTGTAGGGTCTGGAGCAGGCTAGTAATGTTTGTAGGGGCTGGAGAAATTACCAGAGATAGGGAGCTACAGGAGGGCTCTCCACATTGTGTGTTAGATTTCATGGTGACTGTGCATGGTGCCCATTGTTGGATCAGCTGCACCATTTGGTAGCCTCTTCCGCTATGAACTTGCAGAGAGGCGGCTGGCAGAGACACAAAGAAAGACAGCAGGTCTCTCCTGCTCCACAACTAAAAAAACTAATGAATTTTGTAATTCATACGTTTGTGTTCCTTCTGCCACCAGCACACCTTTGCACAGTAATATCAGCAGCACATGCACAAAGTGTTCCTGGAAGATAGGGCACAGCAGTGACAACTTTGGATTTCCACACACAAGCTGAGCAGTACGCACGAACAGAAGTACTATTTGTGGACGTCTTGCTTTGGCATGAGTTACAGTGTAAAATTAATTGATTAACAAGCAGTCTTAATGCACTCATGCTTTGTGCTGTTTCAACCATCATATAAAATGAATAGGTGGCTACTGAATGACACATGCTACCTGCTGAGGACATGAGTCACATCTTCCAGTAGTTTCCTATGGGATGGGCCATGAGAAGCTCCACGTTCCAGGCCACTGGCAGCATTGATACCACAACTGGAGGAGTGACCCCTCTGATCGGCCCTGGGACATAAATATATTTTTCTACTTTTCAATTTGCCTGCCTGTTGCTTCAATATGGAGATACCATTCTTTCCCCTAGCTTGCAGCCTCAGTAGTGGCCACCTTTATGGGAGGCATTGTCAAGGCTGCATACATGCTGACTGTCTCACTGGCCAGAGCTGAGAGATGCATACCACTCACCTTAATTATATCCTCTTAATTGGCCACAGTTAGGGGGCATTGTCTCTGCCATTCTGCTGAGCCCCTGTGCTGGCTGGAATCCTACATTATGTCCTACAGGACTTATCTCATGGTTGCAAAATCCTGGCTTCTGTTTCTCTATCCACAGATACTGCTGGACCTTTTGAATATTTACAGCACTCCTCAATCCTATTAATTTGTTGGAGAACAGATTTCTGCTCTGCGGTGACATCCAAATCATCCCTTTCAACAATGGTTTCAGAGCCACAATCATAGTATTCCAAGCGTCTATTGCACCAACCAGGAGTTGCTGCCAGTTTTTCCTTGGTACAGCAGTGGACATTATTACAAAATTTTCAGTGGTAAATTTCAACCATTCTGCCTGAAAAACATTTAAATGATTTTTGCCTGTTACATTTTTCCAAATCTTGCCAGCACCTTTAATTCCAAATTGTATTGTATTTGAAGTGAGTTTCATTAGTTGGCCCAAGGAGATCAAAATGTATATGTGAAAGGGAATTAAACAAATTTACCTTAAAAATAAATTAAGCGAACCTTAAGGCCACATTGTACGGTTTCTTTACTCGTGTTATGCCATTGTTTATATTTTGCATTCAGTTCAAGGGCAACTAGCGATCAGCCAGTGACGCCCACATCCCATGAATGAATTAAAAATATATTTTATTTATTTCTAATTTCACAATTATATGAAAAGTGTACTGGACTGGAAGAGAGAGACAGAAGGTACTAGAGCAGTGTACCTTTTCCAGATAGAAATAATTGATATAATGTGCAGCAATTAATTTACTTTATATAGTAACTGATCAACAATGAGCAAATTAATTTTTTTACAAAATGCATAAAACAACTCTATTAATATTCAGATTCTGAAAGTTTGGGACAATCGCCTGACACATTTTTGAACTGTTAGATATGTATCTATGTAAAGCCAAGCTCACTGCAAAAGCTTCATGTTTTATATATCATGCAAGATCAAGATGGATTAAAAACCTTCTCATTTTTATGATTGTCAGGCACATTTGAAAATCTTGCAAGCAACATGCCAATTATTCATGCACTTCAGATATCTGATAAGTGAACTGACACTCAGATACAATGAAAGAAAAGTAATTTACTATTAAATATGCAAGAGACTGGTGTGCTGTATCATGGGCAAGGCGACCCAGGTTTAACTTTGAAGTCCTAGTTGACATTTTTATTCAAGTTTCCTCCATATGATGAATTCTCAGAATCAATAAGGTTAATTTACACAGCAATAACATCAAAGCAAAGTCACAATGATGAACCAGTTTTATAGCAAAGTACAATTTGATCAGCGCTTTTATTCATACTGAAGTGAAACAATATTACATTGCAGATAGAATTATTTGTATTCAATTGCATATCTAATTTTATTTTATAAATAATAAAATCTATTTTTCTGCTCAGAGATTAATATTAGTATGGAGCACATCCAGCATTGGCCTACACTGAAAGAAGCATCTTGCAAAATTCCTTGTGTGGAGCATTGCACTGAACATGTGCAAGAGTTAGAGACTCAATAAAGCTGATTTTAAGTTCATAAGATATAGGAGCAGAATTAAGCCATTCAGCCCATCGAGTCTGCTCCGCCATTCGATTATGGCTGATATGCTCCTCATTCCCATTTTCCTGCCTTCTCCCCATAACCCTTCAACCCATTACCAATTAAAAATCTGTCTAACTCCTCCTTAAATCTACTCACTGTCCCAGCAACCACCGCACTTTGGGGTAGCGAATTCAACAGATTCACAATCTGTTGAGAGAAGCAGTTTCTCCTCAACTCTGTTTTAAATTTGCTACCCCTTACCCTAAGACTATGACCTCTCGTCCTAGAATGCCCCACATGAGGAAGCATCTGTTCCACATCTACTTTATCCATACCTTTTATCATCTTATATACCTCAATTTGATCTCCCATCATTCTTCTAAATTCCTGAGAGTATAGGCCTAAACTGTTCAATCTCTCTTCACACGACGATGAAAAGTGAATTACAGTTTTTGAAATCTGGCTGGAGCGAAGGGTCCTTGGAATCATCAGGAAGAGCAAAGTACCTATGAATCTGTCCGCAGGAAAATCTGAGTCCAGGCATCTCGTGCTTTTAGCTGAAGTGAAGAAGCTTAAATTGAGAAAGTACGACTACTGGAAAAGGTGGGGTGAGAGTCTGGCACCAGTGACAATAGGAGGTGAAACATCAGGAAAGAATAGGCAAAAACAGAGAAGGATTGGATGGGTGGAAAAGATCAGAACTGAACAGAGGGAGGAACGAGAGCAGCATGCAGAATGGCAGTAAACAGAGACAGATGCCCATGCCCCCACATGGATTATAATTATGGATAGATAGATTGGTATCTTATATACCTGCAATATTATCAAATTAATTTATAATGGCACAGGTCTTCCATTCTCTGGGGTAGGTGGGGGGGGTTCGGACCCAGGAGATACTCCAGAAGATGGGCTGGGGGCCCCCCAAGAGGTGCCCACTCACTCAAAGACTGCATGAGAATATTCAAGAAGTTTAAACTTCCGTTAGGCAATTACCCTGCACCTGGAATCATTCAATAATCCGATTTAAATTGGAGACTTCGAATGGCTCCAACTCTTTTAGCAGATTGGTTACCAAGGAAAAGTTAGAAGGATTGAAACCAGTTCTAACTCCTGGATAATGTTTGTACTGCCTCTCCCCACTCTCCAACCACCACCAACACCACCCCCACTGGACCCCACTGATTATTTTCCCACCCCCCCCCCCCAACTAACTCCCCATCATCTACCACCCAAACCCCCTGACCACCTAACCCCCATCTTCTGACTACCTCCTCACCTCTAACCTCACAACTACAGCCCTACCATCCAATGACCCACTCACGCCCCCAACCCCACCTGACCTCCTGATTATTAACCTGACTACCCCCCACCTCCCCCAACAGCAGCCACATGCCATGAACTCTCCCAAACCCATCTTTCCCACACACCTTACACACGTACTTTCTCTCCAATCAAAGTGGTCTGGGCTTTTAAACATACTGCTTTACAAAAGGGGCGTGGCTTCATCTCCCTCAGTTCTCTGCAAAGCAAGGATTCTCATCAGGCTCTGGTTGGAAGATTGGTCAAGAAATGTACAGATCCCAACCTGGGTAAGTGAAAAAGAGCAGAGTGGCAATCTGACAGTGATTGGCACTCCACAGAAGTTCTGGGTCAAACGATATCACCATCATCAGTGTCTCATTTTCTGCTCTTGGAAACCCAGGTTAAATGTCGATAGTATGTTTGGCTGTTAACCATCCTAGTTGACTTAATAGAGGCTTAATAGAGTTAGAATAGTATATTTTCATTTTTGGGATGTTTCATTCAATATGGTGGTCTGTCAGCAGGAAAATCTGACCGATACCAATGGTCGAAACAAATTTACCACATAAATGTGTGCATTCATTTATGAAATGTGAACAAAGAATAACACATTGAAATACACAAATTGATATGAACAAAAAACCATTTTCAAAGATGTGCTCATCTTTGAGCACAGGGAAACATTCTGTATCATTCAAGCATATCAACTTCTTTCCACTACGATATCCTTGCAGGATAATAAAAATAAATCTGACACAAATGTGATTCATTAGCCAAATGAGCATATCATTTGAGCATAATTTGGTAGTTACAGCATTAATAATGTTCATTGGGCCTACCTCCAAATAAATAACTTAAGGCTGTTTTAGTTTTCATTTTATTTTGCTTTTATTTTTCCTACCAAGTTTTTTCCAACATACTTGTTCAGAAAGCTGTCTGTACTTAATGGGATTTGGTTCTTAGGTTACTTGGAGTCCTCCAATACCTCAGCCAAGTAACCATTATTTATGAATGATCTTTAACTGTGAGTTCTGGCAAGCTGTTCAAATGGAGATAGCATTAATGCCAGGTCAGATTCTGTCCACATGCATGCATTTCCAGCAGAGATTAATAGTCACAAGTGGGATCCGTAGCCAATTTTCCACTCTCAGACATGTTGGCTTTGAGGCAACAAGTCCTTCAACACAGACCATAACAGACCATACACTGAGCTTCCTTCTCTGCATAGCTCAGCTTCTCTGTAGATAAAGCAAATGACCATCAAGAAAGCTTTTTAGTGACGTTTTTAATCCCCGTTCATTATATAAACACACTGCTGAGTATACACTATACTATGGCATACATATTTTACTTTTATCCACCCTACTCTACCTTTACACCTAACTGGATGATATCAGCCTGGTCTTTATTGCAATTGAAAGCATTCCTCCTCCAGTTACAGGGAAATATGGTTAACATCCTGCTGTTTAATTCAATCATTTTTACACACAATTTGATTCAATGGTGAGTACTCAACAACAACAGGGACTCACATTTATATAGTGCTTTTAATGTAGGAAAATGTCCTAAGATGCTTAACTGTTGTCAACCAAAATTTGTTACTGGCCACACAAGGAGATATCAGGACATGTGAACAAAAGCTTGGTAAAATAAGTTTTAAGAAGTGATACAGAAAGTCAAAGAGGTTTCGTGAGGGAATTCCAGAACTTATGGCTGAGGCAGTTGAAAGGACAGCCGCCAATGATGGACCGATAGAATGTGTGGATATGTAAGAGGCCAGAATTAAAGGACAGTTTTGTAATATTTTTGGACATATCGGCTGAACAGCTACTAAGCCTGACTATGGAGGAGCAGAATTAAGGGTCACAGAGATACAATCAATAATCCAGTAATAACTGAACGTGAGCCATGATGTTAAATCATCATTGGATTTATGAGTGTAGCTCTCAGTGGTAATTCAGCCTTTTTATCCTAACAGGAATATTAATCTTTATAAACTGTCAACCGAGACCCTTGTTCCAGTGAATTGATAGACACAAAAACGTTTATCTTTAAATCAAATCAGGTCTTTATTAGGAAAATGTAGGAAAACTTTAAATAATTAGGACTGCTACAAGACTGATTCTCTTACAGCGTATCACAAATCAATGCTCCTGTTTCTCTATCAATCTAATATAACACATATACAAACATAGATTTTAACTACTTATACTCATCTAATGGACCTGTAGGGATGTCTCTGTCTACTCATGGTGGCCAGCTGAGATCAAACTTCATCAAGCTTACAGCTTAAAGTTCCTTTCTTCTTCTGTTCTTCTCTTCTTTTCTGATTCTGTTCTTCAAAACTCCAATAGTTATTCTTTGAGACTGGCTTGAACACATGCAGTTCTACATGTACACACTGACCATAGTCATATTATCTAAATTGGTTTATTGCAGGCTGCCTAACCTTAGGGCAGTTGTCCTCAGTTACTTTAGCACCATTTGATCGATTGGAATGACTTTATTATCAAGAATGTGTTATCTCAGCTTCCCCTTTGAAAACAACCATTGTCCATTATCCTGCTGACTTTACTACGCATCGAAAAACCAAAGCCATTTGTTGCAGGTAAACAAAGATCATTTCTTCTGTGCAGCCACACACTCTCAGCCTGGAGATTAAAACTTTCTGTCCTGAAGTTAGCCACATTTGCCATCAGGCCATAGTTGTGTCCTTTCCTTGCTTGGCCATTTGTGTATTGGACAATAGCTCACAGGCTACAAAACTAGTAATCACAATAAGGATATCAGTATTTAATTTAAATACATATAATTTTTAAAACTATCAAAGATGAGGAATTCAAAATTAAGAATGTTAATATTTTTTAGCTGATCCTTAAAAGGATCAGGATGGTTAGACTTCCTCTTTAAATGCCATTCCTGCTGCTTAATTGGTACTTTGTTGAGTAACTGTTTTTGATATCTTCTCCATGGAGCAGTACAGACAGAACAGTTTTTGCTAGTAACAAGTTGACTGATAACAAGGATTTCTCTTTCAAGATGTATGTACTGTAGTTGTTTCCCAGGAAATGGGTCAGATGAACAGTTTGCACATTCTTGGCATCTCTGAAAGGAATGTAATTACCCCCGATCATAGCAGTAACATTTTGTCACATTCCCCACTGCTTATGGAAGATTGATAATTAGCTTTTCATTACCCTTCAGCATATTTGCAGCATGCCCACATTTCAGCTAGCCTGCATAATCCTCTAACATATTAAATAGTGTAAGCAAGGCTGCATGAGAATTAAAGTACAATTTTAACTCCACTCATTAGGCAAAAATACAACAGCATGTGTTGAAATAGCACATTTAATGCAAAAAAAAGTCCCAAGCATTTTACAGGAGCATTATCAAACAAAATTTGACACCAAACCACAGAGTCATGGAGTCATAGAGGTTTACAGCATGGAAACAGGCCCCTCGGCCCAACTTGTCCATGCTGCCCCTTTTTTTTAAAACCCCTAAGCTAATCCTAATTGCTCACATTTGGCCCTTATCCCTCAAAGACCCATCTTACCCATGTAACTGTCTAAATGCTTTTTAAAAGACAAAATTGTACCCGCCTCTACTACTAACTCTGGCAGCTTGTTCCAGACACTCACCGCCCTCTGTGTGAAAAGATTGCCCATCTGGACACTTTTGTATCTCTCCCCTCTCACCTTAAACCTAGGCCCTCTAGTTTTAGACTCCCCGACCTTTGGGAAAAGATATTGACTATCTCGCTGATCCATGTCCCTCGTTATTTTGTAGACCTCTATAAGATCACTCCTCAGCCTTCTACGTCCCAGTCTATCCAGCCTCTCCTTATAACTCAAACCATCAAGTCCTGGTAGCATCCTCGTAAATCTGTTCTGCACTCTTTCTAGTTTAATAATATCCTTTCTACAATAGGGTGACCAGAACTGTACACAGTACTCCAAGTGTGGCCTTACCAATGTCTTATACAACTTCAACAAGATGTCCCAACTCCTGTATTCAATGTTCTGACCGATGAAACCAAGCATGCTGATTGCCTTCTTCACTACTCTGTCCATCTGTGACTCCACTTTGAAGGAGCTATGAACATGTACCCCTAGATCTCTTTGTTCTATAACTCTCCCCAGTGCCCTACCATTAACTGAGTAAGTCCTGCCCTGGTTCAATCTACCAAAATGCATCACCTCGCATTTATCTAAATTAAACTCCATCTGCCATTCGTCAGCCCACTGGCCCAATTGATCAAGATCCCGTTGCAATCCAAGATAACCTTCTTCACTGTGCACTATGCCACCAATCTTGGTGTCATCTGCAAACTTACCAACCATGCCTCCTATATTCTCATCCAAATCATTAATATAAATGACAAATAACAGTGGACCCAGCACTGATCCCTGAGGCACACCGCTGGTCACAGGCCTCCAGTTTGAAAAACAACCCTTTACAACCACCCTCTGGCTTCTGTCAAGAAGCCAATTTTGTATTGATTTGGCTACCTCACCCTGGATTCCGTGAGATTTAACCTTATGCAACAACCTACCATGCAGTACCTTGTCAAAGGTCTTGCTAAAGTCCATGTAGACAACATCAACTGCACTGCCCTCATCTACCTTCTTGGTTACCCCTTCAAAAAACTCAATCAAATTTGTGAGACATGATTTTCCATTCACAAAGCCATGCTGATTGCCCCTAATCAGTCCTTGCGTCTCTAAATGTCTGTATATCCTGTCTCTCAAAATACCTTCCAACAACTTACCCACCACAGATGTGAGGCTCACCAGCATGTAGTTCCCAGGCTTTTCCCTGCAACCCTTTTTAAACAAAGGCACAACATTTGCGATTCTCCAATCTTCAGGCACCTCACCCATGACTATCGATGATTCAAATATCTCTGCTAGGGGACCCACAATTTCCTCCCTAGCCTCCCACAATGTCCTGGGATACACTTCATCAGGTTCCGGAGATTTATTATTTATTATGGGGTGGCACGGTAGCACAATGGTTAGCACTGCTGCTTCACAGCTCCAGGGACCTGGGTTCGATTCCTGGCTTGGGTCACTGTCTGTGTGGAGTTTGCACATTCTCCTTGTGTGTGTGTGGGTTTCCTCAGGGTGCTCCGGTTTCCTCCCACAGACCAAAGATGTGCGGGTTAGGTTGATTGGCCATGCTAAAATTGCCCCTTAGTGTCCTGAGATGCGTAGGTTAAAGGGATTAGCGGGTAAATGTGTAGGGATATAGGGGTAGGGCCTGGGTGGGATTGTGGTCGGTGCAGACTCAATGGGCCAAATGGCCTCTTTCTGCACTGTAGGGTTTCTATGATTCTATGATCTACCTTGATGCGCTTTAAGACTTCCAGCACCTCTTTCTCTGTAATATGTACACTCCTCCTTATTTATTTCCCCAAGTTCCCTAACATCCATGCTTTTCTCAACAGTAAATACTAATGAGAAATATTCATTTAGGATCTCACCCATCCCTTGTGGATCCGCACATAGATGACCTTGTTGATCCTTAAGAGGCCCTACTCTCTCCCTTGTTACTCTTTTGCGCTTTATGTATTTGTAGAAGCTCTTTGGATTCTCCTTTGCCTTATCTGCCAAAACAATCTCGTGTCCCCTTTTTGGCCTCCTGATTTCTCTCTTAACTCTGCTCCTACACCACCTATACTCTTCAAGGGATTCACTTGATCCCAGCTGCCTGTGCACATCATGTGCCTCCTTCTTCTTGACCAGGACCTCAATATCCCGAGTCATCCAGGGTTCCTTACTTCTGCCAGCCTTGCCCTTCACTCTAAGAGGAATGTGCTTACCCTGAATCCTGGTTAACACACTTTTGAAAGCCTCCCACTTATCAGATGTCCCTTTGCCTTCTCACAGACTCCCCCACTTAACTTTTGAAAGTTCATGCCTGATACCATCAAAATTGGCCTTGCCCCAATTTAGAATTTTAACTTTTGGGCCAGACCTATCATTCTCCATGGCTATCTTAAAACTAATAGAATTATTGTCACTGGTCCCAAAGTGATCCCTCACTAACACTTCTGTCACCTGCCCTTCCTTATTTCCCAAGAGGAGGTCAAGTTTTGCCCCCCTCTCCCTAGTCAGGCCATCCATATACTGAATGAGAAATTCCTCCTGAATACACTCAACAAATTTCTCTCCATCCAACCCTCTCATACTATGGCTGTCCCAGTCAATGTTGGGAAAGTTAAAATCTCCTACTATTACCACCCTATTTTTCTTGGAGCTATCTGTAATCTCCTTACATATTTGCTCCTCAATTTCCCACCGACTATTTGGGGGCCTATAGTACAACCCTATCAAAGTGATATCCCCCTTCTTATTTCTCAGTTCTACCCATATGGACTTAGTGCCGAACCCTTGGATATATCCCCTCTCAGTACGTCTGTAATGTTTTCCCTCATCAAAAGTGCAACTCCCCCTCCTCTCTTACCTCCTGTTCTATCATTTCTATGGCATCTGTACCCTGGAACATTGAGCTGCCAGTCCTGTCCCTCCCTTAGCCATGTTTCAGTAATTGCTATAATATCCCAGTCCCATATACCCATCCATGCCCTGAGTTCATCTGCCTTGCCCATCAGGCCTCTTGCATTGAAATAAATGCAGTTTTAATCTGGACCTCCCTTGCTCTCTGTCTTTCTTTTGCCTGATCTGTCTGGTACTAGGATTACTGACACTGCCATTACTACTTAATATGCTCTCTTTAATTTCTGTGCTGTTCTCAAACTTCTCTTCTGTCTCCCTACTGCTTTGGATCCCACCCCCCTGCCAAACTAGTTTAAAGCCTCCCGAGTGGCTTGAGCAAATCTCCCCGCCAGGATGTTAGTCCCCTTCCAGTTCAGGTGTAACCCGTCCCTTTTGAACAGATCACCCCTTCTCCAGAAAAGATCCCAATGATCCAAAAATCTAAATCCCTGCCCCCTGCACCAGCTCTCAAGCCATGCATTAATCTGCCTAATCTTCCTATTCCTACTCTACGTGGCACCAGTAATAGTCCTGAAATCACTACCTTCGAGGTCCCGCACTTTAGCCTTCTGCCTAACTCTCTATATTCACACTTCAGGACCTCATCCCTTTTCCTACATATGTCATTGGTACCAATGTATACAACGACCTCTGGCTGCTCACCCTCCCCCTTAAGAATGTCCTGCAATCGCTCAGAGACGCCCTTGACCCTGGCACCAGGGAGGCAACACACCATCCTGGAGTCTTGATTGCGGCCACAGAAACGCCTGTCGGTGCCTCTATCTAGCGAGTCCCCTATTACTACTGCTCACTTGCTCTTTGCTCGACCCTGCTCTATAGCAGAGTCAGGTATGGTGTCACATGCCTGGCTGCTGCTGGTTTCTCCCCCGGTTGGCCCTTCACAACAGCTCCTCCACAAACCACCTTCTAGTCGTAGTGACTGCATCTGTGCAAATGTTACCTGCAACCACCAATCACCTTCGCCACTCAACAGTATCCAAAATGGTATATCTGTTTGAAAGGGGAATAGCCACAGGAGACTTTTGCTTTACTTGCCTGCCTCTCCTGCGGTCACCCATCTACCTGTCTGAACCTGTGGTGTAACAACCTCCCTGTAACTAGTGTCTATCACACTCTCTGCCTCCTGTATGTTCCGCAATGCATCCACCTGCCGCTCCAACCGAACAATGTGGCCTGTGAGAAGCTGCAACTGGACACACTTCCTGCAGACAAAGTTGTCAGGGAGACTAGATTGCTCCCTAATTTCCCACATCTGGCAGGTGGAGCATACCACTGTCCTAACTGCCATACTGCCCTTATACAGGTAAAAGGATAAAAGAATCTCAACTCACCTCTCCCTTGCTTGTGGTCGTCCCGCCGACTTTTTTTTTGGTTAGAGGAGGAGGTAGGGAGGGAAACACTGAAGTGGAGTTTGCAGTTTAACTGTCCCTTCACAACAGCTCCTCCACAAATCACCTTCTGTCGTAGTGACTGCACCTATGCAAATGTTACCTGCAACCACCAATCACCTTCGCCACTCTGCTGCCCTCACCTGGACACTTACCTTCACTCGAAGTAGAAAGGTATCTCCCAGAAATCCACCTTCTGGTCATATGGAGATATTATGGCAAATGACCAAAAGCTTGGTCAAAGAGGTAGGTTTAAGGAGCATCTGAAGGGAGGATAAAGAGGTGCAGGTGTGTGTGTGTGTTGGTGGGGGGGGGGGGGGCGGAAATTCCAATGACTAGGGCATAAACAGGTAAAAAGCATGATCACCAACAGTGGAATAAAATTGGAGACGCTCAAGAGGTCAGAATTAGAATTAGATAGGACAGATATCTCAGAGGGTAGTGGGTCTAGGAGATTACAAAGAGACGGACAAGGTTATGGAGGGATTTGAATACGAAGATGAGAATTTGAAAGTTTAGGCATTGTTCAACTGGGAAACAATGTAGGTCAGCGGGAATGTGGGTGAGGAGTGAAGGGGACGGAATGTGAGTTTGAACACAGCCAGCAGCAAGATTTTGGATGGCCTCAAGTTTACAGAATGAGAGAGGCTGGCCAGGAGACTTGAATGCAGGTTTCAGTCGGGGTGAACTGAGGCAGGTGTAGAGTCAGGCAATGTTGTGGAGGGAAAGATGGATATGGGGAACAGGTGGGAAGGTGGATTTGAGACCAGGGGGAGATCAGCCATGATCTGATTGAATGGCAGAGCAGGCTTGAAGGGTTGAATTTGTCTACTTCTGCTCCTAATTCCTATGTTCCTACGTAGGCCAATATATGCCAATTTTTATACTGGTATATAATAGCCAGTGGTAATAATCTAGATTTTTCTTCAATATTGTATTGGATTATCTGCAAATTTCACTCTTAAAGTTCCAGGGTTTACTTGTAGCCTGACAACCAAACAAATCACAGAAATGTGTAATTTAAAGTTATGACAAAGAACAGACTAAAAGTCACCCATACGTTTCTGCAACTTATCTTAAGTCTTTGCAAATCTCGCTGTGCATTGTGCTAGCTAACAAGGAAGTAAACTCCCATTCCATTTCCATTCAATTCTTACAGTATTAAGACAGATATATTCAATTAATATAACTACCTCATCACTTTCCATTAATGATTAAGAAGCTGTTTAGTGCGTCCTCAACATTGTCACTAGTACAGCCTCATTGCACAAATGATTATTGACTTTTATAAATTAACCACTTTATATGATAGCACTTAGCAATCATTGGAAGCTATTTCTAGACAGTGACTCTAATATATATATATATCTCCTCGAAAGATCTTTGCATGTTCAAGAATTGATGAACTGTTAAAGGAAAAACTGGATATTGAATTTATATCATAGGATCTTTGCAGTGGCAATGGAGGCCATTCCATTCATCCTGTCTGTGGCAACTCTTTCAAAGAACTATACAATTGGTCTCTCTCTGCTGGTCTTTTCCCATAGCCCTGCAAGCTTTTCCTTTCCAAGTATATATCCAGTTGCCTTATTAAATTTACTACAGAATGTACTTCTATGCCTTTTCAAGTCGTGCATTTCAGAGATAACATCTAGCTGCGTCAAGACATTTCAGCTCATCGTCCCTTTGGAAATTACCTTTAATTTGTGTCCCTTAATTATCAACTATTCTGCCAATGGAAACAGCTTCTCTCATCAAAACTCATCAGTCTATCAAAACTATTCAAAGTCTTGAAACCTATGTTACATTTATACAAAAGCTTCTCTGTTCAAGGCAATTGTGTAGTATTCCTGATGTGTTGTACCCCTGACAGGTACACCTATCATATGATACTGCTCATTTTTTAGTACTGCTAACATGTGATGTTCCTGATGGGCGATACTCCTGATATATGGAATGGGTGTAAGGGAGGGTAGCACCTCCCACATGTGGGCTTGCTACACTCTTTAAAATGGCTCATCTGTATTGGTCCTCATTTCACCCTGCTCTCAGCTGTGGTTTCAAATAGTTCTTAGCCAGCGACATCAGTCAACCCCAATAAAATGTTATGACAGGCAGACCAAACCAGGGTAATTGAGAAATTTGGCTGCCCTGAGAAATTCATCACAATGGTTCAACAGTTCCATAACAGCATGTGCCCTGGATGATGGTGACTCCTCTGACGTGTTCCCGTCACTGATGAAGTTAAACAGGGCTGCATGCTAATTCCAACCCTCTTGAGCATGTTTTTCGCCATCATGTTCGTTGACACCTTTCATGATGGTGATATTGGTATTGAAATCAGATATCTCTTAGAAGGGAAGCTGCTGACCAAATTGAAAGTCCATAGAGCAATAGTCCTGCCTACTCAGTTCTAAGCAATGCAAGACTTGGACTGTGTACTAGCGCCATGTCAAGAAGCTCAACCACTTTTACTTCAGCTGCTTTCAGAAGTTTCTGAAGGTGAGATGGCAGGACAGAATACCAGACACTTAGGTGTTCACCTGAGTTGGCACTCAAAGCAATCAAATCTGAGACAGTCACAACTTGTTGCTCATGTAGTTAAAATGCCTGACACTCACTTCCCAAAGCAAATCTATGGAGATCTTAAGTCTGGGATGCACTCACTTGATGGTCAAAGTAAGAAGTCTCACAATACCAGGTTAAAGTCCAACAGGTTTATTTGGAATCATGAGCTTTTGCAGCACCGCTCCTTCATCAGGTGAGTGGAGTCTCCACTCACCCGATGAAGGAGCAGTGCTCCAAAAGCTCGTGATTCCAAATAAACCTGTTGGACTGTAACCTGGTGTTGTGAGATTTCTTACTGTGCCCACCCCAGTCCAATGCCGGCATCGCCACATCATGATGGTCAAAGGAAGCAATACAAGGACCTCCTGAGGGTTTCACTCGGAGTTTTCATATCGACTTCAAGTCCTGGAAGAAACTTACCCAGGATCGCTGCACCTGGTGAAACCAAATAAATAATGGTGTGACTTCCTTCGACAGCAAGTGTACATCAGAGAAAGGGAGAAAGGAAATCCCAAGCCAGCCTATTTGTTTAAAGCTCAATTGCCTACCTATCCTTTCCTGTTTGCAGCAGAAACTTCTCGGCGCAAATCAACCTTAGCATTCTCAGACGTACCACCAGAACCATACCAAAACCCCAGATGATGAACATAGTCACCTTCACCTTGAAAGATGAACAAGATTCAAAGTAATGGTACTCAAGTTAGAGTTCATTTCTCCGAGTGTCAGCTTCCATCATAGTCCCAATGATAGGCAGCTATAGCATTTCTCAAAAAATAAGTCATACCAATTGTAGTTGTGTCAATGATATAGTCCCTGTCTGATTTTGCTCTTTTATGTTTTATGTCTTTAGCTAACAAAGCTGGAGATAAGGCCTAAAAGCAATCGGTTTGATTTCTTCCACCAGTCCTTGTGACTGTCCAATCTGTAATAGAATCATCTAAGTTCATAAATCATGACATTCTACAACACAGAACAATGTCATTTCACACAGTACATCTGCACAAGATCTCTGAAAGAAGGATCCACTCTCCCAATCCGTACTCTCCTGATCTTTAATTTTTCAAATATTTACACAGTCTCTTTAAAACTTATTCCAGATTCTGTTTCGATCATTGTTTCTGGTAGGGCATTCCATCATCTGAGCACAAATTTCACCAAAAGGAATTCTTCCATCTCTCCCTTAATTCTTTTCACAATGATCTTGAACTTGTGCCCTCTGGCTCTCTTTCGAACGATATAAAATTTTGAAAGGGTTTATCACGGTAGATGTTGAGAGGCTGTTTTTTTTCCTGGCTGAAGAGTTTGGACCTAAGGGGCATAGTCGCAAAATGTAATACTTCAATGTTCATGGTTAACCAAGCCCCTTAACTGTAAAATAAATTTGTATATCATGCTTTTTATATTTGAATCCACATCATTTACTTACAGTGATATTGTGGTTGAAGCAATACAACAGCCAAATCTGATGGGCAACTTTGCTTCCAAGTATAAACTTCTTTTATATAAATAATCCCTTACTTCAGAGGTAGCATTACTAACTGGGGAAAAATAAATGGAGAGATTTCCACTGAAAAAGCTACTTTGCAGATCTTTGCACATTTATGCTTATGTTTACTATTGCAGTAATGAATGACATTTACAAATAGAGAATGGCTGACCACTGATAAAATTGGAGGTAAATTCCTCATTTGACCATTCACTTTGTCTCTACTGTCTGTCAAATCCATTTGCAGGTTCTTCCCAAATATTGAGTGGTGGCCTGATTCGATCAAGTCACTTTAGGTGGATACTTTGAGCAGTATGATACTACTATCAACCTACTACCTGAACATTTGAAGCACATTAGAACATGTTTAACTGCCGCTTATCCAATTTTCATTCAAGTGAAACAAATTGCTCAAACTATTGGTCAGGATATTTAGAACGTAAAGGAAACGAGTTGGCGGGATGATGTCTGGAACTGGGATTCCAATATACAGATTAATCCTTGGGTCCAATTAATAGCTCATGCTGCAGTATTATCAATTTTGTGTACTTTGCTGTATGTAATTGTGTTAACAATAAGGTTTATCAAATGGCAGAAAGAGATAACCAAACAGCTGAATGAGGAAATATGGTGGCATAAGAAAGAATGTTGTGTGTAATATCTTAAGTGACGTATGTAATATAACATAGATATTGTGTAACTTGAATCAATTTAGTGGATTGGCTTGAGGTCTGAGTTCCACTTGCATATGGATTTGGTCATGGGTAAATGATCCATTTTGCCTGTGGCTTCAAGGATCAAGAGAAGGGACTGTGCCTGAATGGTCTGCAGAGATTTAACTTTTAATATGCTGAAAGATCTTCAATCCAGCAAATATGTTTTTTGGTTAAAGTTGTTTTTCCACCATGCTGGAATTTCTTATGGCCAAGTGGGCCTGTAACTTATCAAAGGACATAAGGCGTCAGATATAATAGCTTGTCCTTGGCAGGGAGGAGTTCTTTACAGACTTTTGGAGCCAATGTTCCTTATCTGGGCATTGGAATGTAAACAGTATGCACTTAAGGGGCTGATATGATGGGGTCTGGAGTGACTAATACCACTGCTCTGGCTCTATTTGATTGGCCTAATCGAGCGATGCAGTTGGGATTTCTGATCAATTCATTGGCTCATTACCAAGGAACTTTTGGAGTTTTAATTATGCTAACACAAAGAGCTTGTTCAGAAGGCAGTGTAAAGAACCCAGGGAACAAGTTCACAAGAGACATCTGGAGGAAGAAGAGAACAAAGGACTGATTCCATGTGACAACAAAATCCTGGCCAGGTTTTAATTGCAAGTGGGAATCAACCTTAAGTTAAGTAAAGTAACAGATAGTGAGTATTTGGTTTATGCATTACAAGTATTTACTATTGTTTAAATAGCTACAGAATAAAGGCAATTGTGTTTAAGCATTTGAAGTTGACTTTGTGGGAGCGATTCTCCCATTCCAACCCAATAATTATTTGGCGGGTCGGGTTGGGAGACATGCACGTGCGCTGATTCATGGGATGGGACCTAGGGGGCAGTGCCAAGGGGATGGGGCCATCGGGGGTGGAGCCTAAGGGCAGGGCCTAGGGGCCGATCCCGTGGGGGGGGGGGGGGGGGGGGGGGGGTCTGCGGGGTGGGAGGTGGTGGGGGGATCGTCACTGGTGGGTGGGGGCTGGAGATCAGAGCACTCTGGGATCGGGGGGTCAGGGTTGGCCCGGGAATGCTTGTGGGATCTGCGATCAGGCCATGATGGGTGCTAGGGGGCAGCACTGCAGGGGTCTCGGGCTGGCCAAATCTCCCCACACTGCACAGAGTGTGGGGAGATTGGAGTCTGAAGTTGCACTGAAAAAACAATTGTGATTTTCACCATTTTTCCCGTCAATTCAGCACTTAGGATTCCCCCCCACCCCCCGTGTCTTTATTCGCTACAGAGGTTAAAACACATAGGCTTGTGCAATAGTGAATCTTTCCTCCCTCTTGTAAAAAAGGAACAATGTGGCAGGGGAGAATTAGGACCATCTGAGGTCTGAGGTTTCGTTCTTTCATCTATAATCTCTGAAATCTGAAATCCTACATAGTGTAAACAGTTACTCTTGGCCAGTCTGTTTCCTGGTGGAATTCAACAGCATAAATGAAAAGTTTGAGAGTTTATTCCATTTTGGATCTGTATGTACAATTGCTTTATCTTTCCCTCTTAATGGAAAGTATGTTTGTGAAATAATTTCTCCACACAATATGATTACAGAGGTCAGGGTGTTGTAACCAGAGTTGCCACTCTCCTTCAGTAATGTCTTGCAGTAAGGCATCAATTCAATCTAAACCTATTTCTATTACTCTGGGTGGTCTGTTTAGCTAGCTAATTGATTTCTCTCTAGATAGTTCAATCTTCGCTTATCCTCTTGACATTAATTCCACTCTATTCCCTTTTGTTCATTCTCTCTGCTCTTGAACTCATCACTACTTTTATTAACACCTCTTTTACACCCTTCAACTCATCATTTCACATTTTTTCTACAGTCACATCCTGACTGTTTTAATGCAAGATAATGCCAAAATTTAAGGTTATTGAAAGACTTACACATGCCAATGAGGAAGCAGCTGCATTAGCTGAAGCAAACTGAGCTGATTTCATGCAGTAAACTGTTTTTCCTGTTTTGAAGCATTTTTGGAACAGGAAGTTAACTTATTTATCAATTAAAATAATGTTCCTGAACTTCTCCAGTCGTTACTTTGCCAACCAAGTTTCCACTATACTTTTTGCAGATTCTTGTTTTGCTTTTTCAACCACCACATTTCAGATAATTTAAGATAATATTTTATTCATTTCTGGAGTATGGGTATCACCAGCAATTATTGCCCAATTGTAATTGCCCTTGAGAAGGTTTGGGTGTGCTGCCTTCTTGAACCGCTACAGTCCCTGTGGTGTAGATCCACCCACGGTGCTGTTTAGAAGATTAGATTCTCTCTTGGTGGAGATGGTCATTACCTGACACTTGTGTGGCACAAATGTTACATGCCACTTGTCAGCCCAAGCCTGGATAATGTCCAGGTCTTGCTGAAGCAGTCCATGTCCAAATGCAGCATCTGAGGCATCGCAAATGGTGCTGAACATTGTGCAATCATCTGTGAACATCCCCACTTCTGACCTTATGATGGAGAGGTCATTGGTAAAGCAGCTGAAGATGCTTGTGCCTAGGACATGACCCTGAGGAACACCTGCAGTGATGTCCTGGAACTGAGATGATTGACTACCAACAATCATAGCAATCTTCCTCTGTGCCAGGTATGACTCAAGCTAGTGGATATCATAGAATCCCTACAGTGTAGAAGGAGGCCATTCAGCCCATCGAGTCTGCACAGACCACAATCACACCCAGCCGCTCTCACCGTAACCCCATATATTTACACTGACACTAAGGGGCAATTTACCATGGTCAATCAACCTAACCTGTACATCTTTGGACTGTGAGAGGAAACCCTCACATATGTGAGGAGAATGTACAAACTCCACACAGTTTGCACATTTTAGATTTCCTCCCGATTCCTAATGACTCCAGTTTTGCTAGGGCTCTGGGATGCCACATTCAGTCAAAAGCTGCCTTGATGTCAAGGGCAGTCACTCTCATCTCATCTCTGGAGTTCAGCTCTTTTGCCCATGTTTGGGCCAAGGCTGTAATGAGGTCAGGAGCTGACTGACCTGGCTGAACCCAGAGTGTCAATGAGCAGGTTATTGCCAAGCTACTGTCACTTTGATGACCCCTTCCATCACTTTACTGATGATCGAGAGTAGACTGATGGGGCGGTAATTGGCTGGGTTGGATTTGTCCTGGTTCTTTCTGTATATGACATAGCAGGGCAGTTTTCCACATTGCTGGTTAGATGCAAATGTAGCTGTACTGTAAATCTTGCCTGAGTCACGGCAAGTCCTGGAGCACAGGTCTTCAGTACTATTGCTGGAATATTGTCAGGGTCAACAGGCTGTCTTTTTATTTCTTGATATCATGTGGAGTGAATCAGATTGGTTAGTGACTGGTATCAATGATGCTGGCACCTCAGGAGGAGGCCGAGCTGAATCATCAACTCAGCAGCTCTGGCTGAAGATGATTGCAAATGCTTCAGCCTTATCTTTTGCACTAATGTGCTGGGCTACCCCTGTGCTGTAACTTCACTATGTTATCACCTCATTTTTACATATGCCTGGTACTGCTCCTAGCATGCCCTCTTGCACCCTCCATTGCTCTCCTGGCTTGGTGGTAATGGTAGAGTGGCAGATATACTGGGCCATGATTGCCACATGGTCATCATCCAGATTTTTATTGATTCAATTCTAATTCCACCACCTACCATGGTGGGATTTGAAGCTGGGACCCCAGAGCATAACTATGGATCTTTGATTACTCGCCCAGTGACAATACCACCACACCACAGCCCCCCCTATATGATGCATGTTATAAAGTGGCTAGAATTTTTACAGTAGACCTAACTATTGTGTCTGGGCCTGAATATAATATTGACAATATTATGGTTACAACTGGGAATAACCCTATTTTGCTGCATAAGTCTGCTAATGGTCAATGATAATCAAATAAGAGAAGTAAGAGAAATAAGTTTAACTCCCAATCCCAGATTTTAGCTCATATTTTAGGCTGACATTTTAGGATGGCACAGTTGGAGTTAGTTGGAGATGCATAGAACATAGAACAGTACAGCACAGAACAGGCCCTTCGGCCCACAATGTTGTGCCGAGTTTTATCTGAAACCAAGATCAAGCTATCCCACTCCCTATCATCCTGGTGTGCTCCATGTGCCTATCCAATAACCGCTTAAATGTTCCTAAAGTGTCTGACTCCACTATCACTGCAGGCAGTCCATTCCACACCCCAACCACTCTCTGCGTAAAGAACCTACCTCTGATATCCTTCCTGTATCTCCCACCACGAACCCTATAGTTATGCCCCCTTGTAATAGCTCCATCCACCCGAGGAAATAGTCTTTGAACGTTCACTCTATCTATCCCCTTCATCATTTTATAAACCTCTATTAAGTCTCCCCTCAGCCTCCTCCGCTCCAGAGAGAACAGCCCTAGCTCCCTCAACCTTTCCTCATAAGACCTACCCTCCAAACCAGGCAGCATCCTGGTAAATCTCCTCTGCACTCTTTCCAGCGCTTCCACATCCTTCTTACAGTGAGGTGACCAGAACTGCACACAATATTCCAAATGTGGTCTCACCAAGGTCCTGTACAATTGCAGCATAACCCCACGGCTCTTAAACTCCAACCCCCTGTTAATAAAAGCTAACACACTATAGGCCTTCTTCACAGCTCTATCCACTTGAGTGGCAACCTTTAGAGATCTGTGGCTAGCTTATGGGTGAGATGTTTAAAATATGCACCATCTGCCAGTTCAGGGGATGTTAAAATTCTCATTTTCTCACAAACATTTTTCATTCAACCAAACAGATTAGCTGATGATTCATCATGTTGCTGTTTGTTGTGATTTTGCGGTGTAAATTTATTTGTCACCTTTGACTGCATTAACATCAGTCAACAGGCTCTAAGTTAATCCATTCTCTGTGAAACACTGTGGGGATGTCTCCAAGATGACCTGAAAGACTTTCAAATCGTGGGAACAGACTTCTGGTTTAATCAGAGTATGGAAAATTTGGATTTTCCTGGATGCTCAATGCCTGCATAAATTTCCCTCACACATGAGTGCTGTCATTTGTGTCATAACTTTGGTCAGAATTATTACCTCTTTGCATTTTACAGCGTAGGTTAATGACTGGGAATAACGATCGCCATCAAATCAATATAAAGATAAAATGCCAAGATAGTACTTTCATTAATGTGCACTTTTCTCATAACACAAAAAATACTTTTGAAGAATCATCACATAAAAATTGTGTACTTGTAATCATTTCTCCTTCCACTGAAGTTGAACGTTTCAAGTCCTCCTCTTCTTTCTCTGCAGGAAACCATTTAGCTGACATCAGTTATTAGGTTGTCAGGGACAAGCTTTATAAGGAATCTCACACAGTGTAATCGAAAGGAGCCTATAGGACAAACCAAGGACACGGCAGAACCAGCACAAGGTTGAATGTTCTCATGCACACAGAAGTGAAAATGTTGCGAGTTCATGTCTTTTGTTTTATCTTAATATATATGTAAGAGCATTCCTAGCAAGTCGAGACAAAACAGGGAACAATGGCACTCAACTCTACATCTAGCCACCTCCAACAACCCTGCAAATTTTGCTATTCTTTCCACTTACCTATCCAATATTAAGGTACAATGAATGAAAACTTTCTGCAAAGCTATTGTCCACCTGAGTGGCAGCATACCATTATCTACCCCCATTTCAGACCAAGACCAAAGGTTCAGTACCTTGCTGCTTGACTTCTAGCTCCACTTTCTTTGTCACATTGTACCCTTCATCAGCACCACTTTTGTTCACCTTCTCATTTAACACCTACGGGTCTCCCTCTGCCATCATATCCCAAATCACTTACACCCCAAATGTTCCAATGCTGTTCCCATTTGCCTCCCCACATCAATAAATGTCAAGTCAATCAGAATACATTGGCCCACAATCTCACCAGTACAAAGGTTTGCATCATCAATACCAACAGCTGCTCGAGCCAATGTGACCAACCCCTGCAAACTCCCTTCCTTGGCATTTCCATATTGTCATCTCCCTTTCTGCCTTCCAAACGCTAATTAAAACCTTTCTCTTCAAACATGCTTGTTTGTACCCTTCCCTTTCTCCATGTATCAGCTGAACTCAGGGGAAATGCTCACCACTGAGTCAGAATAGTTGTGAGTTCATGCATCACTCCAGATAATTGAGATGATATTTCCATGCAATATGAGGGAGTGCTGCATAGTTGGCAGCAGCATTTTTCAGTTGTAATATTAAATCATTTGCCTGTTTGGTGGATGTAACAAAAAATCTTACGGTATTGTTTTGGGGAAAAAAAGCAGGGAATTCTCCAGGTATCCTGGCCAATATTAAGCTCAGTCGAAGGATCATCCAGACTCGAAACGTTGGCTCTATTCTCTCACCAGAGATGCTGTCAGACCTGCTGAAATTTTCCAGCATTTTCTGTTTTTGTTAATCATCAATAACTGCCTCTGCAAAATAGATTTACTGGACATCTATCACAAATACTCATAGTGAAACTGAACATATGCAAACTGGCTGGTATGTTTGATGATGAAATATTGCACAGACTTCAAAAATAATTAATTGACTTTGAAGTGCTTTGGGATACCTTGAGGACATGAAACGCACTGCAAAATATGCAAGACTTTCATTCTATTCCTTCCTTTTGCTCTTTGATCCTGCATTAATTCTATTTTTATAAGTAATTTTACACCCTGAAAATTAGCCAAAGGCAACTAGAAAGAATAGGAGCTCAATCACATATAATCTAACATTCTTGACATTTGGATAAAATGAGGAACAGAGTTGGATAAAATACAAACAATTCAGTAAGACACAGATAACAGCTTGGTAATCAACACTGCAAATCACACAGATTGTGCTCAGTTCTTGGTGAACTTTGATCACAGAAAGAAACTGTTGGAAATACTCACCATGCCTAGCAGCATCTGTGGAGAGAGAAATAGGGTTAATAAGTGGAATTTCCTGATTGAGTGATGATCCCAGCATCGGGGCCATTTGCAGGTCCCGAGCCCGCAATAGCTGGCAGTGAGCCCACTGGTGAAACTTTGTGGGAGGCAACTAATTCAGAAGTCACCTCCACCTTCACCATCTTACTAAGGATCGTGGGAGGACAGGGGAAGGTTGCTGAGGCAGTAGACCAATCAGAGGGCCTGCAGCACAGGATAATGGGTTGCCCTACCAAAAGAGCTGAACACTGCCACAGCAGAAAGGCAAGTGGAGGCACTCTCGAATCCCTTCTGAAAAGTTAAGGGGGAACTTCTCCACAGCTTTGACTTTGGCCACATCTGTGCCTTTTCCTCCTTGCAATTTCTGGACTGGGGCATGGGGTCACTGGTTCTAGAGAGCCACTGCAATGGCAGAAAACTGCTGCTGCCTTTGGAAAATGGCCCTTAAGTGGGGCCTTGATTAACCTAATTAGCTGCCAGCCTTGATGGATCAGGCTGCCAACTTTATTCCCAGCTCATCCCATAGGATATGCTCCCGGATGCAAGACATCCAGAGATGTCTCATGCAACTCTCCTTCACCCCCTGCTATTTTCCTGGCCCTCTCACCTCCAACTCAGTCTCCCCGAAAGCAGGAAATCCCCATAACTTTTCAGGTTGATGACTTTTCTCAGAAGAGAGATATAACAAATTTTAAGCAAATAAAGAAGCAAAATGAGGGGAATGAAAGAAAGCCTAAATTAGATAGCGAGGCGAACTTCAGAAAATGGGTTAGGTGAGTCTTTCGAACTGTACATACAGCCAGCTTGGGTATTGGGGCCAACTAAGCCCTGTTTTACACAAGCAAAAAGCTTGGGGTAGGATGTGTGTGGCACAATTCTAATAATATGTAACATACTTCATATTGGATAATATATATGCAATGCACTTTAACATGGATCAAATTATTTGAAAGTCCATCACAATTAACTAGGTTTGCAGAAAGTTGGTTCAATTAATTATGGATGGATTTTGCTGTCTTGCATATTTCGTTCCAAAATCTATCCATACCTTATACCCGCCTCATAGAGTTATCCACATGCACAAAAATATGCATTTCCTTATGGAACATTAAAAGGGAGCTTGCAAACTATCAGCTTAATAATGAGATAAACTATTATCAAAGTAAGTGCAGCCACAGGTGTTTATGTATTGGATGAATCTTTGTACCTCTAAATTTGGTATAGCCAATAGAAATTCATCACAGGAATAGAATATAAACTGCAACACTAAATGGAATTTTTGTGTAATTGCATTCAGAAATCAGAGAAATATGTCACAGTTTTTAATATAGTTGAAATACCCGTTTTCCTATTTTAGGAGATTGGATCATTAGGTTAGACATTGGCCCAGATTTTTCTGAAAAAATAACAGTGTATGAATGACGTACACCATTGCTAACATGTAAATCAGCCAACAACTTGAAGTGAGGAAAAGATACCTGTGAAGTGCAAATTTCCACAAGCTGCTGGACCATTTTCACCACTTCACCATTAACTTCCCCATGAATTTCATGAAGATGCTGTATTTGCACATTAATTGCCCATTAAACTCATCACAGAATTCCAATTCTAGTCATTAATGGAATAAAATACCCTTCAAATTATTTGATCATTGTTGGCAGGTGCCAATCACCCTCTCTGATGCAACAAAATGTCTGATGTCCAAAATGTAACAATTTTAACAAAAGGAATGAAGTCTCATTTCTTCAAAGAACAAAGAACAGTACAGTACAGCACAGAAAACAGGCCCTTCGGCCCTCCAAGCCTGTGCTGCCCCTTGGTCCAACTAGACCAATCGTTTGTATCCCTCCATTCCCAGGCTGCTCATGTGACTATCCAGGTAAGTCTTAAACGATGTCAGCGTGCCTACCTCCACCACCCTACTTGGCAGCGCATTCCAGGCCCCCACCACCCTCTGTGTAAAAAACGTCCCTCTGATATCTGAGTTATACTTCGCCCCTCTCACCTTGAGCCCGTGACCCCTCGTGATCGTCACCTCCGACCTGGGAAAAAGCTTCCCACTATTCACCCTATCTATACCCTTCATAATCTTGTACACCTCTATTAGATCTCCCCTCATTCTCCGTCTTTCCAGGGAGAACAACCCCAGTTTACCCAATCTCTCCTCATAGCTAAGACCCTCCATACCAGGCAACATCCTGGTAAACCTTCTCTGCACTCTCTCTAACGCCTCCACGTCCTTCTGGTAGTGCGGCGATCAGAACTGGACGCAGTACTCCAAATGTGGCCTAACCAGCGTTCTATACAGCTGCATCATCAGACTCCAGCTTTTATACTCTATACCCCATCCTATAAAGGCAAGCATACCATATGCCTTCTTCACCACCTTCTCCACCTGTGTTGCCACCTTCAAGGATTTGTGGACTTGCACACCTAGGTCCCTCTGTGTTTCTATACTCCTGATGACTCTGCCATTTATTGTATAACTCCTCCCTACATTATTTCTTCCAAAATGCATCACTTCGCATTTATCCGGATTAAACTCCATCTGCCACCTCTCCGCCCAATTTTCCAGCCTATCTATATCCTGCTGTATTGCCCGACAATGCTCTTCGCTATCCGCAAGTCCAGCCATCTTCGTGTCATCCGCAAACTTGCTGATTACACCAGTTACACCTTCTTCCAAATCATTTATATATATCACAAATAGCAGAGGCCCCAGTACAGAGCCCTGCGGAACACCACTGGTCACAGACCTCCAGCCGGAAAAAGACCCTTCGACCACTACCCTCTGTCTCCTATGGCCAAGCCAGTTCTCCTTGTATCCCATGAGCCTTAACCTTCTTAACCAACCTGCCATGTGGGACTTTGTCAAATGCCTTACTGAAATCCATATAGACGACATCCACGGCCCTTCCTTCATCAACCGTTTTTGTCACTTCCTCAAAAAACTCCACCAAATTTGTAAGGCACGACCTCCCTCTTACAAAACCATGCTGTCTGTCACTAATGAGATTGTTCCGTTCTAAATGCACATACATCCTGTCTCTAAGAATCCTCTCCAACAACTTCCCTACCATGGACGTCAAGCTCACCTGCCTATAAGTTCCTGGGTTATCCCTGCTACCCTTCTTAAACAACGGGACCACATTTGCTATCCTCCAATCCTCAGGGACCTCACCCGTGTCCAAAGAAGCGACAAAGATTTCCATCAGAGGCCCAGCAATTTCATCTCTCATCTCCCTGAGCAGTCGAGGATAGATGCCATCAGGCCCTGGGGCTTTGTCAGTTTTAATGTTCCCTAAAAAACCTAACACTTCCTCTCTTGTAATGGAGATTTTCTCTAACGGGTCAACACCTCCCTCCGAGACACTCCCGGTTAACAAACCCCTCTCCTTCGTGAATACCGATGCAAAGTATTCATTTAGGATCTCACCTATTCCCTTGGGTTCTAAGCATAATTCCCCTCCTTTGTCCCTGAGAAGTCCGATTTTCTCCCTGACAACTCTTTTGTTCCTAACGTATGAATAGAATGCCTTAGGATTCTCCTTAATCCTGCCTGCCAAGAACATCTCGTGACCTCTTTTTGCCCTTCTAACTCCCCGTTTGAGTTCTTTCCTACTCTCTCTGTATTCCTCCAGAGCTCCATCTGTTTTCAGTTGCCTGGACTTAACGTATGCCTCCCTTTTCATTTTAATCAGATCCTCAATTTCCCTGGTTATCCACGGCTCTCGAATCCTACCTTTCCTATCTTTCCTTTTTACAGGCACGTGCCTATCCTGCAGCCTTATCAATAGTTCCTTAAAAGACTCCCACATGCCAGACGCGGACTTACCCTCGAACATCCTCTCCCAATCAACATCCACCAATTCCTGCCTAATCCGGCTATAGTTAGCCTTCCCCCAATTTAGCACCCTGCCCGTAGGACATCACTCATCCTTGTCCATTACTATCCTAAAGTTAACAGAGTTGTGGTCACTATTTGCCACATGTTCCCCTACCGAAACTTTGACGACCTGACCGGGCTCATTTCCCAGAACTAGGTCCAGTATAGCCCCCTCCCTAGTCGGGCTATCTACATACTGTTCCAAAGAACCTTCCAGTACGCATTTTACAAATTCCTCCCCGTCCGGACCCCCAGCTCTAAGCACTTTCCAGTCTGTGCCAGGGAAATTAAAGTCCCCCACTACAACAACCCTATTTTTTCTGCACCTATCCAGAATCTCCTGACATATCCTTTCCTCCACTTCCCGTGGGCTGTTGGGTGGTCTGTAGTACACCCCCAGCATAGTGACTGCACCCTTCCTGTTTCTGAGTTCCACCCACAGCGACTCAGTACATGACCCCTCTAAGTTGTCTACCCTTTGCACCGCGTTAATATGCTCCTTAACTAATATCGCTACTCCCCCACCTTTTTTAGCCCCTCCTCTGTCTCGCCTAAAACACTTATACCCCGGAATATTCAGCTGCCAGTCCTGTCCTTCTTTTAACCAAGTTTCCGTCACCGCAACCACACCCAAATTCCGCATAAGCATTAAGGCCCTAAGTTCGTCTGTTTTACCCGTTACGCTCCTCGCATTGAAGCAGATGCACTCCAGACCTCCAGGCCCACTCAGGTCATCCTCCTCCAGAGTGCTCCTCTTCTTAGCTAGCCTTGCCCTGGCCCCCAGCTCAACCCCAGCCTCAGTATTTACTGACCTACTGTTTTGTTCCCCACCCCCCGCCACACTAGTTTAAATCCTGCCGTAACACTCTAGCAAAACTCCCAGCCAGGATATTTGCTCCCTTCCAGTTAAGGTGTAACCCATCCTTTCTGTACAGTTGCCATCCTGACTTGAAGATTTCCCAGTTATCTATGAATTTAAAACCCTCCCTCTTGCACCAGTCCTTTAGCCACGCGTTCAACTGTAGAATTTCCCTGTTCCGAGCCTCACTTGCACTCGACACTGGGAGCAGTCCAGAGATTGCTACCCTGGAGGCCTTACTTTTTAGCCTAGAACCCAACTCCCTGAATTTCTCTTGTATGACCCCTCTGCTCTTCCTACCTACATCATTTTCACCAATGTGTATAATCACATCCGATTGACTACCTTCCTTTTTAAATATGCTTCCTACCCTCTCGGAGACATCCAGTACCCCGGCACCAGGGAGGCAGACTACCATCCTGGATTCTCGTTCACTCCCACAGAACTGCCTGTCCGTGCCTCTAACCATTGCATCCCCCACAACTATCGCTCTCCTAAACCCCTTCTTTCCCTTCCAGACCCCTGAGCCTGTCTCCGTGGAGGCGATCTGGTCCTCGTGGCTTACCCCTGGAGGGTCATCCCCCTCCACAGAATCCAAAACAATATACCTATTTTGGAGGGGGACAACCACAGGGGATCCCTCCACAGACTGCTCACTCCCTTCCCTTCTCCCACCTGTTGCCCATCCCTTTCTTTTATGGGAGACTGCCACTGGGGTACTTTCTGGCACATCACCCTTCTGACTATTACCCCTCCTAACTGTGACCCACGTGTCTTCCTTCCGAGACCCTGGTGTCACTACCTGACTATAACTTTTATCTATTAATCTCTCATTTTCCCTAATTAAACTGAGTTCATCGAGCCTCAGCTCCAGCTCCCTTACACGATCCTTCAGGAGTTGCAGTTCCACACATCTGGCACAGATATGGACTTCCGGGAGGCAAGTTGTCTCCAGGAACTCCCACATCCCACACCGAATGCAGTATACTGGCCTCCCACTCATACCAGCCATGTCCTTTTTAGTTTTTGGGAGATCAAACAAAAAAGGTGGTGTAACAGAAGAAAAACAAACAACCTTCCTCGCCTTCGCCGAAGCCCTGTGAGCCAAAGCCCTTACAGCTCACACTCTGCTCCCTGCTCACTCCACTGCCCGCTCCAGATGCTGCCCGCTCAAAAGTGCGGCCTGCTTTTAAACCCTCCAAAAAACCTTCCCCAGGCTGCTCCTGGGCCTACTCCCTGTTTCGAAAAAAAACCTCCGATTTTTAAGCCAAATTTAACTGATAAATAAATAAATAAAATGCAGACACAATCTTTCTTACCCTCAGCCTGCTCCTGTGGAACAATGAGGCTGAAACCTCCAATGTAAGCCCTTTTTAAACCTTCCCCAGGCTGCTCCTGGGCCTACTTCCTGTTATGAAAATAAAACCTCCTTTTTAAATTAGCCCTTTTTAAACCTTCCCCAGGCTGCTCCTGGGCCTACTCCCTGTTTTGAAAAAAAAACTTTTTAAATTAGCCCTTTTTAAACCTTCCCCAGGCTGCTCCTGGGCCTACTCCCTGTTTTGAAAAAAACCTCCGATTTTTAAGCTAAATTTAACTGGAAAATAAATAAAATGCAGACACAATCTTTCTTACCCTCAGCCTGCTCCTGTGGAACAATGAGTTCCTGTGGAACAATCAAGTTCTACATTTTTATGAAAGTATTTGTAAAATAGTAATTTGGTAGTACCGAACTTGAGTATTGCTGAAAAAAGTCATTTTGTTGAAAATTTTATAGAGTCATGGTCCGTGATCTCATCCCATCTGTCGATCAGCGTGGTGAGGTGGGAAAATAGCGTGCCAAGTGAAAAATTGGAAATGCACCCAGTTTCACGCCGTTTCTCATCTCCCCAGTCACTTTTCCCAGGTGTGAACACTTTGTGCCCAAAATGGGTGCGACACACAATAGCGTGCATCTGAACGGATTTCATATCATGAGCAAATTCAGCACTCAATTGTCCCCCTCTCCTGGACGTTTATCACCTTGTCGGCAAGACGTCACGCTGGTGTGAATCACAGCTACTCTGTAAGTGTGGTTCAGGTGCAGCAGTGATGAAGGCAAGCGAGGAGGTGAGTACCACTGAGCAACATCCTTCAGGGTGCGGAGGGGGAGTGAGGTGGTCTCAGCTGCTGCCACGGGCTTGCATGGGCACTGCAGTTTGTGGAGGCCCCTGCCGATCTGGGGGTCGTCAGGTCATGGGTCGCCGCTGGCTCAGAGCTCATGTTGCCCACATTTCCCCTGCCCATTGACTGACTCCTGAGGGGTAGCACAGGAAGTTGAGTCCCAACCTCACTAATGTCGCACTGGTTATCGGCAGATCTCCGTGTGCCCAAGCCCTCAGACATTTCTGCCTCCGCCTGATATACATCTATGGCTGTGTTTTGTGCACCAGTCAGTAACTCAGAAGTCTCACCACTAACTTGTCCCACCAACATGACTGTATCTGCGCTGGTGGATGCCGTGATGTATGCCTTTGTCAAATGCAATATGCTTTACCTGTAGGTTTCCATGGTGTTTCGCGGTGTCTTCGAAGCTGTTGTTGAGTGTCGCAGCAGGAGCAGCAGCAGGGAGTGACAGCCCTGACATACCGGCCTCACCGGGGTTGTTTCCTGCAAGAAAGAACACAGTTCAGTGCAAGGGATGGACAAGTATCTAGGCAGATCGCTCCTTACTTTAGATCGGCCATATGAATGAAGGTTTTCTGGATCCTCACTTCCATGTCAAACTCTGACCTGGCTGTCTATGACAGTTCTATCCTCTTCCTCTCCCGGCAGCTCCAGTACACACTCCTCAAAGGGAGTGAGGTGACTCAGCTCCGGAACCCCACCTCTGGTCTTCTCCAGTTACTGGCGATTATGGGCTATCTTCTCCTGTGGGGACAGAAGCGCAAAATGAAAGCCTAACGGCTGGAAGAATGCGGGTGCTGGCCGTGGGGTCAATTGGGTGGCGTACATCGGGCACGTGCCTCAATAGGCAGGGGTTTGTTAAGGGAGGGGTGCCAGAGTGGTTGAAGGAAGGTACTAGGGGCTCAGGTGCTGGAAGGCCACAGGGAGTCAGGGGTGGATTGACATGGACATTGCAGGTGAGACAGACAGAACCATAGAATCATAGAAACCCTACAGTGCAGAAAGAGGCCATTTGGCCCATCGAGTCTGCACCGACCACAATCCCACCCAGGCCCTCCCCCAACATCCCTCTATATTTTACCCGCGAATCCCTCTAACCTACGCATCTCAGGAGCAATTTTAGCATGGCCAATGAACCTAACCCGCACATCTTTGGACTGTGGGAGGAAACCGGAGCACCCGGAGGAAACCCACGCAGACACGAGGAGAATGTGCCAACTCCACACAGACAGTGACCCAAGCCGGGAATCGAACCCAGGTCCCTGGAGCTGTGAAGCAGCAGTGCTAACCACTGTGCTACCATGCCGCCCCAATGCCAATGCCAGGCTGGGATGGACACTCACATTTGCTGCCCAAATGAGGTCATTCATTTTCTTCCGACACTGGCGGCCAGTCCACCTTGCCAGTGCTTGGCACTCACTGCCAGTCCCACCACTTTCCAGGCTTCATTGCCGGCCCGACCCCTGGGTTGTCCCAACTCCCGGGGAAGAAAATCTCCCTCCTCTCCTCTACAGCATCCAGCAGACAGCCCAGTTCTCCCTCGGTGAAGCGTGGAGCTGCTCTTCGTGGTGCCATCCTCCTGTGGTAACTGACTGTGAGTCCATTGTTAGTGCTTATTTGGAGCTCCCCCTTGTTAACACCGTTCAGCTGCAACCACTTTGGATGAGTCACGTGCCCAGAGGGTCCATGCTAGCAAGAATCACATTGAGGTTCATTCATTGAACTAAATGTTGAAAGATTGCAGTGCACAGCGGCCGAAAAAAATCGGCATGGTTAAAATCTGTTTTCAGGCTTGGTTGAAACTTATCATTTTTTTCATAACATCATGGCTATAGAGCTTTATAGCACAGCAAGAGGCCCTTTAGCACATCATGTCAGCATCAACCATCAAGCACTTATCTATCCTAATTCAATTTTCCAGCATTTGGTCTGTAGTCTTATATGCTATGGGATTTCAAATGCTCATCTAAATGCTTCTTAAATGTTGTGAGGGTTCCCACCTCTACCACCCTCTCAGGTAATGAGTTCCAGATTCCCACCACCCTCTGAGTGAAAATGTTTTTCCTCGAATCCCCTCTAAATCTCCTACCCCTTACCTTTAAACTATGCCCCTTGGTTATTGACCCCTCTACTCAGGGGAAAAGTTTCTTCCTATTTACCCTATCTTTGTGCCTCTAAATTGTGTATATCAGGAACCCCCCTCAGCCTTCTCTGCTCTAAGGAGAACAACCCAGCCTAACCAGTCTCCCTTCACAGCTGAAACACACCAATCCAGGCAACACCCTGGTGAATCTCCTGGCAACACCCTGGTGAATCTCTTCTGCACCTTCTCTAGTGCAATCACTTTCTTCCTATAGTGTGACAATCAGAACAGCACACAGTCTCTAGTTGTGGCCTAACAAGCATTTTTTACAGTTCTATCATAATCTCCCTGCTCTTATGTTTAATGCCTCAGCTCATATAGGCAAGAATCTCATGTGCCTTTTTAACCATCTTACCTACTTGTCCTGCTGCCTTCAGGGATCTTTAGAGATTCACCCCAAGGTCCCTCTGGTCCTCTGTACTGCCTAGCATCCTACCATTCATTGTGTATTCCTTTGTCTTTTTAGTCCGCCCAAAATGCACCACCTCACATTTTTCAGGATTAAATTTCATTTCCCACTATTCTGCCCAACTGACCAGCCCATCTACATCATTTTGGTCGCCTCATTACAGGAAGGATGTGGAAAAGATTGAAAGGGTGCAGGGGAGATTTACAAGGATGTTGCCAGGATTGAGTGGCATGCCTTATGAGGATAGGCTGACAGAGCTCAGTCTTTTCTCCTTGGAGAGACGTAGGATGAGAGGAGACCTAATAGAGGTATATAAGATGTTGAGAGGCATAGATCGGGTGGACTCTCAGAGGCTTTTTCCCAGGGTGGAAATGGCTGCTATGAGAAGACACAAGTTTAAGGTGCTGGGGGGTAGGTACAGGGGAAATGTTAGGGGGAAGTTTTTCACACAGAGGGTGGTGGGCGAGTGGAATCGGCTGCCGTCAGTGGTGGTGGAGGCGAACTCAATAGGGTCTTTTAAGAGACCCCTGGATGAGTACATGGGACTTAATAGGATGGAGGGTTAGAGGTAGGCCTAAAAGGTAGGGATATGTTCGGCACAACTTGTGGGGCCGAAGGGCCTGTTTTGGTGCTGTAGTTTTTCTATGTTTCTATGTTTCTATCCTGTAATCTACAAATTTCCTCCTCATCATTTTACCACGCCACCAATTTTTGTGTCATCTGCAAATTTATTGATCATACCCCTCACATTCATGTCCAGATCATTAATGTACATGAGAAACAGCAAGGAAACCAGCACCAATCTCTGTTGTACATGACTGGACACTGGCTTTGAGTCACAAACATTCAACCATTATCCTCTATCTCATCTTGCACTTATCAGGACAATCACAAGAATACAAATATCAAGGGAAACAACAACTTTATGCTATATGAGAAGAGGGTTCTGATTGGTCAGCAAATGGACTCTGATAGGTAGAGGCATTCCTATGGGAGATGCACCAGTTGATGGTGACTGACAGTTAACTGCCAATTAAGAGTCTTAAAAGGGGAAGTTTTGTATGAGGGAAACGGGAAACCAAACATCACATCAGGATCTGACAAAGTTGCCCAAGTTATTGGAACTGAATATCATTGGAGTATTGAACAGGGAAGGAAAAAGCACCGTTCAGAGTGGGGAGAAACCAAACATGTGTTGTGTGTATGGACGAGGCTTCAGTCGATCATCAGCCTTGTTGCAACATAAACGTGTTCACAATGGGAAGGAAGCATTTTGTTACCCGTCTGAGCTGGAAACTCATCAACGCACTCACACTGAAAAACCATTCACCTGCTCCAAGTGTGTGAAGGGATTCAGTATAATTCTGGGAGAAGTTGGCCCAGCAACCTCTACTAAGAAGTGGGAAGCGGAAGAACCCCTCCAGCAATAAACAGGAGTTAGAGCATCCAGTAGAAGCGGCTAAGGGACTTCACTGGTGCATTCTGGGAGAAGTCGGCCCAGCAACATCTAGTAAGAAGTGGGAAGCGGAAGATCTTGTGTCAAGGAGCAGTAAGCCGGAAGCATTACATTGGTGTTTCCCTCCCTCCTTTTAACCAAGAAAAAGGACACTGTGAGAAGATAGAAGTGAAGGTAAGAGTTTAATAAATTTTCTTAAATAATTTAATTAGTGCTAGAAATATCTGTCAGTGGGGTTAAGTTCTGCACTTGAGATGTGGAAGATCCGTGATGCTTCCAGCGTCTCGGCCGACTAGATGTTTCAGTAAGATCAGGGAAGGTGGTAAAAGAAGGGGAGGTATGGCATTGTTAGTCAAGGACAGTATTACGGTGGCAGAAAGGACGTTTGATGAGGACTCGTCTACTGAGGTAGTATGGGCTGAGGTTAGAAACCAGAAAGGAGGTCACCCTGTTGGGAGTTTTCTATGGGCCTCCGAAAAGTTCCAGAGATGTAGAGGAAAGGATTGCAAAGATGACTCTAGATAGGAGTGAAAATAACAGGGTAGTTGTTATGGGGGACTTTAACTTTACAAATATTGACTGGAAAAGCTATAGTTCGAGTACTTTAGATGGGTCAGTTTTTGTCCAATGTGTGCAGAAGGGTTTCCTGACACAGTATGTAGATAGGCCAACAAGAGGCGAGGCCATATTGGATTTGGTACTGGGTAATGAACCAGGCCAGGTGTTAGATTTGGAGGTAGGTGAACACTTTGATGATAGTGACCATAATTCGGTTACGTTTACTTTAGCGATGGAAAGGGATAGGTATATACTGCAGGGCAAGAGTTATAGCTGGGGGAAAGGAAATTATGATGCGATTAGGCGAGATTTAGGATGCATAGGATGTGGAAGGAAACTGCAGGGTATGGGCACAATTGAAATGTGGAGCTTGTTCAAGGAACAGCGACTGCGTGTCCTTGATAAGTATGTACCTGTCAGGCAGGGAGGAAGTGGTCGAGCGAGGGAACCGTGGTTTACTAAAGAAGTTGAATCTCTTGTGAAGAGGAAGAAGGAGACTTATGTAAAGATGAGACGTGAAGGCTCAGTTAGGGCACTTGAGAGTTATAAGTTAGCCAGGAAGGTCCTAAAGAGAGAGCTAAGAAGAGCCAGGAGGGCACATGAGAAGTCTTTGGCAGGTAGGATCAAGGAAAACCCTAAAGCTTTCTATCGGTACGTCAGGAATAAAAGAATGACTAGGGTAAGATTAGGGCCCGTCAAGGACAGTAGTGGGAAGTTGTGCGTGGAGTCTGAAGAGATAGGAGAGGCGCTAAATGAATATCTTTCGTCAGTATTCACACAGGAAAAAGACAATGTTGTCGAGGAGAATACTGAGATACAGGCTATTAGACTAGATGGGATTGAGGTTCATAAGGAGGAGATGTTAGCAATTCTGGAAAGTGTGAAAATAGATAAGTCCCCGGGGCCGGATGGAATTTATCCTAGGATTCTCTGGGAGGCTAGGGGGGAGATTGCAGAGCCTTTGGCTTTGATCTTTATGTCGTCATTGTCTACAGGAATAGTGCCAGAAGACTGGAGGATAGCAAATGTTGTCCCCTTGTTCAAGAAGGGGAGTAGAGACAACCCTGGTAATTATAGACCAGTGAGCCTTACTTCTGTTGTGGGCAAAGTTTTGGAAAGGATTATAAGATTTATAATCATCTAGAAAGGAATAATTTGATTAGGGATAGTCAACATGGTTCTGTAAAGGGTAGGTCGTGCCTCACAAACCTTATTGAGTTCTTTGAGAAGGTGACCAAAGAGCTGGATAAGGGTAAAGCAGTTGATGTGGTGTATATGGATTTCAGTAAAGCGTTTGATAAGGTTCCCCACGGTAAGCTATTGCAGAAGATACGGAGGCATGGGATTGAGGGTGATTTAGCGGTTTGGATCAGAAATTGGCTAGCTGTAAGAAGATGGAGGGTGGTGGTTGATGGGAAATGTTCATCCTGGAGTTCAGTTACTAGTGGTGTACCGCAAGGATCTGTTTTGGGGCCACTGCTGTTTGTCATTTTTATAAGTGACCTGGAGGAGGGCGTAGAAGGATGGGTTAGTAAATTTGCAGATGACACTAAAGTCGGTGGAGTTGTGGACAGTGCGGAAGGATGTTGCAGGTAAAAGAGGGACATAGATAAGCTGCAGAGCTGGGCTGAGAGGTGGCAAATGGAGTTTAATGCGGAAAAGTGTGAGGTGATTCACTTTGGAAAGAGCAACAGGAATACAGAGTACTGGGCTAATGGTAAGATACTTGGTAGTGTGGATGAACAGAGAGATCTCGGTATCCATGTGCATAGATCCCTGAAAGTTGGCACCCAGGTTGATAGGGTTGTTAAGAAGGCGTACGGTGTGTTGGCTTTTATTGGTAGAGGGATTGAGTTTTGGAGCCAGGAGGTCATGTTGCAGCTGTACAAAACTCTGGTGCGGCCGCACTTGGAGTATTGCGTACAGTTCTGGTCGCCGCATTATAGGAAGGATGTGGAAGCATTGGAAAGGGTGCAGAGGAGATTTACCAGGATGTTGCCTGGTATGATGGGAAGGTCTTATGAGGAAAGGCTGAGGGACTTGAGGCTGTTTTCGTTAGAGAGAAGAAGGTTAAGAGGTGACTTAATAGAGGCATATAAGATGATCAGAGGATTAGATAGGGTGGACAGTGAGAGCCTTTTTCCTCGGATGGTGATGGCTAGCATGAGGGGACATAGCTTTAAATTGAGGGGTGATAGATATAGGACAGATGTCAGAGGTAGGTTCTTTACTCAGAGAGTAGTAAGGGCGTGGAATGCCCTGCCTGCAACAGAAGTGGACTCGCCAACATTAAGGGCATTTAAATGGTCATTGGATAAACATATGGATGATATTGGAATAGTGTAGGTTTGATTGGCTTTAGATTGGTTTCACAGGTCGGCGCAACATCGAGGGCCGAAGGGTCTGTACTGCGCTGTAATGTTCTATGTTCTATGTTCTAAGCATTGTTTGACATTTAAATCAAGCAGATTGACTGTGATTGGTCATGGTATTGCCCAGTGGGATGAACCAGCAAGTGGCTATCACTTATTTTGTTCACTGAAACAAGTACAATGTGTGTACATGTTCTTTCTGTCCACTTTAATTAACTCTCCTTCTCAGAACTTCCTCTGTTTGTTTCTTGATTCTTCTATCTCATTAATAAAGGAGATACACTGTTGATCCTGTCATTCCCCAAGGTTCCAGATATCCTGTTGTTCTCACTACACTGCTACCAGCTCACACATGCAGCAATTTACAAGACAAAACAGTTTTGAGCTGAAGGGTGCAGAGAACAGTTTAACTAACTGGACATGCTGGGTGATGCCCTGCACCAGCAAATTCAGGACCATTATAATGCACCAAATTGTAGACATCTCTTGGATAGTTTGGATCTAATCTAGGGGATTTTCAGTCACTTCATTGCAGTGTTAATGTGAGCTTACTTGTGACACAATAAACTTTAAAACTTTAAATGGTCTTTTATCCTTTACACTTTGTTTTGAGCTCCTCAAATACATAAAAAGGGTTTATTTTGAAGGAATAAAATTCAATATTTAAAAGCTGTAGGCATGCACCACATGTCTGCAATCAATGTCATTGTCTATTCTTTCTCACCTGTGCAAGCTGAAAACTGCAGTGCAGTTAGCAACTAACCATTTGTTCATTTGATGTACAATAGCAACGATGAGAGAGTTATCCAGTACTATTTTATCATCAGTCCTTAACTGGAGTGGACAGCTCCCGCTACACTTCCAACTGGGATGAGATTTGTCATGCATCTCAAATTATTCATTGACCAGGGGCCAAGCATTATGATGTCATTGTTCCAACCTGTCAACCTCTAAATTCATTCTCCATTGTCATTCTCTCTGGTAATCTTTACAACAGAAATCATTTGAAATTCTCAATCAAAAGCAAAATAATAACCGACAAAAAATAAAATTATTATGTGCCATGCATTAAAACTAAAGCAACATTTGCTACTGCTGGTCAATATTAATTAGAAAATAGAATGGTGTCTACAAAATAAATGAGAAACAGATGCCTGATAATTAAGAATACCCAGGTCATAAAAATATGTCATAAATCTATTACATGGCATGGTGCACTGTGTTACTGTGTAACATGTCCTAAAATAATTTAAAATAAGGAACTGTAATTAAAATATAGGGTAGCGGGTCCATAATCCATGTACAAATTGAGTTGTCGATAGTATTCTTGTGGTATTTGAAACACAGCTCATACAAAGCTTGTAGATGATTAAAACGAGTGCCAGTGTTGCAAAGTACAACCTCAAGGACAGATGCTGCTGAATTGCCAACTAATGGATCACGAAAAATTATGTTCGCAGGGGTGCTCACCTGTATGTTTCCACTAGTATAATTTTGGCAGTACCGTAGCTAAAGAACGTTCCAACAGAACTGAGAAAAATAGAGACAAAAATGAGATGCTTTACCATATTGCCAGTTTAACAGTGTAAAGCACATATGTTTTACATGCACATTATACCCTTGGAGACAAAAAGCAAAACCTTTATTTATTTTATCCTGTCAAACGTGCCCCTTGAACCCCATTACTGAGAGCATTAGGATAAGCTGCTCTCAAAATGGACCAGCATTCAATATCCTGCCTTCAAGGGCAGCGAAGTAAAATGAGGCAGAATACTTCAGAATATCACAGAGAAAATCATTTCAAGATAACACAGGGAAAACGCAATGTTTTTGTGCAAGGAACATTTATTCTGCACCTATGCATTTGGAAGTCAGAAACAAGAGCAGATCAGATCGGTGTCGCATTCCATGTGCAGGAAGCATAATTAAGATGGAGCTCTTGAGTAAAGTGAAAACACTGTGCTACTGCTCCTATTTCACAATGTGCGTATTTAGAACTAACTTGACAAGATGTGGACCCCAGCTTGCGACGGTTTTGATATTTATTTTTGCACATATGCAACGAATTTCTGACTTCAACTTCTAATTGCAGCACACTATACAAATTCAGGTGACTGTCACGTCACTTTTATTGTTTCACCATCTGTGGTATTTCCTTCCACATCTGGAATCATGAGGTTAAAAATAACGTTGGTGATAAGTAGTCAGAATTTAGCTCAAACAGGCAGCTTGCATTTTTATTTTTTACTCCATTCTTAAAGTTACAAAGCCAATGCTCAGAATGGACTGGGCAGACCCGAATCCATTCCTTGCTTGCTCCAAAAACCAAATTAAAAATTCAGATCATGAGTATACTGAGCTGCTGATAGTATCAGTCTGCACTCCATGACTTCTTCAGCCCAAATATCTTCTAAGTTGTGTAAACAAATGGTGCAGTACATGTTTTGTCATGGCTTGTAAAATGGGAAATACTCTTCTAATTCAACTTCAAGAAGGTACAATGTGTACACACGGGAAAGGTCTTTCAGAGGTACTCCTATGCAGCAGCTTGTACAAATCTGAACATGCGATCAAAAGAAAAATGCAGCCATTAAATATGGTGAGTAGGAATCAGTTTAGTCCAGATCTGCTGTGAAGTGTGAACAAATCCAGATGTTTAGCACCGACCACACATTGAGGGCAGCACATGGCACAGTGGTTAGCACTGCTACCTTGCAGTGCCAGGGACCCAGGTTCGATTCCCAGCGTGGATCATTGCCTGTGCGGAGTCTACACGTTCTCCCCATGTCCACATGAGTTTCCTCCAGGTGCTCCGGTTTCCTCCCTCAGTCTAAAAGGTATGCTGGTTAGGTGCATTGGCCATGCTAAACTTTCCCTCAGTGTACCTGAACAGGTGGCAGAGTGTAGCGATCAGGGGATTTTCACTGTAACTTCATTGCAGTGTTAATGTAAGCCTACTTGTGACACTAATAAATAAACTAATAAACTAGTGGTTCAAGAAGGCAGTATACCACCACCTTCTCAAGGGCAATTAGGGATGGACAATAAATTCTGGCCTAGCCAGCGATGTCCATATCCCATGAATGAATTTAAAAAAGGATTTCCTCAATCTCTAAAAGAGTTAACGTTTTGATAACATATACGTTTAATCAGCTCAAAATGTCTCGGGGAGTATTTCCTGCAGAAAGTCAATTCTCTCTCTGACAAATATTTGTGGAATTTACAGGCAGCTTGAAGTTATATAGTGCTGCTCACATAATGCCTGAGAACACTTAACCAGCGGGAATGTTGAGCAGAAGGAAGGAAGGAATTTGGGTGGTAGCAATTTAAGGAAGGAATTCAGATACAGATTGAATGATTGGCTCAATGGTGGAGTAGATGGAGCGAGGAACAACAAATAACCAAGTCAGCAAACAGTGTAGGCAGAACAAGCAGCTGCAGGAGATTCCTCAGTTAAGAGCGATCAAGTCATGAAGGGATTTGCAGCTGAGAGTGCAGATCTTTATGTCAAGTTGTTGCAGCAGAGAGACCTCATGCAGCACAGCAAGGGCGAGGTGGTGCTGTTCAAGATCTAGACGCAGAAGAATTGAGCCCAGTGTTTTGGGTTTGCTGAAGTTTGTGATTACCAGAAATGGGAAGAAAAGGCATCAGAGTGTTGGAAAAAATCCTCAAGTTGATGAAAATGTGGATTTAATCTTCAGCAATGGATGAAAGGGAAGGACATAACCAGATAATTTTGTGGAGATGTTGGACATGGAGTAAAGAACTTAGCTCTGGGTCCAACAGAATGGTAGGCTGTGCTAATGGTAGGCTGTGCTGAGCTGGGACCAGACTATCTTCAGTAACAGTGAGACTCCAGAAGATTTTAGATAGGCAGTCAAAAAGTAAAGGAATAACATTGGTGTCAATAAAAAAGAGTTTTGTATTTTCTGCATACTTATGACAGGTGAACCTATGTTTTTGGGCGATGTTATTTATGGGTACCATGCAATGATGAATAGGAAAGAGTGAAAGATGGAATTCTATAGCATTATGGAGGTGATAGGGTGAATGTGGGAAGATAAACTGTTTGAGAAGAAGCAAAGGTTGTCTTGGCATAAATATGAGTGCAGCCATGAAGATGTGATGTCATGTGGCCTGGCCATGGAGGAGAATGGAATGATTACCAACAGTGAAGGTAGCAGAGAGAGACGAAGGAGGAAAGGAAAGGACATAGCCTAATGGAGTGTACGAGATGAGTTCTTGGTCAGGGCTAGGAGAATCAAACAAAGCTGCATAGGATGTTTAAAATCTTATGCTCAATTGTAATAAAAAGTGAGCTCTTCATGTTTAATTGGGAGGAATTGAGAAGAAGGAGATTTTGGAGATTCAGACACAAAATTGGGTTCAGCAACACCCATTATTATGGCACTATGTATGTTATTTGGGGACCAAATGTACACATTTCTGCTGTGAATAATGCCAGATGCCATATTGGTGAGTGTGCACACAATGAACATCTGCCAGACATATGCAAAACAAGCAGATCTTGACATCAACAATGTGAAACACTGATTTGATGCCAGTAGTGTCATTTTGCAACTCAATGCTCCACTTAACATCAACAGCAATGCCCCTCACCCTCAACCCCCAGCCAATGCCATTTAATGGGATCATCAATTATCTCCAAGTTCGTTGCTGATTGATTTCTTCAGGCTGATTGCATGATTGTGCAATTGCTTGGTGCTTTGCATATTTATTTCAAATTACAGAAATATATAGGGAGTTGTGTGGCAGAAACTAAAGGATTTTTGTTGATTAGGCTTCTGCACAAACATGTTGCTCCAAGACATGGGTGAATTAGTAGCCATTCACCTTCATTGACTTGGAGAATGAACAGAGGAATTTCAGAGCAAGCCAAGCTGCTAGAAGAAGGGGGGGGGGGGGGGGGGCATAGGAAGCAATTCTCCTATCTGAACCAGAGCGAGGAACAATGTATGAAACCTTGGTGCTTCAGGAAGGATGTCCTGGCTGAAATATGCCACCTGATACAACCATGAATAGAAAACGTCGGAAGGGAAATGACCACATTGGCAGTGTCTGTGAAGGTGACCATGGAGATCAGATAGACTAGAGATATTTGCAACTTCTCAGTTTGCCATCTGCTGTTGGATGAAGAATGCAACTTATCAAGCCCCAGCTGTCCCTGAAACACTAACTTGAGTGCAGTACCAATAACTGCAATTCCTGATTAACCAGCAGTCCTGCACCCTACCTTCTCTCTATCACTGACCATCACAATGTCTGCATGGTCATAATGTAAAAAATAAAAGCCCCACCACAAAATAAATGTATAAATTAAATCATGCATATTGCATTCAGATATTGACAAATCACTCTTTTGTGACCTGGCATCACAGCTGTCAGAGTTTCCACTGCAGCACTCAGATGTCAGGTGACATGCTTTATGCTGCAATGGAAGTTGCGACATCAGTAATCAGATGCTGCATTATGGTCGGGCTCACATGTGTGCAAATGGAGTTGGCCCACCACTTCCACACTGAAAGGGCTCTATGCCTGTTTGCAAAACCCTGTGTACACTTCATGCCAAGCTACCTCATGTTTGTTGACATGCAGAAGCTCGCTGCTAGGCTTTCCAATACATTCCATTGACATACCCATCAGTATTCTTCTATAGGCTCCTCAACTTGGCCCTTTGCAACAGAACCTGTGTACCACCTTGTCCACTGGTACCCACAATCCCCTTACTGCCTGTCCAGGCCGCAGTCCATTCATGCCCAGAGGCCCACTGCATTCAGATCTTACCTCCAATCTATCCTGTAAGATATGCACAGTGTCAATATCTATGCTGGTGGCTCCGAGTATGAAATCAATTAGCAACAACACTCTGTTTTCATCATCACGCTCTTCTCACTGTTCCTCAACCAGGTTACGCCTGTAGCGTATCTGAAAGGAAAAAAGCAAGGGTAAAGGGAAGTAAGAGATGCATATTTAAACCATTTGTACATTGTAAATCAGAAGAGATTGTGCATTGAGGGATGACATCAGAAGATGGATAGATTATGAAGGTGCTGTCATCTTCAATGATTTCAGACCTTCTCTGATTGTGGCCTCTGTAATGGCCATTCCAATAATGGCCAGCACTGCCACCTCCATGGACATTATGGCCTGCAGGCCCTATTGTCATTCTCTGATTAGCTCCTACTACCTGTGCACTAACTTTTCCAGCACAAGAGGGAAATGTGTCAGTGAGTTCAATCTGTTTGGTTTATATGGCTGTCATAGTTGATTTGCTGGCAGTGTGTTGCATGAAATCTATGAGTTCGAGGCATTCAGCAGTACTAAGTGTGTGAGGGTAAGGTGAGGCATCAATGTTAGGCATGACTTGTGATTCAGAGACAACAAAAACAGAAAATGCTGGAAAATCTCAGATAATTGGAAACGTTGGCTCTATTCTCTCCTCACAGATGTTGTCAGACCTGCTGAGATTTTCCAGCATTTTCTGTTTTTGTTTCAGATTCCAACATCTGCAGTATTTTGGTTTAATCTTTGTAATTCATAGGCCAGGATTTTATGACATTGCTTGGGCGAGGTTCGTAAAATCCCAGCCAAGGCCAATGGAGAATTCTGTTCTGTGAGCCTCGCCCACCCCGATTCCGGGGCGGGTATGCCAGTAAAATTCCGGCCATAGAGTTTGTTGCTAGGTTGAGTTATGGCATGAGGTGAATTGAAGAGTGTCTAAGGCTAATGATTCAGTAGGAAGTTGCATGTACAGCAGTGCAAATAATGTCGAAAGTGGAAATTTGTATTTTATGTGTAATTTAACTCTATTTCCCTTCCATCATTGTGCTCACCCCAATGAAATTTGAAACTTACAGTTACAGTCATAGAGTCATAGAGTCATAGAGATTTACAGCATGGAAACAGGTCCTTCGGCCCAACTTGTCCATGCCGCCCTTTTTTTTTAAAACCCCTGAGCTAATCCCAATTGCCCGCATTTGGCCCATATCTCTCTATACCCATCGTACCCATGTAACTGTCTAAATGCTTTTGAAAGATAAAATTGTACCCGCCTCTACTACTACCTCTGGCAGCTTGTTCCAGACACTCACCACCCTCTGTGTGAAAAAATTGCCCCTCTGGACACTTTTGTATCTCTCCCCTCTCACCTTAAACCTGTGCCCTCTAGTTTTAGACTCCCCTACTTTTGGGAAAAGATATCGACTATCTACCTTGTCTATGCCCCTCATTATTTTATAGACCTCTACAAGTCACCCCTCAATCTCCTATGCTCCAGAGAAAAAAGTCCCAGTCTATTCAGCCTCTCCTTATAACTCAATCCATCAAGTCCCGGTAGCATCCTAGTAAATCGTTTCTGTACTCTTTCAAGTTTAATAATATCCTTTCTATAATAGGGTGACCAGAATTGCACACAGTATTCCAAGTGTGGCCTTACCAATGTTTTGTACAACTTCAACAAAACGTCCCAACTCCTGTGTTCAATGTTCTGACCAATGAAACCAAGCATGCCGAATGCCGCCTTCACCACTCTGTCCGCCTGTGATTCCACTTTCAAGGAGCTATGAACATGTACCCTTAGATCTCTTTGTTCTGTAACTCTCCCCAACGCCCTACCATTAACTGAGTAAGTCCTGCCCTGGTTCAATCTACCAAAATGCATCACCTCGCATTTGTCTAAATTAAACTCCATCTGCCATTCGTCAGCCCACTGGCCCAGTAGACCAAGATCCCGTTGCAATTGGAGATAACTTTCTTCACTGTCCACTATGCCACCAATCTTGGTGTCATCTGCAAACTTACTAACCATGCCCCCTATATTCTCATCCAAATCATTAATATAAATGACAACTAACAGTGGGCCCAGCACTGATCCCTGAGGAACACCGCTGGTCACAGGCCTCCAGTTTGAAAAACAACTCTCTACAACCACCCTCGACAGAAGCCAATTTTGTATTCATTTAGATACCTCACCCTGGATTCCGTGAGATTTAACTTTATGCAACAACCTATCATGCAGTACTGATGCGCATCAATTGGACACGAGGCACGAAGCTTCGGTAAAAGAAGGCTTTTATTAACTAACAATGGAACTAACAGAACTTTAACACACTATCCCAGACTGAAGAGGTCCCGCCCGAGCAGGGGGTCTTATACCTCTCCCAGGAGGCGGAGCCCGACTGGGATGTGCCACAACAGTAACAACCACAGGTGTATCAATCCCACCCTAGCCCAACAACAACATTAGAACAACCCAACAACAACATTAGAACAATCCCACAGTGGGAACCAACGATGGTTCACCACAAGTACCTTGTCAAAGGCCTTGCTAAAGTCCATGTAGACAACATCAACTGCACTGCCCTCATCTACCTTCTTGGTTACCCCTTCAAAAAACTCAATTAAATTTGTGAGACATGATTTTCCACTCACAAAGCCGTGCTGACTGTCCCTAATCAGTCCTTGCATCTCTAAATGCCTGTAGATCCTGTCTCTCAAAATACCTTCCAACAATTTACCCGCCACAGATGTGAGGCTCACTGGCCTGTAGTTCCCAGGCTTTTTCCTGCAGCCCTTTTTAAACAAAGGCACAACATTTGCCACTCTCCAATCTTCAGGCACCTCACCCGTGACTATCGATGATTCAAATATCTCGGCTCGGGGACCCGCAATTTCCTCCTTAGGCTCTCACAACGTCCTGTGTGGTGATTGTCCCTTTAAGGGCAACACAGCAGGGTAAAGGTCACCCAAGCCAGGTGACCATAACTCTCCTGTGTTGCTCTTAAAGGGACGATCACTACAAACTGTCACTTTCAATTTTCAGTATTTTTACTTTGGACAATTAACCTGGTTGCTTCAAAATTACACTTGATCCACTCAAACTATCTTTCATCACACATATAGACATGTAATTTTGTTTTTACTCAAGTGCACATCATATCATGCTGATGCCAATGAATGATACTTATACCTAAATGAACATTATGGAGTGGATGAATGAATTTTCTAAATATCCCCTTACACGCATTTTGAATTCGAATCAAACTTCAGATGCCTCAATTTGAACCAGTAGACATGGTTTCTGGAACTTGTACTAAGCTGGTAATTTTCAGGTTAAGTGGTCTCACTAAAACAAGTTGAAGTGGTCTCGAACTGGAACCAATTGACTAGTTGTCTCAATTACCAGTTCACCACCTTCAGCCACTGTCTTCCATCCTTCAGCCCCTCTGCTTCTCCCCCTCTCTTTCCTCCCTGCTCTTAACATATAATTGGCCAAGTTTTTGCTGCTCATCCTAATATCTCCTTCTTTTGCTCAAGTCCAAGTTTACTTCTTACACACTTAAAATGCATCAACCCTTTTTTAACATTAAAATATATATTTGTTTTGACTATCTGATGAGTTTCCCAGCACACCTTAAACAGGCTTACATTTTTATTAAATTATTCATACTGAATGCAAATAAATCCACATCTCTTTCAGTTTACATTGTACAGGATCAACAAGGAGGTTCAATTATAACTGAACTGGATGTGGAATCAGAGAATGATACAGCTCAGAAGAAGGTCATTTGGCCCATCATGACTATGCTAGTTCTTCAGCAGAGTTCTTTTCCAATAGCCCTGATATACTCTCGAAAGCCAGTTGGCAAAGGATGAAATTGGAGCCAATCTTTACTCAGTCTTACATTATTTACACAGTGAAACATTACAAGCACACACTTCCAGACATATCCACATCAGTTTCAGGAACTGCCTGTTAATGCATGTTCAAGTGAAACCCCAATACCCTGCACTTGCATATAATTAGACATAATTAATATATAATTAACAGCCCTGTAACTTTTCCCCTCCAAGTATTTACCCAATTTCTATTTGAATATATGTATTGAATGTCATTTAGAACCATGATATTGACTGCATGCAGGATAAAACCTGCACTGCACAATACTCAAGGAGTGATGCATGATCAGTAAGTGTAACATTCAGATGATCTGCCATTTTGTGGAGCCTGTTACATTTTTTATAAGGACAATTGAGCCTTGCTGCTGGAGATACAATATAACCAATGCCAGAAAGCAAACTCCATTATTTATCTCAACCAGTCTAATTGTATTCGATTACATGAAGACCTTCAATCTGCTCTGAATTCTTTTCTAAGCCACTAATAGTCCGTTGAGTTTTTATACACTGGAACATATGCAGAGCACAGTATGAGGTTAATAATACAGTTCTAACGCACCAACGTCAGGAACGTAATGAATTGTGCGCTGCCTGTGCCCATGCCTGACTGAGCTGACTTAACCCAATAATGTTTTTCAAATATTTTTGTGATACATGCAGCAGCTAGCACATAACACACTTGGAGTACAGTGAAGGTCAGGGACAGGACTTTGGGCACATACAGTTGTACAAAGATTTGTCAGTCTGTAAACCCTTATATTGTAAAAAGAAACTTGGAATACACAAATGCTTTTACAGAATTATCCTCAAATGAGATCAATTAACTCACATAGAACAGGGGTTGAGAGCAAAATAATTCTGTAAACTTCTTTTGTTCTATTAATTCTATAAGGAGGGAGAATACACTGAATGTTATATACAAACATAATGTGCCAAATGCTGCCGCCTCGCCACTGCCCACCCCCCCAACCACTTCTTGCCATTACCTTATTTGGTGAAGTCATTCTGCAAATATGTAAAATAGGAGCAAGATAAATCCTGGTAAAACTCCTGCTTTAATCTTTGATTATTTGAAAAAGTAATTAGCTATACATTAAGAAAGTGACTAACAATGAGCAGGAAAGGAAAGAGATGCCTTATTTTTTTATTTTAAGGTTCTCTGGAGTGAAAATGGTGTTTGGCTGTACTTCACACAGACAGTCATGAATCTTGTGCAGTCCAGGGGATTGTGGATGCTCCATTATTGAATAGATTGTGATGACATTTGACCCAGAAGTAGTGTTGTAATGAAAATCTGTGATTTATTTAAAATGTTTGTCTTGCTTTTAAGAATGTTTGAAAATGACTTTAGGAGTTTGCAGCAATTGTAAATGGATCAATTACAATTTTCTTGGACAAGAAATATTGGTCCATGTGAGCTGATGACCCTTGACCTGGAAGCAACACCAACAGGAAGGAAGTTAAGAAATAAGCCGTGTGGCTGACAGACACAAAGGAGAGCTATAAGCAGAGAAGCTAGATGGTGAAGCTGATGAGCACATAGAGGCAGACACAAAAAGAAAGCAGCCAGAGATGGAAAAAAGAAGCTAGAATTCTAATAGGAGAATAACTCTAGGAAAAGATCAGTTTTTTTTGTGTGGCAGGTGTGGTAAACCACTGTTAGTTTATTACCTGTATATGTGACATGCCTAGACACATCCCTGCTGGCCCTACCCGAGACTCCTCCGCCCCCCCCCCCCCACCCCCCCCGGTCCAGGTATAAAGGCGACTGCTCCCCACCCCCCTGCCTCAGTCTGGACCAGTTCATCGGCATGGGTATGCTCCAAGTCTTTTGCTAATAAAAGCCTATTTGTTCTTGCATACAAACTAGTCTTTGCTCGATTGATGGTGCATCAGCAGAAAAAGAGCGAGGAGTTATTGAGGGTTCTGTGCAAGCTGGCTAAAATGGTCTAAAATCTGGAAAGCCGTGTGAATAGCTGAAACATTAAAGAGCTGAGTGTTTTCCCAAAAGTGACAATCCATGAACTGGGGTTTATTTCTTAGTTGGTTGAAAAGGAACTCTGGAACTTTTGTGACCTGTGGGAGTGAGGGTTTGTAGCAGTGAGCCTCGCTGATCATAATCATACCCATGAAACTTAAAGATGAAAACTGTTCAATAGGACTCTGACCTACGCTGCATGAATAAAAAACAAGATACTTGGAACTGTGTAGTAACACAGTGTCACATTTGTGCAGGGTCTGATATGAATGCTCGTGGTTGGGTAAGATGTATCTTCATTATATTGACTATTTAAAGTGAAATTTACCTTTTTATTTGAAGTATTCTCCTTTAATTTATATGCAATTGAGTTGGTTCTGATTTGTGTCAAAGGAAATGTTACAAAAAGTGGAACCTTGCTAATTTCTTCATTTGGGAGTCACTCATTAAATTTGGTTATTTTGGTTTAAGGTTTCACCATAATATTTATGGATGAGATAAACAGATTTTTGTTCTCTCAGGGAGTCGGGAGTTACGGGAAGTGGGTGAGAATGTGGAGATGGAATGGAAAGGAGAATTAGGGAGGTGAAGTTTAGTCTACTCCTGCATCTATTTCTTGTGTTTTTATATTGTTATGTTGGCAAAGGTACAAAACACGTGGTAGCAAGTCAGCAGCCATTTTACATCCTGCTTGATTTTTGTTTTCCACAGCGGAAAGGAAAAATCAAGCTACATGTGAGCAGGCTTCCAATTTGTTACTGCTCATTTTATGCAACTGCCAAATACCAATTTCACTCCCATTATCTCATGTTATAAGTTATAAGGTTATTGTTTGTAGTTATGTCAAATAGCTAATGTTAAATAACTTTCCTTAAGCAGTCTTAGTGAAATAGCTTTGAGAAGTGGCTCAAAGATTTAAATGATAAGCTACAAAGAAAATGTTAAATATTCAAATAAAACAAGTTGCTGCATCAAACAACCAGCCTTGTAAACAAATTAGAAAGGCAGGAAGACATTCTATAATTAGATTGGAAAACAGTCCAGCAAGATGTTTTTACAAAAAAAAAGCCTAAAACAATCTTCCTTTGATTTATCCAGTATATGAAACATTCAAGATCAATTATCTGAAATCTACCTCTTCTTACATTTTGAATCTGCCAATTAAACTGAATTATATCTCAACTTTCTTTTATATTCTAGGACTTGCATTCCTACTGAAAATTTAGTGCAAAATAATTACTTTTTCAAGAATCGTAGAATCCCTACAGTGCATTTGGAGGCCATTCGTACCTGCACTGACAATAATCCCACCCAGGCCCCCGTAACCCCATGTATTTGCTTTGCTAACCCCCCTGACACTAAGGGTCAATTTAGCACGGCAAAGCCACCTAACCCGCATGTCTTAAATAGTAAGACCAAAATTGCACACACTATTCTAAGTGTGGTCTCACCAAAGGCTGTACAATAGTAGAAAGACTGCTTTATTTTTGTATTTCAATCCCCTCCCTTGCAATAAAGGCCAACATGCCATTTACTTTCTTCATTGACTGCAAATTTTTTGTGTTCCTTGTACAAGCACATCCAACATTTTTTCTGAATGTTAACATTTATCAGTTTCACACATTTTAAAGATATTCTGCATTTCTATTCTTAGGAATAAAGTGATTAACCCCACACTTACCCACATTATATTCCATGGGCAGAATTTGCAGATGGGCACCCATGAGATTCCCCGGGTGGACTCCTGCGTGTCCCTGACCTGTCCACAATTTTACATGTGGCAGGCAAGGCTTAGGGCGGCTCACCTGGCCTCACACCAGCTGAGACCCTCAAATGGCTAATTCAGGTATAGAGGGAAAACCTAACAAGTCATCCCAGTTGGGCCCCTTTTGCAGGAAGAGGGGCTATCTCTCTCAAGGGTCCCCTTTCCACATCAGGCGATGCCCCCCACCCCTCCAAGATCTGCCCCCTTAAAGGGTGCTCCCTTCCCTCCTGGCCTCTCCATCAAGACCCCCCTCTCCCCGCCCCCTAATCCCCACAGGACCTTGCATCCCCTCCCTGCCATAAGGTCCCTTGCACTCTTCTGGCTCTGGATTTGGAATCTGGGGTCTCCTTGCAGACCCAGCCCTGGCCATGCCTGCCGTTGGCGTTGCTGGGACTACAAAGCTTCTGATCAATCTGACTGGCCAGCAACTCTCTGAGGCAGGACTTCTGTCCAAGTGAGGGGCGTAAGTCTTGTCTTCAGCCAATTAACACTCTCTGAAGTATTAAATGGCTGCAGGGCTGTTCTGATTGGCAGGGATGCATTTCCCATTGACTCTTTGACAGGGTGGGAAACATTCCCATCTGAAAATTCCTGCACCATATGTCACCTTGTTGTCCACTCACCTAATCTGTTTGTATCTCTTTGCAGCCTTTTGTCTGCTCATCACAGCTTGCACCTAGCTTTGCATTGTCTCCCAACTTAGATGCATTACGCTCTTCCTTTTTATAATAATGCACTAGGTACTTACATATTGGTATTAATTTGAAACAACCTGAAATACATTGTCTTTATCCCCTCAAGCAAAAAGAACATTATTCATATGTTCAAGATTTTCATGATTCTTGTATTTTGAATTCTACATTAACAATATCAAAACAGTCTTGAAGAGTTTTTTAGTTATTACATTCAGTTGAGCAGGATTGGAAATACATAAGCTCACAAGGACAAACAGATAGGTGAATCTTAGTTTATGTTTCAGAAATTTGTTCCAGGCTATTATGATGTATTGATTCACATCAATTTTTCTCTGAGAACAAACTGGAAGTATTGGTGTTACTAATGATGTATGTATTCTATTTTTTTCAGGCTGTTGTATTTGTCTGGGCAAGTGGTGAGTGCAATAATGAATGTCAGAGTGGTGATCTGTGGTATTGGAGATGCAATGACAACATATGGATCATTTGTGCCTTCACATGTTTCACCCATTGAGAAACCAGCCGTAGTTTGGATGGACTGAGTCAAGGCCACACATGACATTCTGCCCTACCGAATAGTTAATCATAAATATGAATTTTGCACTACAATCTTTTTTAAAAATGTATGACAAACTATTCCATGTATCTGTTAAAAGGAGTCCACTGGTGTGGAGAGTTTCTGATTTGGATCATTGTTTCATACCCCAGAATGCTGTGAAAGATGCACAATGCAGGTTCAGACAGTTGATTATGAACAGCATGCACTTCCACTGCAGCAACAGAGGCTCAATTTCTTATCATTACAGGATGCCAATCCAGAACTGCAATTCATTTCATAATCTATCACGGATTGAGTGCACAATGACATTAAGTCTGAATGAATGGCAGTCCTGTGACAGTATTCAGCATGAAGAAGATTTACTGATTTTTATTCCGTCAATGCAGATATTTGCTAAGCTTGTTGCTGAGCACAGGCTGAAATATGATTTTTTTTTCCAGGGCTTGACAAGACAGTGGTTTGAATCAGAATTTTCCATGAACAAGAGTCTTGAACAGTGAGACATGAAAAGGTGAAATATTTTGGAGGTTATTTTGAGGAAAGGGTGAAAACAGGGTGAAATGGGTGCTGTGCTAACAAATGGGCTCTCCTAAAAACTGATTTCCACCCCCAATTTTGGGGCTATTTGCTGATTGCCATGATTTGAACAGGCCATCCCAGAGATGTACTCAAAGGAATGATTTTCCAGCAGTGATATGTGTCATCTCCATGTGACACCTTAGGTGTGGCATACTCTGTATGACAGATGACAGCACATATTAGGATGGCCTGGGGACTGAGGGAACGAGCTCACATGTTCTCAGAGGTGGTCCTGGTGAAGGGAGTACAGTGGAGGAGGGATATCTCATGCCTGCTGGGGAAGAATGTCACCAAGACAACAAATTACAGCAGAGGAAAAAGGAATTTGCATGGAAGTCACAGTCAAAAGCATGACTCTTGGGAGATAGCTCCAGTGTCACAAAAAAATTAACTGTTTGACCCAGGTAGTCAAGGTAAGATCCCATCTCACATACTTCTCAATATTTGTACCACCAGCAGCGTCACAACATCAACATAATGCAAACACCGTCTAACACTGACACTCAAACAACCCCCACTGTTGCATGATTCGGTCACTACTCACACCACAGGCACAACTTGCAGCTGTTTACCATCTGAGGCATCAAACATACACATGAACACTTGACAATCGCCAGTCTTATTCTTCCAGGACATACAGCAACAAGAGCCAGGATTGTCACTGAGCTGGGATGACTCAGGAACCCTCAAAATGTTTTTCTCCCATCCCCATTCTCAGGCCATCTGATCTTTGGGAGTGCCTTTAAAGGGGTGGGATAGTTCCTGTCAAAAGCACACATTTGGTCCAGCACTCCTGACCTGGCTGGCTCCATGTGAAGATAGGCAAGTTCTCCCACTCTGCCATTTTCAGTGTTCAGCCAGGTTTTTAAAGTGTCGTCATTCTCCAACCCCACACCCACCCCCCCTCCTCCCCATCTAGAGGAGTTGTGAATCCCAGTTTGTATGACTTTCTAAAAGGTAAGTTCAAAATATCCTCCTCATTCACCCTATGCTAAGCACTGCCCTTCCATCCACCTCATCACACACACACCCCAGACACTTGAACCCTACACATCATTACCACAGGAAGCAGTTGAGGCCAAAACATTGCATGTTTTCAAGAAGATGTTAGATCCAGCTCTTGTGGCAAAGGGGGTCTGAGGATGTGGAGGGAAGGCAGGATCAGACTACTGAGTTGATGATCAGTCATGATTATAATGTATGGTGGAGCAGGCATGAAGGACCAAATAGCCTATTCCTGCTCCTGTAGCAACACTGGCAACTTTCTGCTCCCCAGACCTAGAATACCTGACGCTAAAATGCCGCCCCTACTACCTTCCATGGGAGTTCACCTCCGTTATCCTGATGGCAGTTTACATCCCACCCCATGCAGACGTGAAGATCGTGCTGGACAAAATATACGCCACTACGAATAGCCTTGAGACGAAACATCCCGAGGCCTTGTTCATCGTGACCGGGGACTTTAATCAGGCCAAGCTCAAGAGCGTACTACCAAGTTACCACCAACACGTCCCCTGCTCCACCAGAAGCCCAAACATCCTAGACCACTGCTACACAAATATCAAACATCCCTACCACTCTACCGCCCATCCACATTTTGGCAAATCAAACCACAAGGCTGTGCTCCTGCTCCCAGCTTACAAGCAAAAACTGAAGCGGGAGAATCCATCAAAGAGAGTCGTGCAATGTTGGTCCAAGGAATCGGATGATCTCCTACGGGGCTATTTGGAGTCAGTGGACTGGTCAGTATTTAAAAATTCTGCGACCAGCCTGAATGAGTACGTCACTATAGTAACTGACTTCATTAGTAAGTGTGTAGAAGGCCGTGTGCCAAAGAAGCAAATCCATGTTTCCCCAACCGGAAACCATGGATGAACAGGGATATCCACTGCTTGCTGAAGTCCAGGTCTGAGGCGTTCAAGTCAGGCGACACTGACCTATACAAGAAAGCCAGATACGATCTAAGGAGATCCATCAAAGATGCCAAAAGACAATACCGGACCAAGCTAGAGTCCCAGGCTAGCCACACCAACACTGTTATGTCTTGCAGACCAACTATGGCAAGGTCTGCAAGACATAACAGGCTACAAGATTAAAGCATGTAAAATTGCTGGCTCCAATGCACTCCACCCTGATGAGCTCAATGCATTCTATGCCCATTTTGAGCAAGAGATCAGCGAGAGCATGCCCTCCACCCTGGAAGCCCTGGATGAACCTGTATCTGGGGTCACCATTGCAGATGTCAGAGCAGCTTTCTTGAAGGTCAACCCACGGAAAGCAACTGGCCCGGATGGGGTACCCGGACGTGCACTCAGATCCTGCACGGATCAGCTGGCGGAGGTATTAACAGACATCTTCAACCTCTCTTTACAACAATCTAAGGTCCCTATCTGCTTCAAGAAGATGACCATCATCCAGGGACCTAAGAAAAACCAAGCAGCATGCCTTAATGACTATCAGCCAGTGGCTCTGACATCCATCATTGTGAAGTGCTTCAAAAGGTTAGTCATGGCACGAATCAATTCCAGCTCCCAGATTACCTGGATCCACTACAGTTTGCCTACCGCTGCAACGGGTCCACAGCAGATGCCATTTTCCTGGCCCTGCACTCAACCCTGGAACACCTAGACAACAAGAACACCTATGTCAGACTCCTATTTATTGACTACAGCTCAGCCTTCAATACTATTATTCCCACGAAACTCATCTCCAAACTCCGTCACCTGGGCCTTGGCACCTCTCTCTGCGACTGAATCCTAAACTTCTTAACTCACAGACCACAATCAGTAACAATAGGCAACAACACCTCCTCCATGATCATCCTCAACACCGGTGCCCCACAAGGCTGTGTTCTCAGCCCCCTACCATACTCCTTATACACCTATGACTGTGCGGCTAAACTCCCCTCCAATTCGATTTTCAAGTTTGCTGACGACACCAACGTAGTGGTCGGATCTCAAACAATGATGAGATAGAGTACAGGAATGAGATAGAGAATCTGGTGAACTGGTGCAGCAACAATAATCTCTCCCTCAATGTCAACAGAACAAAGGAGATTGTCATCGACTTCAGGAAGCGTAAAGGAGAACAATCTACTTCAATGGGAATGAAGTAGAAAGGGTCGAGAGCTTCATGTTTTTAGGTGTCCAAATCACCAACAACCTGTCGTGGTCCCCCCATGCTGACACTATAGTTAAGAAAGCCCACCAACGCTTCTACTTTCTCAGAAGACGAAGGAAATTTGGCATGTCAGCTACGACTCTCACCAACTTTTACAGATGCACCATAGAAAGCATTCTTTCTGGTTGTATCGCAGCTTGGAATGGCTCCTGCTCTGCCCAAGACCACAAGCAACTACAAAAGATCGTGAATGTAGCCCAATTCATCACGCAAACCAGCCTCCCATCCATTGACTCTTGTCTACACTTCCCGCTGCCTCGGCCAAGTAGCCAGCATAATTAAGGACTCCACACACCCCGGACATTCTCTCTTTCACCTTCTTCCTTCGGGAAGAAGATACAAAAGTCTGGGGTCATGTAGCAACTGACTCAAGAACAGCTTCTTTCCTGCTGCTGTCAGACTTTTGAATGGACTTACCTTGCATTAAGTTCATCTTTCTCTACACCCTAGCTATGACTGTAACACTACATTCTGCACTCTCTCCTTTCCTTCTCTATGAACGGTATGTTTTGTCTATATAGCACGCAAGAAACAATACATTTCACTGTATGTTAATGCATGTGACAATAATAAATCAAATCAAATGTATGTTTCTATGTTTGGCATATCTGGAATATGCTAGCAGTATAGTGGAAGCTGTTTGGGCTTCCATTGTCATCCCATGAAAGGTGTTTGGCATTCCAAGAAAGATGCTATGAGTGTGTGTGCACTCCATACCCTGCACACTCACCCCACACCTGTGCATGCACACCACACCTCCTGCAGACACACCCTGTACACACATGCATCACCCGCTCACACACCCTGCACTTCCACTGTACAGCTAGTGATCCACATGGTGTGGATCATGTATGTATGGTGGGGAGGAGAGAGCATGCACTGAAGGGGGAAGGAAATGCCAGCAATGATCAGGGAAAGTGGGGGGTGGAGGTGGTGGAGGGGAGAAGATGATGCGGAGGTGGGGGAAGGGGGTAAGATGGAAGTGCTGGTGGGGGGGAGCCCCTGATACCTGGTGAATCTGTACCATGATGTGGAGATGCCGGCGTTGGATTGGGGTAAACACAGTAAGAAGTTTAACAACACCAGGTTAAAGTCCAACAGGTTTATTTGGTAGCAAAAGCCACAAGCCTGAAGCCCCTTCTTCAGGTGAGTGGGAATTCTGTTCACAAACAGGGCATATGAAGACACAAACTCAATTTACAGAATAATGGTTGGAATGCAAATACTTACAGCTAATCAAGTCTTTATAGCTTGATTAGCTGTAAGTATTCGTATTCCAACCCTGGTGAACATTCTTTGCACTCTCTCCAAAGCTTCCACGTCCTTCTGATAGTGTGGTGACCAGAACTGCATGCAATACTCCAAATGTGGCCTAACCAAGGTTTTATACAGCTGCAACATGATGTCCCAACTTCTGTACTCAATGCACTGGCTGATGAAGGCAAGCATACCATATGTCTTCTTAATCACCTTGGCCACCAGTGTTGCCTCTTTTAGGGAACTGTGGACTTGCATGCCCAGATCTCTCTGTATGTTAATGTTCTTAAGTGTTCTGCCATTTACAGTATAATTCACACCTAAATTTAATCCTCCAAAATGGATCACCCCGCATTTGTCTGGATTAAACTCCATCTGCCATTTCTGTGCCTAAGTTTCCAATCTATCTATATCCTGTTGTATCCTCTGACAATCCTCGCCACTATCAGCAACTCCACCAATCTTCGTGTCATCTGCAAATTTACTAATCAAACCACCCACATTTTCCTCCACATCATATATGTACTACAAAAAACAGAGGTCTCAGAGGTTCCCCATTAGTGGAGAGCAGTCGTAAACTCCGCTGGAGGGAACCACTCCCGGTGGGGGTGGTGGAGTGGGTGGGGTTGGGGGGGGGGGGGGCGCAGGGGCTGGTGGAACGCGAGCAGGCCTGGAGAATACCGTCCCAATCCTGCTAATCATACTGAAATGTTCATTTCATTATGATAATCAGCTCTGCACCGGAAGATTACACTCAAAAAAAAAGCAAGCGCCTGGGAGAGTAGCAACTGACGAACATTGCTATGGGCCCCCCGCCAGTATCTCCCAGCCCGCTGCATTACGCAAGCAGCGCAGAGGACTGGGAGAGTCCCGGCCTATGTGTATGTGCATCGGGTGAGGCAATGAATGTTGGGTTGGAGTCACATGATAGAAACTGTTGGGATTTGAGTGAAGGTAGGTTGGCGAATTGAACATTGTCTGACACCAATGATTCATTTATAAGCATATGGCATGTGAACAAGCATTTCCAACTTTGACCACTGACCATTGAACATTTTGCATCCTTGCATCCTAATCCTTGGACTTAAATGTGACATCTATCTGCTCCCACTGCCTTCATTGTGTCTAACTTGAGGGCCACGTGGCCCCTTGAGGGAACATCTTTGTTCCTGCACAAAGGTCTCCAATGCTTATGCATTAGGGCAGGCTCCATGGGCTATCCACTCATCCTTCTGGTACAAATGTTTTCACAATGTCTTCCACTACCTACTGCTCCCAGAATGCACTTTGCCTTTAAGAGGTGTAGACTGGTTTGAAGTAGTACAAGCGAGCTTTAAGCGGCGCAAGACCTTCCTGCATGGGACCCTGCTGTGGCATGCACCCACTCTGAAAATGTGTTCAGCACTGGGATGTGTGCTCCAATCAATGCAAGCAGAAGGCAACACGAGGTTTGCATGCTGTCTGCGTTTGAACTGGTGCAGGTTAATTGTGCATTGTGATCCCCATGTCCATTTTCATAAGCAATTAAATTTTTAGCCCAAAACCTGTTCAAATTGGGAGCAATGAAACAGCCTGGTGGTATAATTTGAAAAAATAAATTCTTGTAAACTATACTAATTTTGGTAAAGGTCAGCTCATTAAGTCACCTTTTGCTGGGCCTGGTTTTTTAAACAAAATTGGTAACATTTATTTAAATAAAGAAGTCAACTGACATTGCTGCTGGATAAAAGCCACATTGTTAAAAGCTTGAAAGATAGTTGGCTGCTTATTCTGAGCGAGGAAATTACAGTATAAAGGAGATTTTTCTATTCTACCTGAGCATATGTTAGCTTTTCAATTCGAGCTTTCAACGCTAATCCTATTTCCATGCTCATTCCTCACACCATTTTGTATTCTTTGTCTTTGGGTAAAGGATTATAAAAAAAATAGACTGCTGTGGGCATGTATCAAATTAACATATGAAAAAACTGACAATTGGGGAGGTGGTGCAGCAATGGTATTATCACAGGATTAGTAATACAGAAACCCAGGGTAATGATTGGGGGAACCAGGTTTGAATTCCACCACAGCAGCTGGTGGAATTTGAATTCAAGATGAAATATCTGGAATTAAGAATCAAATGATGACCATGAAACTATTGTTGATTGTCGTAAAAGCCCACCTGGTTCATTACTGTCCTTTAGGGAAGGAAATCTGTTGGCCTTACCTGGTCTGGCCTACATGTGATTCCAGACCCACAGTAATGTGGTTGCTGCTTAAAAAATGCCCTCTGAAATGGCCTAGCAAGCCACTCAGTTCAAGGACAATTGGGGATAGACCTAGCCAAGGATGCGCAGATCCTATAAATGAAGTTTTAAAAAATCCAGTAATTATAAATCTCACTGCACGTAGGGACCTGAAAGAACTAAAAATTAAGATCCCAAAGTTTTACCAGGAAGCAATGCAGTGCCCTCCTTCAGGTTCAAAGAAAATCTTCCTCTCAACTGTACAGCCAGCTAGCAACCCAAAAGATCTTCCATAGGCTGAGCACTTTAGCCCTTTAAGTTGTTGCGCATGTGAAATGGCACTGGCACAAAAAAGTTTAAAGATCCCACCCACTTAACTGAATGGGTCACACACAAAACAAAACTGAGATGGGATGTTGGTGCTAAGTAGGTTGATCGCAAGAGCTCTGCAATAGGTGATGTAAGCTGAGTCTGACAGCTTTTGTGCATGTATCATTAAGTGAAATACTGAGGGAGATGGAGGCATGTGGCTATTCAATTTACCCCCTCCAGATTGTTTCTCTGAGGAATTTTCACAGGTTACTCCAGGAGGTCCTCTCCATTTGCTCTTCTTCAACTCAACTGAGGCCAAGTCTACGAGAATAGGAGTGGATTCCATTATTGACCTTCAATAGACCCTAAAATAGAGAAAGGAATAGTAATTAATCTGTCTCTAAGTTTGAATATTGCCTACTATGACCACAATTTTCTACATCAGAGAGGAACATTTCTAGAAAAGTCCTCTTTGACCCATTTTGGCTCCCCCAGTTGGAGCAGCAGCTTGGTACTCCAAATCACAGTATTCATTGAGGCACACACTTTTATGGATGCATGCCATGTCCTTTGTTGTTAGTGGTTGGGAGTTTTGCTCAATTACTACTGTGGCTTCAGTCATGTTGAAGAACAGTATACAGAGAAGACTTCCTGGAGTAACCCATAATGACCCCCAAGCATATTACCAATTGTTCAAAGGAACTAGGGAGGGGAAAAGGACTAACTTCCTTCCTCGCCTTTCCTCTATCAGGATTTGAGGCACAGATGGCAGGGTGCAAAACTTGTTTTTGGAGATGAAATATTTATTTAAGCAAAGAAAAAATGTTTTTATAGAGCATGAATCTCTCTCACATAGTCATAGAAGCTTCTAGGTCATTAAATACTTCAGTACATATTGTTGTCAGTCACTGAGCTCCTTAATTATATATGCTGTCGCCTTTTCAGGAAATGTCAAAATGCAGTTAGGATACAGTGGAGCAAATCAAAGAAAATGCAACCAGCCAGGCAAGAGGAACAATACAGTGGCCAGAATGTTTTACTGAATTTGACTGACATTCCATCTCTCCCTACGCATTCTTTGTATTCCTCTTATGGAACAATGTTCTGTGAAGCTCTGTCATGGTTACTAGTACATCCTGACAAGTAAATTCTGGGAGTACAGAAAGCAAACAGCTGCTATCGAGAAATATCAATGCTTTCTTTAGAAGAAAATACAGAAAATGTGCAGGCTGTCTTAGAAATATTGTCTGATGGAAGTACACTGCTGAAAGAAGAGATAGTTTTCAAGTTTGAGAAGTTAGTTCAAATCAAAATATTACCTCAACAAAGTCAGTAAACAGAAGGTGAATTATGTTTCCTGATGTTCAAAATGTTACTGTCAAGTGATTTAATCGAAGATAGACAAGAACTATCAGCAGAATGCTTGCTTGCCGCACTGCTGAGTGATAGGAAGCAAAGCTCATCTTTATTCTAATTCAAGTACAGTGGAGCTAAATTCACTGGTTTCTGGCAGCCTATCTGCTGAAAAATAAATGACCAAATAGTCAGTTCTTTATCAGTGATAATTTAAAGACAAGTCAGAAAGCAAGCAAAATTATTTTTAAAATGGAATCTCTTTCTTTTCAATTGGAGAAGGCAACAATATTCTGGATACAATTATGCAGCAGCTTAATGCAATTTGTCCTCTGTGCCAGGCTAATTTTGCCAATGAAGTTTTAATTAGAAGCATATACAAATCTGGAAGAGAGTGGGTGGGGGTAGGGGGTGACATGGAAGATTAACTCTATCAATTGATCGACGGAATTGAAGCTCTATCTGCTGAAGAAATTAAAAATTGAAGATGGGTAGAAAAGAATGGAAGATGAGTGGGCCATCTAGAGTTGAATCAGTAGTTGGACTAAACCACTTCACGGCCATAGGTCTGAAGAACTAACACAGGAATTTAAATGTATGGTGGGTAAGTGTAAAGGGAAGTGAAATGAGGCAAACTAAAGATTGTCCTTATTGGATCTCTGACCCTTGGTGTGCCTTGTGGCTAGTCTTTTCATCTGGATAAAGTGTTCTGAACAAAGCACACAAGGCTTTACGTCAATTTTACAATGAATGGATAATCAGCACTGGCACACTTTTCTGGGCATTTAGATCACCCATGTCAAGCTGTTGTGCTGGCATGTTCTGGGCTAACAGAAAGCCACCATTAGAAGGGGAAATGAACTGTCTTTTTGTTTTAAAGTGTATACAAAGGTGCACTTTTTGTTCCACACATTTTTGTTCCTGGCTTTCCTACACTTAAAATAATCTGACATAGGAATTACAATGGATATTCCTCTGGGTTATTTGGAGGAGGATGAGGATTTAGGGAAGAATGGTGAGGTTGGCTTGATTGCTGTGGAGGCAGAATGCTCAGCTCGCATACCCATGCATCAATGTCTAGAACACAAAGCACAACGACTCGAGAACATCAAAGAAAACTTTCTTCTCAGGCTTTGCTTAATCAGGGATGCAGCAAAAATATTTCTCGCATCTTATCTAGGGACAATATTCAGTGGAAGATGCTGCAGAAGAGGCCAGCACAAGATTGAGTTCTATACAGTTTATTTCCATTCCAAGCTACCACAGGAGACACCAGAAAAATTATTCAATACTGTAACATGCAGTTGTATTGGTTAAGATGCATCAGTGTGTTAAGTATGGAAAGCAGTTCAGGAGGTGACTTGATGGGGATTTTAATTCCTTTGCAAAGCAAATTAACGGCAATTTGAAAAAAAAATGACAAAACTTTGGTACTCAAGATAGGAAAGGGATTAATCTGAATATGTATGTTTTTATTTAAAGCATCATGGTCCATTTCGAGAATTATGGCATTTCTAACCGCCTGGAAAATATCTTGTATTTTTTTTAAGCAATAACTTCTCTAGATTTACAACTGTATTACAATTTTGAATTGCCAAAATATTATTTTTGTCATAATCCTCTAAATGTGATGAAATATTACTAGGATGTTGGACAATAACCCCAGGTTACATTAAGAAGCTGGACTAGACCTCAACTATATTTTTCTTTTTGGCATACATGAGAGGAAGCAACTTTACTTTCTAGCTTATGACTGTTCCAGCTCCAAATAAGCCCCATTCTTGCATTGATCAACACCATTTTTAAATGAATACAATCACAGGCATACTTGCTATAAATTGTGTTAACAGTCTTGAAGCTTTCAGAGGGATTTTGTGAAGAGAGAGTTAGTTCTCAGGAATAGCTTGCAAATGCTGCTGACTTTAGTAGATTTCCAACAGCAACTAACTGCCTTCTGCTACAGACCTAGCTCCTCCCATTCACATCAGCACCTGATTGCTAACTCATGAACTTCTCAATCAACCTAATCAAAAACGCCAGGGGAAATATCCATCTATAAACAAAAATCCATTAGCTCTATCCTAAGCAAACACAACATGGCTAAAATGAGTAATTATCCTGCTCTTCCAGCATCTGAGCTGCATTCCCACCAGACATTCTGACTGCCTGTAGATTAAAGCTGAACAATATATTCAACCAGCAATGCAGTATTAATACTATAATTAGCCATTACCTTTTTTGGGCTAAAATAGCATTAAAGCATTCAAACAGAACATCTACAGAAACATAGAACTGATTACAGAAATTGGTATGTTAAATAAAACATTTTCATCAGTATTTGACTAAAGCCATGAAAATAGGAAACAATGGGCTGAGTACAAAACATGTCCAGCCTCTTCCTCTCCTGAGAAATTGGTCTTTCTTTCCTACATACTGTAAAGCTGGTAGTGGAATTAGGATGGAAGAAGGTAAAATTAAGGGTTTGCAAAAATGAGAATTTGGAGACAGTGGAAGTTCAGTGTAGAGGATGAAGGAGATACCAGGCTGACCAACTGATATTATATTCAAGTAATATAAACTATAAATTATAACAAATTATACATGTCAGCACCAAGAAGGGAGAGTGAGATGTAATTCCTCCAAGATATGAGTTTCAAGCACAAGATGTTGATTCAGATGAACACATCAGTGGGAGGTGTCGCTAACTCATTCTGCTCAAAATGTCAGAGAAAGAGATGGTGATTATTCAACACTCCAGAGAGGGATAGAAGTTTGTGGAATTGGAGTTTCAGGAACTAGTCGTACCGATGAGCATGCACTGGAAGAATAGAAATTGGTGCTTATTCCAAGGGCAAGGAAGCACAGACAGGAAAAGCTGTTATAGGAACGCCTAAAGCAACTTATCTCTCAAACAGATCTGAAACTCTAGCTTCCTGTGGTGAAGATGAACACTCATGATAATCTACTCATTATTTTAGACCGACTGAAAGTAAGACTAATGGGTCTGTAGTGTCTAAGTTTGTTTTGTCAACATTTTTATTACCCAGTTTCCAACCTGCTGGTTCCTCCTCAATAGCTTCTGACTTTGTCACAATGATCACCAATACATCATAATGTTTTCTCCCCATAATGGGATAAATACCAAAATGCCCAGGGATTGGTTTGTTTCAATTTTTTTAACTAGTCTGAGAATTCCATCTTATGAATATCATTGTCAATCATTCTACTAAGGATATATCTGGGGAAGAGAGTTGCTCCTGGTTTGCCTTGTTCATATTTGTAAGAAGTGATCAAGCAGATTGGTTAGCACTACTGCCTCACAGCGCCGGGGACCAGAGTTCGATTCCCGGCTTAGGTCACTGTCTGTGTGGAGTCTGCATGTTCTCCCCAAGTCTCGTGGATTTCCTTCGGGTGCTCCGGTTTCCTCCCATAGTCCGAAAGACATGCTGGTTAGGTGCATTGGCCATGCTAAATTCTCCCTCAGTGTACCCAAACAGGCACCAGAGTGTGACGACTAGGGGATTTTCGCAGTAACTTCATTGCATTGTTAATGTAAACCTACTCGTGACTAATAAATAAACTTGAATGTTCAAGCCAGTGCAATTTTTTATGCTTTCTGCCTCTGCTCTGGTTGCTGCTGTGGTACTGAAGTATTTTTACTGTTATGTTTAACAGTTTTCCCTGGATCAACTGTTTTCCCTGGATCTCCTATTGCCACTCAGATCATCCTTTTCACATGTTTGTGTTTTTTTTTATTCATCCTGGTAAACCCCTAACTCTTCTGGATTTATTGAGTTATTTTTATCATTATTTTATATTTGAGTCGGTTGATTGATTTAAGCTCACATTTGTTTAGCCTGAATTTATTTATTTTGGTGTGTGTGATCCTACAGGATCAGCATTGTGCTGTTAAAGGTTTCCCTTTTGCCCCCTCCTATATATTCTAATATCTTCCCCCACCCAATTTATTTGAATTTAGCCTTCTTTTAACTTTACACATTTGTCCGCCTGTCTTAGGTATATCTGAATCACAGAACATGTTAAATTTTATCAATCTATGGTTGTGAAGGAATGTCGCTATAAATATGGACAGAAAAAGTGAATTGGCAAGAACATTGTAAGGTTTAGGGTTTCAAGGTATAAAACCCTTCTAATTTAAACAAGTCTTGAGGTATGAAATTTTAATTTCTAACTCCTCAGTTGTGCTTGACATACAAGGTATGAATAACTAGTATTTATAAATCAAGTCAAATTTATTAAGCAAGATTTATATTTACTTAAGAAGCAGTGAAGATAACATAGAAGTGACTCATCTCTCAAGATCCTCGAAACTCTTGGTATCTCCAACACTGGCAATATCCTTCTGTTCTTTCTCATTTGAAGTGATGTTGAACTGTGTCCAGAAGAGTCATACCCCAGAAACTTCAGTATCACTGTGCCAACAAAGATTACTGTATTGCCGCGAAGCACAACAACTCACCAGGTGAAAACTAAATTAAGTAATTTATTATGCGACAAACTATATACAGAGCAGAATGATGAATGCTACTTTACTCTCCAACTCCCGAGCTCCACCTGAGTGACTGCCCACTCCCGGACTTGCACTCTCCGCCATGATTGGCCCAGGATCACACATTCCGCTACGATAGGCCCACTGGGCCACATGACCCACAATCCCTCATCCCTTAAAAGGGCCATGCTACTACATTCCCCCTCTCAAGTTCTTTATTAACTTTATTTACAAACAGGTAACTATTTACAGCAATGGAGAATATAAAAGGGGATAAAACAGTACAGCCTCTCATCGGATGGGATTCTACGGCTTCATTCGAGCGAGTCTGGAAATTCCCAACTGAGGTCAATGGACATTTCTGTTGTCCGCCCCTCGCCTGCTCTGATTCCATGGCAGACAGTGTGGTAGAATTTCGGCAATAAGGTCAGCCTATTAGGAGACTTCCGAATTCTCTGAAAACACCTCAACTCTTTGGCAGGTTCTTCTTCAGTCGAGGTAGTAATGTCTTTACGAGCATTTAGGTGGCTTTCAGTGTCAGAAGGTATGTTAGTGCTGATATCCTCTCCAGTCCCCAGTAGAACAACATGGACCCTTCCTCTGGAGTAACTGGTCCCACTGAACTTGGCACTATTGGAGGAATGCTGGTAGGTGCTGCAGGAAAAAGCCTGCTCTACTTGTACTGTGTTAATTTCTCTCTTATGTGATTTACTTGAATCTTGACTTTTCTCCCTTGGAGGTCAACCGGATATGACACAGGGCCTGTTTTCACTTAGATCTTCCCAGGGACCCAATCTGGACCAACATTAAAGTTCCAGACCTATCCTAAGTCATTCATGTCGAAGAATCTATTATCTTTAACAGAATCATGATACTTCTTTTGTGCACCCTGTTTTGCCTCCACCCTCTCTGATAAATTGGGGAACACTAAGTCAAGTCTTGTCCAGAGGTGCCTTGCCATCAGTAGCTCTGCAGGGTTATACCCAGAGTTGCATATGGTGTCATTCTATATGTGAGGAGGAATCTAGCAAGCTCTAATCGCAAAGCAATGGGTGGCTATTTATTCATTGTTGACTTTCGGGTCTGAATAGCTTTCTCCGCTAAGCTATTCAAGGCTGGGTGGTAGAGCGCAGTACGCACATGTTGTATTCTGTTAGTATTAATTGAAATGCTGAAATTCCTCCTCTGTAAAAGCAGTTATTAGAGACTAAAACCATAGTGAAGGTTTGGCAAAGCTTCTCAACCATTGCTGACAATGTTGTTGATTTCATTTTGTGAATATTGAGCCATTTGGAGTGTACATCAACAATAATTAAGAACATAGTGCCCATAAAAGGACCAGCAAAATCCACATGTAGCCGTGCCCAAGGTCAACCAGGTCACTCCCACAGGAGTAATTGAGTTTAAGGAGGTAAGGTTTGATATGATTGGCATTGATTGCAATGCCTGACCAGATTTTCAATATCTTCATCAATGCCTAGCCATTCATTTTACCTTGGACAGTTCTGGGTCTCTGAGTCCAATTTCTAATTTATTTAGATGATACCATCAGAGTTGAGAAGTTGAGTGCTAGCACTATCCATTGTGGTACTGGAGGTAGTGGCAAGCTTAACTTTTAGGTGGGATTCTGACTTAGAGGAGTTCAGTCATCATCCCATAGATGGTAGGTTCAGACCATTAACTGCTCAGCAAAGAACATATGCCAAATGTCTAAACCTGCGGTTCCTCAACAGTTCCTTCTCGCAGGAGGCAACTTAAGGCATCTGCATTTGAGTGTTGGGTACTTGGTTTGTGCTGGGACATATAGTTGTCGGCTGCTGGGAGTAAAGAGCACTGTTGGACTCTGGTTGATGCAATAGGAGGCATGGGCTTGTCCTCATGAAATAGCCCTAATAGTGGCTTGAGATCGGTGATGGTCATGAAGTGATGGCCGTACACATACTGAAATTTCTTTCACCCCATAGATGATTGTGAAGCCCTCTTGATTTGAGAGTATCATCTCTCAACATCAGCCAAGGTCCATTATGGGGAAGCAATTTTCATGCCATCTTCCATTCTAAGAAACAAACTACCCCTATGCCATAGGGCAAAGCATCAGGATTATCTCTTTTTTTCAGGTTGAAATGGATTAGCAAGTCCGAAGATTGTAAATTGAGTTTGACTTTCTGGAGGGCTTTGTTCTGCAGCTCGTTCCAATACCAATGTTGATATTTCTTTAAAAGCAGATGGAAGAGTGCTAGTAATGTTGAAAGATTAGGTATAAACCAACCATAGTAATTAACCATGTTGAAGAAAGACTTCAGCTCTGGCATGTTTCGAGGTGCTAGCGCTTCTTTGATGACCTTGAATTTTTCTTCTAGAGGATGTAGCCCCTAGTCGTCAACTTTGAATCCAAGTCACCTGGTGGACCTGGAAAGTGCACTTCTCTCTTTTAAGTCTCCCACATCTTTAAATCTTATATGCCCCTCCAAGGTTTGCCAAATATTCTTCTTGAGAAGCTCCTGTTACTAAGATATTATCTACATATACACTACTACTTTGGGTATATCTTGCAATAAGTTTTCCATGGTGTGCTGAAAAATAGCACATGCTGAAGACACACCAAAGGGTAGTCGGGTGCACTAATATAACCCTTTGTGGGTATTAATCATTACAAATTTTCTTGAATCTTCATCCAATTCCAATTACTGAAATGCATGGCTCATGTTGAGTTTTGTGTATGTTATGCCTCCTCCTAGCTTTGCACAGAGGTTCCTCAATCTTTGGAATTGGATACCTATCTAGTTTGGCAGCTTGATTGAGTCAATTTGTAGTCTCCACAAATTAGGACTCTTCTGACCGGTTTCACTATGTATACAACGAGGGCAACCATTCCAAGAACTGTACCAGCTTTATTATTCCTAATTCTTCCAAATGTTTAAGTTCATCCTCAACACTTTCATGCAAGGCAAGCCTGTAAAATTTGGGTGTTAAATCCGAATTTACATAGATTTTAGCTTTGACACAGCATAATTCATTTGCCTAATTCATTTTGGAAGGCCTCTTGGTATTTTCTCAAGACTTCTTGGAAACTGCCATCAGCCATGCTGAAACCCTCTAGCCAATTCAGTTTTGTTTGACACAACTAATCTCATCCCATGCAGCAAGATCCCTGGCTTTTCACTACGATGATTGGTAGTTGAGCTGACTGGTGCTGGTATGTCACTGGTGTAGGTATTGTTCAGAGTATTTTCACAGTTTCCCCAGTGTATGTGGCTAATTTAATGCTGCATGGTGAAAGACCGCCTGGAGTGATAATGGTCCTCAACCAATATTACAACTGACTTCCTGTTTAACTCCCCTATTATTTCATTTGCAGTGAAGAAATAACAGAGCTTCTCAATATACTGGGCCCACTATTCATTCTCTGGGTTGAAAGGTTCTAATTTCCCGAGGAGGGGCATAGTGTTTCACTTCCAACTTGCTGCAGCAGGCTTTTGAAGAGAAATTTGATGCTAGGACCTTCCTCCATCGATTTTTAGTTGATGGCAACTGGACTCCCATTTTACCTCACTGCCAAATCTAATAGCCGTGAGGCACAACAACTCAGTGGGTGAAAATTGAACAAAGTAATTTATTACGAGACAAACTATATACAGAGCAGAATGATAAATGCTATTTTATTCTCCAACTGCCGGGCTCCAACTGAGGGACAGCCTGCTCCTGGACTAGTGCTCTCCACTGCAATTGGCCTAGGTTCACACGCTCCACTGCCATGTGACCTGTGATTGCGCGTCCCTTAAAGGGGCCATGCTACGACAATTATGATTCTTCAACTTTTATCCCTCAGTCTCTCATTCCTCATCTGTATTTAGAAATAGTCCGAATTCATCTCTTCTTCTGGCTATCAGTTGCAAATCAATTTGTGTCACACCACCTCTGTGACTAGAGCCATACAGGCTAAAGACAATTGTTCATCCCTTTCCCCCTGGACCCCTCAGAATTTACACAAATTATCCAATTTCCTTCAGATACAGAGAAGCCATAAATAAAGACACATTCTTTTGTCAATAATACTTCATCCCATAATATCAGAAAATAAAGGTTTCATTCTGATACAGGTCAATCAAAGCAATACATGGGTTTGTTGAAAGATTAAATGTCATTCTAAGTTCACACTGTTGAACTCAATGTTGTTAATTATTCCATTAATGCAGTAAACGCCTTGAATTCAGACTTAGCAGCAGCATTGAAGTCATAAATTCATCAAGTACAGTTTTTCGCAAACTTTCCTGTTCCCCAATTACCTTGATTGTTAATTGTCTATCAGAAATTCAAAAGAATAAAATCCATACTATTACAGACCCTAACATTAAGTAGAATTATCAACATTTTACAGTGTGGCAGGTGAAATAAAATATGAGTAAGTGTGAAGTTATCCACTTTGGTAGAAAAAATAGAAAAATAGAGTATTTTTAAAATGGTGGGATGGGAAGTGTTGATGACCAAAGGGATCTGGGTATCTTTGTTCATGATTCAGTTAGCATGCAGGTGCGTCAAACTATTAGGAAGGCAAAATGGTATGCTGGCCTTCAACACAAGGGAATTTTCCAAAATGTGTCTTGCTGCAATTGTATAGAGCCTTGATGAGACTGTATCTGGAGTATTGTGTACAGTTTTGGTTTAATTATCTGAGGAAGGAGATAATTACAAAAATTACCAGAGAGCGCAACAAAGGTTCACCAGACTAATCCCTAGGATGTTCTATGAGAAAAGATTGAGGAAATTGGGCCTGTATTCTCTAGAGTTTCAAAGAATGAGAGGTGATCTCATTGAAACTTTTAAAATTCTTAAAGAGCACGACAGGGTAGATGTAGATAGGAGCTGGAATTCTCCGGTGGTTCACACCCACTGCTGCTGCCAGTGAGAATGGAGAATATAGAGCTCAGCTAAATTTCCATTTGCTGCACCTGAAATGGAGAATCCCATCTGCAGGTGAGGGTGGAGAATCCGAATCAGGATGTTTCCCCTTGGCTGTTGAGTCTACAGCCAGGGGACACAATCTCAGAATACAGGGCAGGCCATTTAAGACTGAGATGAGAAGGAATTTCTTCATTCCAAGGGTGGTGAATCTTTGGAATTCTCTATGCCAGAGGGCTGTGGAATCTCAATCAATTAAGCATGTTCAAGATAGAAATCGATAGATTTCTGGATACTCATGATATCAAGGGATATGGGGATACTGGGGGGAAATGACGTGGGGGTAAATGATGAGTCACAATTTGTTTGAATAGCAAAACAGGCTCAATGGACCAAATGGCCTACTCTTGCCCCTATTTCTTATCATAGAATCTCTACAGTACAGAAGGAGGCCATTCGGCCCATCAAGTCTGCACCGACCACAATCCCATCCAGGCCCTATTCCCGTAACCTCACATACTTACCCTGCTAATCCCCTGACACTAGGGTCAATTTAGCATGGCCAATCAACCTAACCCTCATATCTTTGGATTGCGGGAGGAAACCGGAGCACCCGGAGGAAACCCGCGCAGACACAGGGAGAATGTGCAAACTCCGCACAGACAGTGACTCAAGCTGGGAATCAAACCTGGGTACCTGGCGTTGTCAGGCTGCAACGCTAACCACTGTGGCACAAGATATGATAATTCAAGGCACGTGGTAGTTTGTGTAAATATTTAATGGCTCACATGGAGAACTGTGATTTATTCCCAAACTTGATCTATAGATTTTTCTAGCTCCTGCATAAAATTGCACCTGTAAATTTTGTGCTAAGGCATGAATACTTTGAATGTTACAGTACATTCACTACATACAGGCAATGAACAGTAAGAAGTCTCTCAACACCAGGTTAAAGCCCAACAGGTTTGGTAGCATGAGCTTTCAGGGCGCTGCCCCTTCATCAGGCAATGAAGTTATATCTTTGAGAAAAACAGATACATGTTAATGAAGGTTATTACACAATGCACAGCCTCTCCTATCTGGTGTTGGTAGGTGTGAAGGTGCCTAGATTCAGATATTATTGCTATGCTTTTCCTTTTTTTTAGAATGAAAACAGTGTGTTTGGACACTTAACTATTAATATTATGGCAAGTTTTTGCTTTGGGAGATGTTAGCCCTTGAACAATTAGGAAGAGTTTTAGGTGGATTATGCACCTGCCAATTGATACCCACAAGTAAATTGTAACAGATGAATTCCCTCTCAGGTCCAGAGTTTAGATAAAATGCAAAACTTGACCGAAGGAAATAGTTAACTGAAGCACAAGGTAAACAGATAATTCATTCAGAATCCATGTTAGACTGATTTTAGATGAGCTATGCTGAGTACCACTGATAATAAAATGCTTTCTCTGGTCTATTTCATCGCTGGATTTTAATAAACACAATTTATTTTTTCCTTTAGGGCTTATAAATTAACTGAAAATCATGCTACAACATACATAGATATTTGGCAGGCAAAACCATCAGCAGCAGGAAGTGGGTTATTGTAAACAGGAAATGTGTAGAAAACACAAGGCTTTAATATAAATATGTGGAGATCAAGATGAAATGTCTTCATTGATGTATAAACAATTCATCAAATTGAAGCTATCTCCTGCACACTGGGACTTTGAAACAGTGCACACACAGGAGAGAATTTTATGTTGAAAATACCATCATACTACCCCTGCCACCACTGCACTCTCCCCCCCCCCCCCCCCCCCCTCCAATCACACATACACACATCATCCTGTGTTACCTTCTATATTGTTTGCAGATTTTCTACATACATAATAACATTTTTATCCTGGGTGATCGTATCTGCATTGGAGTTCTGACCATGACCTAAAGAGACTTCAGATTCAGAAGAATGTATTTGTTTAGGCCTTGGGATCTGTCCAGCTATGATTGTTGAAGTCATTGTCGACTCGGCAAGTGAAAATCTGCACAGCTCCCAAATATTAGTGCACACCTTCCCAACTCAATGTTCCTGAGCCCTGACTCTCACCAACACATTTTTGTCCTGGCTATTAAAGCTACAGCATTTACTGTCAGCAACTTTGAAGTTGTCTGCATTGCACCCACAGGCTATAGTAGACATGTAGGGATGTAGCACTGGGCTATAAGTTCTGGAATGTGTCTCCTCACCTAAACTACAAAGCTAATTTCATATGGTGATGTACTGGTGTCACTTGAACTGTTGAGCTTGATCCCGAAGTATAAATGTTAGCCAGATAGGATGCCAGATGCTGAGGATGGAAATGAGATAGGAATGAGGATGGAATACAGATGATATGCTCTTTATCAACAATACTCCACTTTCAGGGCTCGGACTAGCTAGGGCCACAGTTGGCCATCAGAGGAAAATGATTGTGTTGAAGAGGAGAAATGTTCCTGTATGGCAGGCAGGTGTCTGAAAATGGTCTTTATGTGGTCCTCCATGCCCATGAAAGGTCATGCCTCACTGAGTGTGCCGGATATCAATGTTATGAGAATTGAAGTAACATTGAAGGTGAGTAACAGGCATGAGCACTTAGAGAACGTCTCAGCTAGCTTGACCCAAATCTTGCCTTACGTTTTCTCCACCGACTGGAGGTTGCTCCTTGAGGCATCTCATCAGACTGCAGCTATATATCCACGAGTGCACTGAGGGCTGTATTCCATCTCCTCCATTTTGTATGCAGCCATAGTGGCTGGGATGCTGGAGAGCTGCTGGAAGAGGCCGCAACATTGGATGTGTGGTGTCAGGAGGTCCTCCTGCAGTTAGTACCACATTTCAGCAAGGCAAAATATTCCTGAGGGTTCATCATCCTTCAAAGGTGGAGGACATGGTGAACCTAATGTGTAACTACTCATTCTCAGATTGAAGTGAATTGTTGAAATGTGAAGGATAGCAATGCTGGTGGTAATGTGGGCCCAACATGGAGCCTATTGACCCAGAATCATTGGATCGCATCTTCACCCTCATGGAATCTGGTGACTATTAGTGCCTCATGTCTTTAAGTGCATGCCTTCCTCATCTGGCCCTTGGTATGGCCATTCCCCTGTAGTCTCAAAATCCTTGCCCTCAGCCCTCTCGACGTGCTCAGCTTCAGAGATGTCCAGCTCCTCCATCTCATCATGTGGCAAGTTTTCCCCAACGCCAGGTTGTGCAGGGTGCAGCAAACCTCAGTGATCCGTGAGCTTCATGTCTGTGGTGGGTAAGTTGTGAGAAGGTATTCTGAGAGACAGGATCTACAAGGATTTAGAGAGGCAAGGACTGATTAGGGACAGTCAGCATGGCTTTGTGAGTGGAAAATCATGTCTCATGAATTTGATTGAGTTTTTTGAAGGGGTAACCAAGAAGATAGATAAGGGCAGTGCAGTCGACATTATCTGCATGGACTTTAACAAGGCCTTTGACAAAGTACCACATGGTAGGTTGTTGAATAAGGTTAAATCTCATCGGATCCAGGGTGAGGAAGCCAATTGGATACAAAATTGGCTTGCGACAGAAGGCAGAGGATGGTTGTAAAGGGTTGTTTTTCAAACTGGAGGCCCGTGATCAGCGATGAGCCTCAGGGATCCTTAATCCTGCTGGCCAATGCTTTTTCGTGGCAGTAGGCGGGGAGAAACTATTCCCACTGTGAAAGGATCAAGAACGAGAGGGCACAGATTTAAAGTGGTTTGCAAAATAAGCAAATATGATGTGAGAAAAAACTTTTTCACACAACGAGCGGTTTGGGTCTGAATGTGCTGCCTGCAAATGTGATGGAGGCAGGTTCAATTGAGGCATTCTAGAGGGTATTGGATGATTACTTGAAAAGAAACAATATGCAGGAGCATGGGGAAAAAGCAGGACAATGGCACTAAGTCATGATATTCATTTAGAGAACCAGTGCAAACATGATGGGCTGAATGGCCTCCTTCTGAGCCATAACAACTCAGCGATTCTATCATAATGCAGTGGGAAACATGTCCCACCACTGAAGTCTTGAATGAGTGATTGTAATCTGTTTTCACATCGACATAAAGCTGACGTTTGTGCTCCCACGATATAGAATTATAGAAAAGTTACAGTGAAAAAAGAGGCCATTCAGCCTATCATATCTATGCTGGCCAAAAAAATAAATAAACTAGCCACTCATTTTAATCCTATTTTCCAGCTCCTGGTTCTTGGCTTTGCAGGTTATAGCACTGCAATGCAGCTCCATGTACCTAGTATTTCAGCTTTAACCACAAAATTAAGCACTGAATTCCATACACTCACCACACTCTGGGTGAAAAAAGTTATCCCTCATGTCCCCTCAACCCTTCTAGCAATCACCTTAACTCTATGCCCCCTGGTAATTGACCCCTCAGCTCGGGGAAACAAATCATTCCTGTCTACCCTGTCAAAGCTCCTCATAATTTTGTACATTTCAGTTAGGTAACCCTTGGTCTCTGTTTCAAGGAAAGCAACCCTAGTTTATCCATTCTTTCCTCATAGCTGCTGTTTTCAAGCCCTGACAACATTCTGGTAAATCTCTTCCTGTAATACGGTGACCAGAACTGTACACAAAACACCAGCTGTGGCCTAACCAGCATTTTATGCAGCTCCATCATTATTTCCTTGCTATTGTATTCAATGCCTCGCCCAATTTAGGAAAGAATTTCATATGTTTTCTTGACCACCTTGACCACCTATCTTGCCATCTGCAAGGACCTGTGAACATGCACTTCCTTCATTATGCCCGCTGGTGACGAGACCAGAAAATCCTGCTCATAGTGATGTGGTAAACAAGGTTTCTGGACAGTTTAATCTGCTCTTCCTTGTCTGCTTCATCAAATCGCAGCCCTAAGAAAGAGTGTTGGATTCATATCATGTCATGAATCAGTTATCCATTAAGCTTCACAAAGGATCATTCCAAGAAGAGTTATTGACCTAAAGCTTTGCCAAAGCAGGTGAAGTTGCATCCTTCTTTTCCTCAGAACCCTTCCAGTCATATTTGGCATGCAATTTTATGTTGGCTTTCTTCCTGCCTGCTACCTTAGTTTGTTTATGTTAAAAAAAGGCCTATTTTTTCTTTTTATTCTTATACACAAAGCTTCCTAGGTTATTATTTCATGTGTAATGATTATTATCCTTGTTTTTCTTGTTGACATAACAAAACAATGAAAATTGAATTGAACTGTAATGCCACAGTTAAATTCTATGTGATTACATATTTCTGTCCAATAGGGTGAGGGCAAGTAATCAATGTTTTAATAACTTCTTGAGTTGAGGCAGTAGAAATTTGGAAAAAAATGGCGACCACAATTGCAATAAATGAAGAACCTTGTTTCATAAGGAATTAATTTTGCATTTATGCAATATCTTTCACATCAGCAGCACAGCTGACAACATATCCCAAGGAAATTAGTGGAATGAAAATTAAATGGGTTCTACCATGGCCAAGCAATCTACCCAGGTTACTACCCAGGTGACAAGGTTGAACATTACCCTTGGTACTTCAGGATTTTAAGCACTACTGATTTTCGTCTTTCAAAAATATCACCTCACCCTTAAATAGGCTTCCTTAATTAGTGAATCTCCCTGTTTTTGATTCTTCATTGATTATGAAATTAATGAATTTACTGCAAGGGGAGATTAATAAATATTAATAATGAATATATTCAATTAATTTACTTATAACTAGTACATATTGCAAGATTCATTAACTGAATGAATATATGCTGTAGTTAATAAATACACAAGTACTATTCATTCTGTTAAAAACTAATTTCAATAAATATTATGAATACTTCCTAAATTTATTTTTAATAGTGACATAACTATATGTCAATACATGTTAACTAATATTAATCAACTGAATATTCAGGAGTTAATGAATATGGCTATACATTAATATATCATTAGAAATGTGTTATGATCCAGCTTGATTAATTTATTGAACATTAAAATAAATGTTTAAGCTCCTAGCTTTGCTGACCCAGAAAAATAAACAATTGCTTGCCTCAATGAACACTTTGCGAATAAATAATTAATCCAGTGCTCTAAATAAACAGCTTCAACAGTCAAGATTTATTATAGTTGATCTCAAACCATTAGGTGATGAAGAAAAATCGATAATGTTGAATTCAGTAATCTTTCAAAAGAAACACATTTATCTACCCCAAATTTCCACCTTGATTATCCACTTCATAAACTCTTACGCCCCCATTCCTATTTATTTTTATTGCAGAAAATAATTACTGTATATGAACACTGCCAAATTTGATAATATAATTTCATTTGAAAGGTAATAAATCAATTCTAACCAGATAATGATAAGTTTGTTTAATAGCACCTACCAAACCCGTGGCTTCTACCACATCAAAGAACAAGGGCAGCAGGTACATGGGAATACCACCACTTGCAAGTTCCCCTCCAAGCTACACACCATCCTGACTTGGAATTATATTGTTGTTCCTTCATTGTCGCTGGATCCAAATCCTGGAACTCACTTCTTAACAGTACTGTGAGTATACCTGCTAAGGTGACTCACCACCACTTTCTCAAGGGCAATTAGGGATAGGCAACAAATGCTGGCCTCGCCAGCAATACCCATAACCCATGAAATAATCAATTTAAAGAAATCCAGTGTATCCTTGTTCCAGACACGTTCCACTGAATTCCCGACTGAAAGGCTGAGAAATGTTGTACCCTATTAGAATTAGAATTACAACGAATTATGAATATTATTGGATGGAATTTTAGGAGAGCTAGTTTATTTGATAGCGTATTTTCAGTTGAAACTGTTTGTGTTTTTGTTGATATATGTTCTTTTAATCTCATAATCCCTTATGAGATAATTAGTGTTATTTGTAGTTGGCATCAACTGCCACCTGTTTGTACCAAAATTTCTGTACCTTTTCCTGCATTGCCAATGCAAGGAAATAGCAGGAAAAGGGGGCACCATGACTTGATTTGATTTATTATTGTCACATGTACTAGTGTACAGTGAGAAGTATTATTTCTTGCACGCTACTACACAGACAAAGCATACCGTACATAGAGAAGGAAAGGAGAGAATTTTATGTTGAAAATACCGTAACGCTACCCCTACCTAGCCATTTTACTTCGAAAGCTGATACTTCCAAATTATGAAATTGAACCATACTGATCAACCATCATAAATATGCAGCAATAAATAGATGTTGCTGGCACAAGAATAATCAAGTGATCCTATAAAATGGTTGAATTTCATTCATTTCAATCAAGGAAAACCTTCCTGTTCCAATTAATACACCTAAAATATTGCCACAAACTCTCATTTGGAGAATTCCAAAATAATTCAAACTACACTTATGTTAATTCACCCTAAAGACCTACTTGGAATACTACCCATTGATGAGATTTAGCAGATTCCTGCTATCCTTTTGTCTTCTATCCAGGCTATTTTTTGATACATTTATAATAGCATTTACCAATATAAAACCATCTTTACAATTTTTAAACATATTAATTCTCTTTCCTGGATTTTTGCACCATTGTGGAGAGTTTCCAAAATGGTGGGTGGGATCCAGATGTGGATGTCCAACCCCTGTTTCAGACAGAGCTAATTTTTGCTGATAGGATAAAGTGAAATTCAATGCTGAGTTCAAACAGACCACATTTTGCTGTAAAGGACTTGACCCATTATGTGGGAGTTATAAATTGATGGAGTAGATAGATGTAAAGGCTCTTGAAGAGCAGATGGGGTCTGTATAACTGCCATGATATGAAATGACCTAAATCTACAGCCCTTTAAAAAGGGTGTAATTGGGAGGTTTTTTTAAAAAAACTGTTCTAGCTGTTTCAATAGCTGTTTGTGAATATTTCCCTCAGGGCTCTTTATGGATTCTAGACTAATTTCTAATTGCTACAATTATCTCAGCAGGGGTTTCTGAGTTCAGCTTGATTGACAGTTTAATGGGGTTCTTAAAGGTTAACTGCCTTTGATGATGGGTATGGATAGAAGTTTGTCTTTATAAGAAATTAAACACTTGAGATTTTACAAAAGTGGGCTTTCATTAATTAATTTTTTTAACTATCAAGTCTGTATGGAGAAATCTGTTTTAGATTTTTAGAACTCTATTTTAATTAATCTCCCCATGGCTCCTGAGATCTGCTGTGTTCAATAATGGGTGATTTGACATGGGATTATAGGGGCCATGGGGTGTGTTTGGGAAATGACTTGGCATGAGTTGACATGGGAGTTGTGAAGACCTGGTTACGGGCTGTTGTGGTGAGGCGAGAGGGCCTAAAATCTTACAACACAATGGAGACAATGTCCCAGAGGATTGAGGCAGGCCTTCTAAACAGCCTATCTTGGCACTCATCCACTCTCATGGTTGTCTACACTCTCCTTCCAGGATCAGTGGGTCTAACTTTATCCCTCACCCATACCTTACCCCCGCACCACGATCACCAATCCCCAAACCCATACTGGAGCTACCCACCAAACGTCTAGTCCTTTCTTGTAAAAATTATGCATAAGTTAACAATTTAATTCTAGACATCGATTATAATTATAATCATATTAGTAGAATTGGATAATTATACTAAACTGTAGAGATCAGGGCCGGGATTCTCCCAAGAAAAGTTCTAAGTGCCGAAATTGCATAAAAACTGAAGTATCTCCTGTTGGTTCTTTCGGTGGGATTTCCAAAATGAATCTCCCACATTCTGTGCATCACAGAATGCCCAAGCAAGATTCATGTTGAAAATATGGAGGGGGGGGGGTGGCATTCCCACTGGAGAGGCCGGCAACGTAGCATTGAGCAGGCTGCTGTGCATGAGCCGATCTGCCAGAGCAGAGATCGGTGCATGCGCAGTGGCCCCGCTTTGCCAGCTTCCCAATCACTGGCCAGCACAGTGACCCTGCAGCGCTGCCCCTCTGAATCCCCCACCCCATGATTGCTGGCCTCCCCGATGTTTCCCGATGTCCCTCCCACGCGCCAGCACCGATCTCACCGACCGCCCCCCCCCCCCCCCCCCCACCACCTACAGTATCAACGCCCCCACCCCGATGGCCAGCTCCAATCAAATAGGTGTGACACTTAGGAATTCTAAACTGGTGTGTGAGTCATCCCAGCTCACCTCAGCTGTATATAAGGCAGTGGTTTTAGCAAGCATATAACCAGTGAGCTTGCGCAGAACCAGTCAGCTGGAGTGAGATTTCAGCCAGAGTGAGGGTAATCGGGAATTTGGAGCTGAGTGGGAATTAGGTGCTACGGGAAAAGAGGTGCTCATGTTTGGGAGGAGCAGAGAGATGGACCTGTGAGGGAAACTCGAGGGCAAGTGAAAGAAATCAAACTGTGACATCGTAGCCAGCAGGTAAGTGATTGGCTGGTAAGTAGAACATAGAACATAGAACAAAGAAAAAAAACAGCACAAACAGGCCCTTCTGCCCACAAGTTGCGCCGGTCATGTCGCTACCTACCTAGGCTTATATATAGGCTTACCTATAACCCTCAATCCTATTAAGTTCCATGTACTCATCCGGAAGTCTCTTAAAAGACCCTATCGAGTTTGCCTCTACCACCACTGACGGCAGCCGATTCCACTCACCCACCCTCCTGAGTGAAAAACTTACCCCTGTCATCTCCTCTGTACCTACTCCCCAGCACCTTACACCTGTGTCCTCTCGTAGCAGCCATTTCAGCCCTGGGAAAAAGCCTCCAAGAATCCACCCAATCTATACCTCTCAACATCTTGTACACCTCTATCAGGTCACCTCTCATCCTTCGTCTCTCCAAGGAGAAAAGACCGAGCTCCCTCAAATATGTGGTTAGGTTGATTAGCTATGCTAAAAAATTGCCCCTTAGTGTCCCGAGATGTGTAGGTTAGAGGGATTAGCAGGTAAAATATGTAGGGATATGGGGGTAGGGCCTGGGTGGGATTGTGGTCAGTGCAGACTCGATGGGCCGAATGGCCTCTTTCTGCACTGTAGGGTTTCTATGATTCTATGAAACTATCCTCATAAGGCATGCCAACCAATCCAGGCAACATCCTTGTAAATCTTCTCTGCACCCTTTCAATAATTTCCACATCCCTCCTGTAATGAGGCGACCAGAACTGAGCACAGTACTCTAAGTGGGGTCTGACGAGGGTCTTATAAAGCTGCATCATTATCTCCCGACTCCTAAACTCAATCCCTCGATTAATGAAGGCCAGCACACCATATGCCTTCTAAACCACCTCCTCTACCTGCGAGGCCAATTTAAGAGTCCTATGGACCCGGACCCCAAGGTCCTTCTGATCCTCTACACTGCTAAGAGTCTTACCCTTGATATTATACTCCTTCATCCCAATTGACCTGCCAAAATGGACCACTACACATTTATCCGGGTTGAAATCCATCTGCCACTTCTCCGCCCAGTCACGCTGCAGCTTCTGACATCCCTCCAAACTATCCACAACACCACCAACCTTCGTGTCGTCGGCAAACTTACTAACCCATCCCTCCACTTCCTCATCCAGGTCATTTATGAAAATGACAAACAGCAAGGGTCCCAGAACAGATCCCTGGGGCACTCCACTGGTGACCGACCTCCATTCAGAAAAAGACCATTCTCTGCCTTCTACAGGCAAGCCAGTTCTGGATCCACAAGGCAACAGCCCCTTGGATCCCATGCCCTCTCACTTTCTCGAGAAGTCTTGCATGGGGTCCTTATCAAACGCCTTGCTGAAGTCCATGTAAACCACATCTACCGCTTTTCCTTCATCAATGTGTTTCGTCACATTTTCAAAGAACTCCACCAGGCTCATAAGGCACGATTTGCCTTTGACAAAGCCGTGTTGACTACTTTTGAGCATACTAAACTTCTCTAAATGTTCATAAATCCTGTCCCTCAGGATCTTCCCCATCAACTTACCAACCACTGAGGTTAGACTCACTGGTCGGTAATTTCCTGGGCTATCCCTATTCCCTTTCTTGAATATAGTAACCACATCCGCAATCCTCCAATCCTCCAGAACCTCTCCCGTCTCCATCGACGACGCAAAGATCATCACCAGAGGCTCTGCAATCTTTTCCCTCGCCTCTCACAGTAACCTGGGGTACATTCCATCCGGTCCCGGCGACTTGTCTATCTTGATGCTATTCAAAATTTCCAACACATCCTCTTTCTTAATGTCCACATACTCAATCTTTTCAGTCCACCTCAATCCTGTAGTACAACCACCCAGGTCTTTTTCCACCGTGAATACCGAGATAAAATATTCATTAAGCACCTCTGCTATTTCTTCCCGTTCTGTACAGACTTTCTCACCTTTACATTTTATAGGTCCTATTCCTTCACATCTCATCCTTTTACTCTTCACATATTTATACAACGCCTTAGGGTTTTCCTTAATCTTACCTGCCAAGGCCTTCTCGTGACCCCTTCTGGCTCTCCTAATTTCTTTCTTAAGTCCCTTCCTACAAGCCGTATACTCATCTAGATCCCTATCATCGCCTAGCTCTCTGAATCTTTTGTACGCTTTCCTTTTCTTTTTGACTAGGTTCAGCGCAGCTTTCGTGCACCACGGTTCCCGTAACCTACCAAAACCTCCCTGTCTCATTGGAACGTTGTCATGCAGAACTCCAGACAAACATTCCTTGAAAATCTGCCACCTTACTTCGGTGCTTTTCCTCGAGAATACCTCCTTCCAATTTACGCCTCTAATCTCCTGCCTGACGGCTTCATATTTCCCCTTACTCCAGATAAACACTTCCTAGCTTGCCTGATCTTACCTCTTTCCAATGCTAGCGTAAAGGAGATAGAGTTATGATCACTATCCCCAAGATGCTCCCCCACTGAGAGATCCGACACCTGTCCAAGCTCATTAGTCAGTACCAGATCGAGTACAGCCTCTCCTCTTGTAGGCTTATCCACATGCTGTGTCAGGAAACCCTCCTGAACACACCTAACAAACTCCTCCCCATCCAAACCCCTTACCCTAGGGATATTCCAATCGATGTTTGGGAAATTAAAATCTCCCATCACGACAACCCTGTTATTACTACATCTCTCCAGGATCTGTTTCCCTATCTGCTCCTCAACATCCCTGTTACTATTGGGCGGCCTGTAGAAAACACCCAGCAAAGTTATCGACCCCTTCCCGCTCCGAGCTTCCACCCACAGAGACTCTGTAGACAATCCTTCCACGGCTTCCACCTTCTCTACAGCTGTGACACTATCCCTGATCAGCAGTGCCACCGCCCCCCCCCCCCCCCCCCCCCCCCCGCTCTTTTGCCTCCCTGTCTGTCCTTTCTGAAACATCTGAAACCTGGCACCTGAAGTATCGAGTCCTGTCCCTGTCTCCAAGTCTCGGTAATGGCCACCACATCACACTTCCAAGCATCGATCCACACTCTAAGCTCATTCACTTTATTCACTACACTCCTGGCGTTAAAATAGACACATATCAAACCTTTGGTCTGAGCTCTCCCCTTCTCCATCACCCATCTATTCTCCCACTTACACTGTGTACAATCCTTCTCTATTTGCGGGCTAACCTCCTTGCTCTCAGTCACCTCATCACGATTCCCTCCCCCCAACCTTTCTAGTTTAAAGTCTCCCCAGTAGCCTCAGCCAACCTTCCTGCCAGGATATTGGTCCTCCTGGGATTCAAGTGCCACCCGTCTTTTTTGTACAGGTCGCACCTGCCCCTAAAAAGGTCCCAATGATCCAGGAACCTGAATCCCTGCCCCCTGCTCCAGTCTCTCAGCCACGCATTCATCCTCCACCTCACTCCATTCCTGCTCTCACTTTCCCGTGGCACAGGCAGCAATCCTGAGATTACTACCTTTGCGTTCCTCCTTCCCAACTGTCTACCTAACTCCCTATATTCTCTTTTCATGACCCCTTCCCTCTTCCTACCTATGTCAGCGGTACCAATATGTACCACGACCTCTGGCTCCTCTCTCTCCCACCTCAGGATATCTGGGACGCGATCAGAGACATCCCGGATCCCGGCACCAGGGAGGCAGACCACCATCCGAGACTCCCATCTGCCTCCGCAAAAACGCCTGTCCAACCCCCTTACTGTTGAGTCCCCGATTAATACTGCCTTCCTCCTCCTTTCCTTAGCCGTCTGAGTTACAGGGCCAGACTCTGCTCCAGAGACACGGCCACTGCTGCTTCCCCCAAGTGGGCTGCCCCCCCCAGCAGTACTCAGACAGAAGTACTTATTGTGAAGGGACACATCCACCGGGGTGCTCTCTATCACCCCAGCTTTCCCCTTCCTGGATGTTACCCACTTGTCTGCCTCCCGTGGCCCCGGTGTGACCACCTGCTGATAGCTCCTGTCTATCACCTCCTCATTTTCCGTAACCAGACGAAGAACCTCGAGCTGCACTTCCAGTTCTCTAACACGGTCCCTTAGAAACCGCAGCTCGACACACCCATCACAGATATGGATGTCCAGGAGGCCAGGAGCCTCCAGGACCTCCCACATCCTACATTGGGAACAACAGACTGGCCTCACACTCATAATTTCCCTTCTTATTTCAAGGAACACAGAGAAACGTACTTAAGAATTAAACTTACCCCGCCTCGCCCTTTCCGCCTAAGCCCTTAGAGCCAAAGCCCTTCAGCTCTCACTCTGCTCCCTTCTCACTCCACTGCTCGCCCTCAACGCTGCCCGCTGGATACTGTGGCCTGCTTTTTAAACCTCCCGCGCGCTAAAAGAAAATTCAAAAACCCTTCCCAAAACATCCCGCGCGCGGCCTACTTCTGGTCTAGACTTTAAAAGTTTAAAAATAAATAAATAAACCAAGCCCGCGAAAAAGTGATTTAAAAGTCGATCTCTTACCCCAGCACTCCTGTAACAAATCGCTCCTCCTTGCCTCTCTCAGGATGAACAATGAGCAAGTAGTTTTTCTTTTTTTTCTCTCTTCTTTCTCTTGGCATTGTAGTTGTTGTTGTAAGTTAACTTAAGGCTTAAGTCATGGCAGGAGATTCCAGACCCATGTCATGCTCCTCTTGTGCGATGTGGAAATTCAGGGACCCTTCCGGTGTTCCTGGCTCCTTCACGTGCAAGAAGTATGTCCAACTGCAGCTCCTGTTAGACCGCTTGACGGCTCTGGAGCTGTGAATGGATTCACTTTGGAGCATCCACGATGCTGAGGAAGTCATGGATAGCACGTTCAGTGAGTTGGTCACACCACAGCTAAAAATTACTGAGGGAGATAGGGAATAGGTGACCACCAGACAGAGGAAGAGGAGAAAGGCAGTGTAGGGGTTCCCCTGTGGTCATCTCCCTCCAAAACAGATATACCGTTTTGGATACTGTTGGGGGAGATGGCTCACCAGGGGAAGGTGGCAGCAGCCAGGTTCACAGTACCGTGGCTGGCTCTGCTGTGCAGGAAGGGAGGAAAAAGAGTGGCAGAGCTATAGTGATAGGGGACTCAATTGTAAGGGGAATAGACAGGCATTTCTGCGGACGCAAGCGAGACATAAGGATGGAATGTTGCCTCCCGGGTGCAAGGGTCAAGGATATCTCGGAGCGGCTGCAGGTCATTCTGGAGGGGGAGGGTGAACAGCCGGCTGTCGTGGTGCATATAGGCACCAATGATATAAGTAAAAAATGGGATGAGGTCCTACAAGCTGAATTTAGGGAGTTAGGAGTTAAAGTAAAAAGTAAGACCTCAAAGTTAGTAATCTCAGGGTTGCTATCAATGCCATGTGCTAGTTAGAATAGGAATGTCAGGATAGCTAAGATGACTATGATGTGATTAGAGAGATGGTGCAAGAGGGAGGGATTCAAATTCCTGGGACATTGGAACCTGTTCTGGGGCAGGTGGGACCAGTACAAATCGGACGGCCTGCACCTGGGCAGGACTGGAACCAATGTCCTAGAGAGGGTGTTTGCTCGCGCTGTTTGGGAGAGTTCAAACTAACGTGGCAGGGGGATGGGAACTGATGCGGGCAGTCAGAGGGAAGTAAATTGGGGACAGAAACAAAGGCAGTAAGGAGAAAACTGAAAGGCAGAGAAAGCAAAGTCAAAAATCAAAAAGGGCCACAGTACAGAGTACAGAGACTGGAGAACTCAGTGAATGGGTTCAATAAGGCTCAGAGAAATGAAACACAGGGAGAGTGCACAAAACATGACCGGACAGATGGTCTGAGAAAGAAGGGAGAAGTCTCACAACACCAGGTTAAAGTCCAACTTGGACTTGTTGGACTTTAACCTGGTGTTGTGAGACTTCTTCCTGTGTTCACCCCAGTCCAACGCCGGCATCTCCACATCCTGAGAAAGAAGGGCAGAGAGCATTGGAAGCCTGGATTAAACTGAATTTATTTCAATGCAAGAGGCCTGGCGAGCAAGGCAGATGAACTCAGGGCATGGATGGGTACATGGGTCTGGGATATTATAGCTATTACTGAAACATGGCTAAGGGAGGGGCAGGACTGGCAGCTCAATGTTCCAACATACAGATGCTAGAGGAAAGATAGAACAGGAGGTAAGAGAGGAGGGGGAGTTGCGTTTTTGATTAGGGAAAACATCACGGCAGTACTGAGAGGGGATATATCTGAGGGTTCGCCCACTGAGTCTATATGGGTAGAATTGCAAAATAAGAAGGGAGAGATCACTTTGATAGGATTGTACTACAGGTCACCAAATAGTCAGCGGGAAATTGAGGATCAAATATGTAAGGAGATAACAGATAGCTGCAAGAAAAATAAGGTGGTAATAGTAGGGGACTTTAACTTTTCCAACATTGACTGGGACAGCCATAGCATTAAGGGCTTGGATGGAGAGAAATTTGATGAGTGCATTCAGGTGGAATATTTCATTCAGTATGTGGATGGCCTGACTAGAGAGAGCCATCCACAACCCCTTTAAATCAAGGGTGCCTCAACATGAAGGGAAGGGAAGGCCTGCATATCACCCCCCTCGATCCTTCTCCCCCATCTGGCGATTCATGGGACCCCCACCCCAAGTTGAACTTATCTATTTCTCCCAAATCCTCTCCAGTGCCCCCTGAGCAATAAACACCCTGGAGGGTGCTGGCTGCTTGAGCAGTTACCTCTGAAATCCCCCTCGGAGGTGAAGGCGGCAGGCTCACACTTATGTTGAGCTGTTATAAATGACACCAGCGTGTCGTCAAACCGGCGCCTGCTGAATATCCAGTGCGGGGGGGAGTTCCTGAGAGTGTGCTCACTAATAACATGCTAATGTATTAAAATATGCTTCATAGGATCCCACAGCATGTTTCATGTTACTCTGCCAGCAAGGGAGCTGGAAGATCGGAACTCAGAAACTCGCTGGCGTGAATTATGTTTTCTGAGTCTCTCCAGATTTTGAGCATGTGCCGCCATTCCTGCGGATGGAGAGTGTGGGCTCAAAATCACCCCCTAAATCTCTACCTGGATGGATCAGGAAGACTTCAATCAGAGAGAGAGGAGGGGGCATTTTGGAGGGCCCATGCCAAGGCATGGTGTATTTTATTGTAAATCTGCCCCTGCTACTCCATGTATTAATCTTGACCTTTTTACAGGGTATTAACTAATTTAAAATTTACCAGTGGATCAAAGTCCACTCGATTGCTGCAACATATTCACTTTTTGACTGCTGATGTGCAAGACGTATCCCTAATCCATGTGGTGGAAGTAAGTCTCCCGGTTCACTGGGAGTTCGGGGCACCCTGCGCAATGACGCCCAAGCACTTTGAAGCTGGCTTCCCCGGCATACTTAGGCTCCACCCCCCACCCTGCCAGTGCAAAGCTCCCAGCTGTCAGAAAAACTGGCAAGAGAGCCGGAAGATTGCAGAGCCAAGCAAGCCCAAAAGACCGGTGTGAAACATTCCCATTTTCACGCTGTTACGACACTAGAATTTGTTTGGGACGATTCCACACAAGGTTTCAAAATTATCTTTAATTTCTTAAAACAGAAATCAGAAGTAGGGGAGAAATTAGAGATGTTCCCAAACTATGCATTAGTGTGGAGAGTGTGAATGTTTAAGGTGGTGATCCTCGGAAGCGGATTGGTTTGTATCTGTGGCAAAATATTTCATCCCTGAGCTGTTCACAACCCTTCCACCAAATCCGAAAGCCTAAACAGCGATCTTTAATCATCTGTAACAAAACTCAACAAAATTATGCTTACAATATAGGTTTGTGACCTCCATTTGCCCTCAAGAGAAATTCACAGCTGGTCTCAACCAAAATGGGTTTTACTGAGGTCTTCCAGGAGTACTAAGAACGAAGTTCCAATGAAAATGGGTATGATAGCCACTGGGAATATGTGAAGAGCATACAGACAAACATTCCACCCAAAACAGAAATTTATACTCCTGTCTAAAGGGGATCCTAGTGTATTCAGACATATTCCGAGTTCCACAAAACAGAAAACAGACCCACCTCTTCTCATATTCCTGAATGAACTTATTTGAATAGCAGAACAGGCTCAAAGGGCTGAGATTCCCGTTGGGTGGTTTGGTGTGATGCAGGTTGCAATTCATCCACGCTTAGAAATTTTTTTTCGGAGCTGGGGAGATCCTTGCTGAATTCACCCACACTTGAAATATTTTTTGAAGTGGGAACCTGAAGATGCCAGCAAGGATGGCTCCTTGGAGATTGGGGTGTCATTTTTATCAACGCACCCCCACCACCCCAGCAGCAATCACTGGAATCAGCCCCCACCCCCCGCCCACCACATCCCTTGCTGGCATTACCCCCCCCCCCCCTTTTCTGGCATCACACCCCCCAGACTTGCTGGTACCAGAACCCCCAAGTGAGTGACACCCTATTATGGGGTCTCCAAAGGCCCCCTTTGGCACTGCCAACCTGACATCCTGGCAGTGCCAACCTGACATCCTGGCAATGCTAAACTGCCAGATTAGCACTGCCAGGGACCGGGGGCAGTCTGAGTACACAACCCAACCATTTTCCTGACCACCCGGGGCTTCAATGGCCTCCAAGCCTCCCAGCATAGTCATCATGACTAGTTTGAATTGTAGGCACCAGTGGTGATTCACATCGAATTCCTGCTGTGTCTGAGGGTCGGAGAATTACAGGAGCCAGGAGAATCTAGCTCCAGACCAACTCTGCATATGTAAATGAAAGTTCAAATATGTTAATCGAGTTTACCCCCTCGAGGACCAGTTACCTTGGACTGTGGTATCAGGGAGAATCACAAAAGAGGCTCTTGCCGGTGCTAATTGTGCTATGGCCCCCTCTCCCAGGATTCTCCAGCCATAGCATAATCTGCGCATGAGCGCACAGGGCCAGAGAATTGTGCATGACATCTTAGGCTAGTGTAGAGTCATAGAGGCATATAGCGCAGCCTTAATAATTACCAGTGCAATAATCCCATTTTCCTGCACTTGTCCCATATCCTTGAATGTTATGCTATTTCAAGTGCTCATCAAAATATTTTTTTAAGTTTGTAAGGTTTCCGGCCACCACTACCTTCCCAGGCAGTGCATTCCAGATTCCCACCACCTTCTGAATGAAAAAGATTTTTCTCACATCTCCTCTGAATTTCCTGCCCCTTACCCTAAAATTATGTCTCCTTGTGATTGACCCCTTAAATAAGCAGAGCAGCTGCTCCCTACTCAGCCTGTCCATGCCCCTCATAATCTTATATACCTCAATCAATATACCCCCCCCTTAGCCTTCTCTGTTCTAAAGAAAACAATCTAAACCTATCCAGTTTCTCCTTAGAGCTCAAATGCTCCGACCCAGGCAACATCCTGGTGAACCTCCTCTATACCCCTCTTGTGCTATCACACAAGAGGTGACCAGAACTGCACATAGTACTCCAGCTGTGGCCTAACCAACGCTCTGTACAACTTCAACATTCCCTCCTTGCTCTTGTACTCCATACTACAACTGATGAAAGCAAGTGTTCCATGTGCCTTCTTAACTATCCTATTCACATGCTCTGCTGCCTTCAGGGATCTGTGAATAATTACCCCAAGATCCCTCTGTTCCTCTCAACTACCCAGTGTCTTGCCATTCATTAAATATTCCCTCATCTTGATTCTTTTTCCAAAGAGCAGCACCTCGCACTTATCGGGGTTAAATACCATCTGCCACTGCTCTGCCCATCTGACTAACCCATCTATATCTTCCTGTAACCTACAACCATCTTCTTCACTCTTAACCACCCCACCAATCTTGGTGTTGTCTGCACACTTGCTTTACATTCCCCCCCACATTTTCATTTATATTGTTTGTGTATATAACAAACAATAAGTGTTCCAATACTGATTCTTGTAGGTAATTTTGATCTCTGAACTACAAATTTTATTTTAAAACACTTGACAAAGTACATGAAAGATTTACAAGGATGCTACCAGAAATAAATAGGGGCCAACTATCAGGAAAGACTGAGTGGGTTGGGGCTGTTTTCTTTGGAAACCAGAAAACAAACAAGAGACCAGTCTGAACTCTTTAAAATTATGAAGGGGTTTCATGGGGTGGATGTGGAACAACTAGCTTAGATTATGAATTGCATAGCAGCCATTTTCAGGCAAAAATGGGGCACTCAAGTCGAATATTACATGCTGTGTGCACCTGTTCATTCCGTGATCAGACACCATTGCTTTCCCATTTGTTTAGGACTATTGGAGTCATCCATGGTGCTGACCTGAAACCTATGTCTGTGTCTGGCCCACTTACTATATTCAATTACAACTAACTGCAGTTGGTGCCATAGACCCTGCCACAAAAAGACAAATAAAAAGCACATTTTCCTGAATGTGAAGCCACCACATACCTCTCTGCCAATCTCATTCTCCACACTGAATTCAATGGATGCTCACTGGCTAATATTCTGGTCTGGCATACTTGCTCTTGTGGAGTGACATAAATACAAGATAGCCATTGAAAAATCAAATAAAGAATTTAGCAAAATTTCTTTACACTGAGGGTGATGAGAATGCAGAACTCACAAACACATGGAGTTCTTGAAGCAGACAGAAGTGATGCACTTAAGATGTAGCTTGATGCCTTGTATAGTGAGGGAATACAGAAATTCTGGGATAGAGAAGGAAGAGATAATCAGAGTGGGAGGTTTGTATAAAATATTAAAAATTGATAAAGACCAGTATGGCTGAATGGCCTGTTTCTGTGCTGTAGCATTGATGAAGTGGTGTAATTTGATAATTGGCAGCCACATTCTCCACCACAACATTAAGGATTTTTAAAATTTAAAGGATGAATATATGCAACAGAACAAACAGAATATCCAAGCAGTGGCAGCAAGTTCCAGATTTTCTTTCACTCATATGAAAGACTATAGTAATTCATTCACAGAAGCAGTTCTTCTGAATAATGGATCTTTCACGATGAGGAAAGAACATCAGTGGCCATGGAAATCAGAGCAGGCGAGGGGCGGAGCGTGGGAAGGTCCATTGACCTCGGGTGGGATTTTATGGTTTCAGGACAAGCGAGGCCATAAAATCCCATCCAGTATCTCACCGTCAATGGTAAAAAAAAATCCCTCTGGTAATCTAATGCTCTACATTTGCAGGAGGTCATTTCTCACTAGGCCATAATTTACTTGTTTTCAAGCTGACTTTCACCTTTTAAAAATGTATTTATTTGTCCATGAGATGTGGATGTCGCTGACTAGCCCAGCATTTATTGCCCATCCCTAATTGCCCATGAGGTGGTAGTGAGCTGCCCACATAAACGGTCACAGTCTATGTTGTGAATATACTGTGCTATTTTGCTACGTTTATGTTAAAAGTGGGGTTGCTTTAAGAGGCAGTTTTTTATTACAAGAGTCAGTTTATCTGGGAAAACATGCAGCAGATGCTAAGAATGCAGGATAATTGATTTTAGCTAGGAACTTGCAGGTATGGTGTTCCCATGCATCTGTTGCCCTTGTCCTTCTAGATGGTAGATGTTGCAAGTTTGGAAGGTGCTGTCGAAGAAGCCTTTGGGGAGTTGCTGCAGTGCAACTTGTAGATAGTACACATTGCTGCCACTGCCGGTGGTGAACAGGATAAATGTTGAAGGTGGTGGTTGGGGTGGCAGTCAAGTGATTGCTTTGTCCTTGTGTCAAGCTTCTTGAGTGTTGTTAGAACTGCACTCATCCAGGCAAGTGGAGATTATTTAAACACACTCCTGACATGTGCCTTGCAGATGGTGGACAGGTTTTGGGAAGTCAGGAGGTGAGTTACTCTCCACAGAATTCCCTGCTTTTGAACTGCTCTTGGAGCCACATTATTTATATGACTAGTCCAATTCATTTCCTGGTCCATCGTAATCCCCAGGATGTCGATATCGGAGGATTCGGAAATGGTAATGCTATTGAATATGAAGGGGAAATGGATAGATTCTCTCTTGCTGCAGACGGTCATTTATTATCTAATTTTAATATTATTAGTGAGCCCGGGATGCAATATGGCCTTGCCATATGATCCCCCATTAACGGGGACCAGACGTGATGGTCTTGCTGGTGGGATCGGAGGCCACTGAAGTCAGGTGGTCACAGGCAGGGGCGGACAGTGCCCCTGACACTGCCAGCCTGGGACCCTGCTCATGCCAGCCTGGCATCCTGGCAGTGCCCACCGGGCACCCTAGCACTGTCCACTGGGCAGTGCAAAGGGACAGGGCCTGGGGGGAGGGGGTGGAGCCTAAGGAGAGGCGGGGCATGGGGAGCTGCGTACTTTGCATTGAGGATCACCAGTGCGGCAATCGGACAGGGAGGTGTACAGGGGCGGTGATCGGTTGGGGGGTGGGGGGGGGGGGGGCGGAATTGGGGGTGTTGATCATTTGGGGGGCTGGAAATTGTGGGTAGCGATCAACCAGGGGGGAATCGGGGCACTGATCAGCCAGGGTGAGTTGGGGGGAGCAATTGGCCAGGGAGGGTTGTGCTCGGGGGCAGCAATCAGGGGGTGGGAGTGCAGAGTCTGGTGGGGGGGGGGGGGGGGGGGGGGCTAGTGACAGATTCCCAGTGCACTATGTACTCTTGTACAATAACAGTCTGCTTCCTGGCATGACTAGACCCCATCCACTCCCCCCACTGGTGAGAATCACATTTGGGATCTTGTTTTCTAAGTGCCATAAGACAGCGTATGAGTGCTCGCCCAAAAATAGGTGCTATCCTCTCCCGTTTTCATGCTTGCTTGGCACTTGGAATTTTTTGGTAAGATCATCCCCAGAAACCCAGAGGGCTCGATCTTATAGTCTCGCCACGGCAGTCGATCGGCAGGGCGAGCTGGTAAGATTGCATGCATGAAAAATCAGGTTCACGCCCGTTCTCATGCTGTGCACAGAGTTACCATCTCTGTTTTTCCAACAGGATCAGCTTCGTGCGCTTCTTGTGTGGGAGGGAACTCTGCAGGGGGTGTGAACAATGGTGGTGGGGAGGGGAAACTCTGCCATGGAGGGCAATCGGTAATGGGGTGGGTGGAAGGGAACTCTGCAGAAGGGGTGGTAATTGGGGTGGGAGGGAGGGCACTCCAGGAGCTGGCAATCGACGGAGTGGGTGGCAATGTCGTTGGGGCAGGTGGGGAATGGGAGACTGGCATAGGGGGCAATCGGCATGGGAGGTCCCGATGTCCATTGGATGGGGTGGGGGAATGGCAGGAGATCTCCCAGTACACTAGAAGTTGGGGTGCCTGCACAATGGCACCTCTAGGGTTCAGCAGCCTCCCCTGCTGTGCAAGAATTGCATCCTGGCACTTTTTTTGCACTGATGCCGTAAGATTGCATTTTTAAACTCGACCAAAAGATGACTCTGAAACTCTTCTGTTTTTTCACTCATTTGGCACGTAGAACTTTTTTCGGAAAATTCCGCCTTAATATTAAAGCAATCTCCCTTTAAACATAAAATATATTATATTGTCTCACCCCCTCATCCTTAAACTATGACCTCTGGTTCTGGACACCCCTACCATCGGGAACAGCTTCCTGCATCTATCCTGTCGTGTCCTGATAGAATTCCTCTAAATTCCAGCAAATATAATACTAATTGACTCAATCTCTCCTCATACACCAGTCCTGCCATCTCAGAAATCAATCTGGTGAACAGTCTAGAATACTCTCCACTTACCTGGATGAGGGCTGTTCCAACAACACTCAAGAAGATTGACACCATCCAGGGCCAAGCAGCCCACAAACAGTCAATCCCTCCAGCCCTGACAAATGCTGGCAACCATGTTATTGTCTGCAAGATGCACTGCAGGTACTCACCAAGGTTCCTTAGGCAACACCTTCCAAACCCACAACCACTACCATCTGGAAGGTCAAGAGCAGCAGATACCTGGGAACACCACCACCTTGAGATTCCCCTCCAAGTCACTCATCATCCTGACTTAGAAATATATGGCCATTCTTTCACTGTCACTGGGTCAAATTCCATCCTTGGTCTCTCAGATCCTGCCTGTTGACTCTTGCTGCCTGAGTTATTTGTTGTTCAAGGAAGTGTTTGGTCTCATTATCAAGTTTATCTTGATTCTGCTGCTGTCTTTTTTTCTCCTGTCTATTTTATGGTTACTTTTTATGGCAAAGTTTTATGGTGTATAGCAGGGTACAGTAATCTTTGGGATCTGGACCAGTTTGTTCAGTTGTATTCCCATTGGTCTGAGTCAGTGGTTGAGGATAGTTTGCATGATCCATTTGATCATCTTCCAATATAGAAGAAGACAGCAAAACTAGTGTTTCATTTTTAGTCAGATTTTTGATGATGATGATGCAACCATTTTTGGTGAGAATGGTAATTCACAGTGAGCAGTTGACCCAGGATACACCAGGTTGAGGATTTTAATATTTTACACAAAACCTCCTTTGCTGGAGTTGACATTCAGGGCCCGATTTTACCATTTTCATTCTAGGAGCTGAATCTGGGTGCAATTCAGATCCGACTTGGAAAACTGCTCTCAGGCGCCCCCATACGCACTTAGCCTGAAAAGAAATCGCGGGCCCGAATCGCACTGTGGGCGGGACTTATCACACCTGAAACGATCGGAGCTTTGAACTGCGCATGTGCAGTGAGAAAACAAATTTGAAAAACGCGCTGCTGTCACATCGCTCCCGGGCCACAAAAAGTGCATAAAGCGGCCCGGGAGTGAAAAGCAGGAGCAATGGCCCCCACAGACATTGCCCCACCCCCACAACATAACAGAGCCCCATATCCACCCCCTGCCCCCCCCCCACTACCTAGACCGATCGCGACCCCAGTCCCACTTTGTCCCCACCGATTGCCCGCAGAGTGACAGCGGACCCCCCTGTCCCCCACCAGACAACATTCTGGCCTCCCTCTGCCTTTCCCCCCCACCTCGTCGGACAACATTCTAGCCTCCCTCTGCTTCTCTGCCCCCCCCTCCCACCCCGCCAGACAACAATCTGTCCTCCCTCCCTCCCCCCACCAGAGATACATCTGACCCGTCTCCTCCTCCTACCCCCACCAGAAAATTATCGAGCCTCCCTTCTCCTGCACCCCCCCCCTCACCAGAGATTGATCTGATTCGCCTCCTCCTCCCGCCTCCACCGATCGGAGTCAGAGAGCTGTTGGAAGCTCTGAACTTACCTCTTCAGAAGCTTTGCCGAGCAGGTCTGTTTCACGCCAAATCTGGACACGCGAACGTGATGGTAAAGGGGGAAATGCTGGTAAAGTTGGGCGGGCAGCCCATTAATTCAATTTAAATGCATGCAAATGTATTTAAATCGCTGTTGCGTCTATTTCGGGCGCAAATTAGATCGCAGCCATTTTCAGGCCTTGGTAAAGTGGGCATCTGCGCGGACGTGGGTGCGGATCGCGTTAATGGCCTCACGCCTGACTTTACCATGTTTTTGCATCCGAAAACGGGCACGACGCAATGGTAAAATCGACCCTCAGTGTCAGCAAATTGATCAGTCTCATTATAGAAGGTGCATCTAAGGATGATTTTACAACATGCTTTTGTGTTGTTCTCGTTTATATATCGGGTGGCACGGTAGCACAGTGGTTAGCACTGCTGCTTCACAGCTCCAGGGTCCCGGGTTCGATTCCCGGCTCGGGTCACTGTCTGTGTGGAGTTTGCACATTCTCCTCGTGTCTGCGTGGGTTTCCTCCAGGTGCTCCAGTTTCCTCCCACAGTCCAAAGATGTGTGGGTTAGGTTGATTGGCCAGGTTAAAAAAAAAAAATTGCCCCTTAGAGTCCTGAGATGTGTAGGTTAGAGGGATTAGTGGGTAAATATGTGGGGGTAGGGCCTGGGTGGGATTGTGGTCGGTGCAGACTCGATGGGCCGAATGGCCCCCTTCTGCACTGTAGGGTTTCTATGATTTCTATGATCTCTATTTCACACTGGTTTGGATTTGCTTTTACGTAGTCTTTATCTCTCTTTCACTGTCTACCATGAGATCACTTCCCAGTTTCAATATGTCAGAAGAGATCTTCTTCCTGATTCATTCATCAGATATTTGCACCAGATGGCCTGATCAGGTTAACTGTGCCTTCATGATCAGGGCATCTATGTTTGGCATGTTTGCTTTAAGAACTTCAGTGTCAGGGATTTTGTCTGGCTATTGATCTTCATTAGTCGCCTTAACAAGGTTAGGTGAAAGTAGTTTGGTGTGCATACATTGTCCAAGTTTCACAAGGAATGAAGCAAGTTGTTAGAATGACAGTGCTATATATTTTGAGCTTGGTCTGCCAGTTAACATCTCTTTTGTCCCAAAGGTGCTCACAAATTTTACCAAAGGTTAAACTAGTTTTGAGGTTCTACCTGAATGGTTGTATCTGGCCATTGCCTGGAGCTTATGATAACATTTACTAATGATGGTGTCAAGTATAATCCTTGCCCGGGATTATTTGGAAGATTACCACCATCTTTTTAAAGTGGATAATTATGCCAAATTGCAGGCAAGCTGTTGCAAAGTGATTCATGTTTGTTTGCTTTTCATCTTGGGTATGGGCCATAAGAGCACAGTCATCAGTAAATAAGAGTTCACAAATAACTTCCTCCAACATCTTTTCCTTTGATTTGTTTTCCATAATTGAAGTGTTACCGTTTGTCCTGAATATGACCTGAGCAGGTGAATGGAACTAACTAAATTGTTCTTGCAGAAAGTCAGCACAGATAGTAACAGGCTGAATGGCCCCCTTCTCTGTTCAAACATTCAATGATTCTATGCATTTGACTCTGAATGACATTATTGCAAGCCACATTAAGCAGAGCAAAAATGTAAAGACTGATGGTGCAAGGATGAATCCTTGCTTAACACCATTAATAATGAGGAAGGATATAGAATTGTCCCCATTTTCATTACTCTCGTGATCATGTGTTTTGTAAATGGTACACACTGCAGCCACATTGTGCCAGTGGAAGAGGGAATGACTGTTTAACATAATGGATGGAATGACAATCAAGTGGATTGATTTTGTGTTTGCTTTTGAGCTTCTTGAATGTTGGAGCTCATCTGTCAAATGGGGAATATTCCATCACACTCCTGACTTGTGTCTTGTAAGGGAGGAGAGGCTTTGGGGAGTCAGGGATTGAGCTACTTGCCACAAAATGTTCAGTCACTGGCCTATTCCATTTATGTGGCTGGTCCAGTTAAATTTCTGGTCAATGTTGAATCAACTCCCACCAAACCTAAATGACTGACAGTGGGGAATATTGCAATGGAATGCTGTTGAATGTCATAGATAAGTGATTAGGCTCTCTCTTGTTATTGATGGTCATTACCTTGCACATGTGTGCAAGTGTTACGTGCCATTTAACAGCCCACGACATGATGTTATCCAGGCCTTACTGCATGCGGTGATGGATTGATTCATGAACTGAGGAGATGTTAATGGAGATAAACACTGTGCAATGATCAGTGAACATCCACATTCGGCTCTTTTAATGAAGGGAAGATTATTGATGAAGTTGTTAAAGATGGTTGGGTTTAGGGTACTCCCCCTAGGAATTCCTGCAGCAATTCCGGAGGCTGAGATGATTGTCTTCCAACAACCATTTATGCAAATTAGCTAGTGAAGGGTTTTCTCCCTTGTCTCCTATGAACTTCATTTGGTCTCATTTATTGTACAGTGGTTTGGGATGTCCTGAAATCATGAAAGGCACTATATGAATGCATGTTCTTTCTTTATCATTTCAAATGATAAAACATTTTATTATGTGGATTAAAATATAGTTTGTTCAGCAACACCAAAAGAAAGTAATGTTGGCTCCTTACATTCTAAATGTAGTAAACTATCAGAATTCATTAAATTTGGTTACAACAGTGATGAACTCTCAAATTCTTTTAACATTTTTAGTATGTGGTATAATGTAAGGTTAGATAGAGGGAATTTAATGACACTTAATGTTCATACAATAAAATTTCATAAAATAAACCAGTTGGGCCATCGGGCCTGTTTATGTGCTGTAAATTCAATGCTGTATTTTAACAGAAAGTAAATACAGGTTTTTTTTAAAATGGGGTTATCTTCTGAGGCTGGATATTTTGAAACATTCTATTTTTAATCTAGCCAAGTTGCAATTTGAAAAGAAATGTTGCCTTGCAGCATGAAAGGTTGCACTAGCTGCTGTGATCCATCTTAATATCTCTAGAAAATTATTGGAATAACTGACTTTCATTTTAATTGATTCAAGCAGTGCTTAAAATGTCTAAAATATTAGTATTAAGCTGAATAATGTGTATGTAGGTCCTATTGTCTGTAAAGGAAATATTTCTTCCGGTAGTATCTCACCAAATCAGCTTTACTACACCAGAAAACGTGTGTGGGCTAATAAGTGAGATGTTTAATGGTCATTTATAAAATGAAAACAAAAAATTGGCATAATTTATAATTACTTTCATAGCCTTTTGTCAACCTTTTCCCCACAGAACCTAAATACAGTGGCAAAGATTATCAATTAAGAAACTTAACTTGCTTAAGATGTCCACTAAATAATACTTTGGGTATAAAATTATCTGAATATTATAAATCCAAGACAATTTTGATTAAACAAAAATAAACAGGAACTTTTAATAATCTGAAAAAAATTAATGTAATTTGCGATGATTCATGTTTTAAACCTATTTTTACTACCTAAATCATAAACATTTAGTTAATACCAAATGTCAATTGAATTCATGGGAAATGGTGTATTATCTACCTACACTACAGGATTAGTCATCGATAGTGTTATAATAATAGAGCCATTTCACAGAATGATGTTGCTAACCCTGAAAGTAGATGTTCAAATCAAATTTTCAAGTATGTCTTTTCTTCAGATTTAATGTTATAGCTTGGGCTTCATCCATCAAACAGACACTATAATCTGAAATGCCAAGATTTTTACAACCTTAGGATATCAACTAATTTGATGATATTGATAGCCTCACAGACTAGACATTGTTCATTCAACTAAGAAATATTTTCGTAAAGATAACAGCTTGAAATAAGATGGCTTTATGAATACAGAAATGGACAGCAAAGAAAATATATTTCTTCTCATTGTTCCCTTACCTTACCAAAAAATAATGTTGACAGAAGTTCAGGATTAAAGCATCCAAATAATTTCTTTAATATAGGTTTATATTGCAATGTTATTGTGAGCTATTTAATTCATCAATGACAATTCTGCAGTACCACCTCATGCAGTCTAATCCTATTCATAAAAATTCTGATAGAAAAAATGCAATACTTTTCCAAGTCAGACAGTGTGAGACTTGGAGGGGAAATTGGAAGTTTCCATGTGTCTGCAGTCCTTATTCTTCTCGCTGTTAGAAGGCATTGCTTTCCAGATGTTGTGAAGAAGCCTTTGCAAATTGCTGCAGTGCACTGGTGGAGAGAATGGATGTTTTAGGTGATTCAAGTGCTGTCAATGGTAGTACCATATAACACGATGGAGGACGTCCTATGGGTCTTCATCTCAAAAAGGACTATGCAGTGGTCACTCATCCCAAGATTATCATGGATAAATGCATCTGCGACAAGTAGTTTGCTGAAGATGAAGTTTTTTACTTGTGATTGTTTTCTCACCACTTGCTGCAAGCCCAGTCTGGTAGCGATATCTTTCAGAAGTCTGCCAATTGTGCTGTTAACTGAGCACTTATGATAATGGACATTTATATCTCTTATCCAGCATACACTTTGTGTCTGTGTTACTTCAGTGCTTTTCTCAAGTTGTCTTCAACATGGAGGAGTACCGATTAATCAGCTGAGGAAAGAAAGCAGAAAGCAGCAGGAGGTTTCTTGTCCTGATGCTATGAGATTTCATGATTTCCACAATCAATGTGACAACAGTCACAGTTGTCAGTTTCTCTTGACTATATACCACTGTGCCACCACCTCGGGTATATCTAATGGGACAGGACCTACACAGGATTGGTTGTGGACTGGGAAACACCAGCTATTAGAATTATTTGGTGAATATGAGTATGTCAGGTTCTTTCTTGACTAGTCTGAGGGACGTTTTCTCCTAATTTTGGCACAAAGCCCCAGATTTTACCGAGGAGGACTTTGCATGGGCAATGGGACTGTGTACGTCTTTGGTGTGTCTGAAATTATGTCTAGGTTGATGCCAGTGGACCATCCATTTTACTCTTGTATTTTTTTGTAGCAGTTTGAAGCAATTGAGTCGTTTGCTTTAAAAAGAAGTAAAGAGCCAACCACATTGCTGTGGTCAGGTCAGGTAATGCCAGTGGGTTTCCTTACCATAAATCAGTGGTTCTCAAACTTTTTTGGTTGATGGACCACTTTTCAAGTGAATTATTTATTAAGGACCCTCAATCTAAATTGCATTGCTATATAATACTCATGATAATGCTGCATGTAAAAGATTGTTTTAATAATGCTTTTGAGAAAACAGGTAATTATTTAGAGTAACAATTTGAGGACTGTTCTCGAAACATGGAGCGGGATCTTTTGGCCCTTCCCATCAGCAGAATCTCCCAGTCCTGCCAAAGTCGAGCCTTGCTGCGGGTTCCCTGGTGACAGGATGAGCAAGCCATGTAACTTGCCATTGACTTCAGCAGGACCCGAGGATCCTACGAGTTGTCAATGGTGAGCCGCCTCCACTGTGAGAAAACCTGCCACGGGGAGGCTGGAAAATTCCAGCCATGGTTATAAAATGACCATGGCTGGGAATTGAATATTCAAGGCAATTTAACATTTCAGAAGGACAGGAAGAAAGAAAAGGAGGTGGGATGGCTCTGTTAATAAAGTATGAGATCAGTACAATAGTGAGAAATGATCTTGGTTTGGCAGATCAAAATGTAGAAATAGTTTGGATGAAGTCAATGGTGGGAGTGATTTATAGGCCTCTGACAGTAGTTTCACTGCAGGACAAAGCATAAGTCAAGAAATTATGGGGATTTGCAAGTAAGGTACTGCAATAGTCATTGGAAATTTTAATCTTCCCCTTAAATACATAAATGTATGTATTAATGTATTTAATACATACATTAACTATGTATTAAATATAAATTAATACATGTTTAAATGTATTAATTAAATACATTTTATTAAGTTCATAGAATGTACTCAGGACAGTTTCTCGGAACAATAAGTTCTGGAACCAACAAAGGAGTATGTTATTTTAGATCTGGTCAGATGTAAGGAGAGAGGATTAGTTAATGACCTCATAGTAAACAATTACCAAGGTAAGAGTGATCACAACATTTCACAATTTCACTTTTAGCTTGAAGATGAGAAATTTGGGTCTGAAACTGCGGTCTTAAACTTAAATAAAGGCAACTCCATGGGTAAGAAGACAGAGTTGGTTAAAGTGGAATGGGCACAGTAAGAAGTCTCACAACACCAGGTTAAAGTCCAAAAGATTTATTTGGTATCATGAGCTTTCAGAGCACTGCTCCTTCATCAGGTGAGTGCCTGATGGAGGAACAGTGCTCCAAAAGCTCATGATACCAAATAAACCTGTTGGACTTTAACCTGGTGTTGTGAGACTTCTTACTGTGCCCACCCCAGTCCAACACCAGCATCTCCACATCAAAGTGGAATGGGAAATAGGTTAAAAGTTATACAGCAGAGAAGCAGTGGGAGACATCTGAGGAGATATTTCATATTCTCAAATTGGTATCAAATTGAAAGAAATGATATAGACTGCTGCATGATACCCCAGAAGATTGGGAGCAAACTAGAAACCAGCGAAGGATAACTAAAAATATAACAATTATTCTGGATGTACAGTTCAGAAACTTCAAAGACAACGTTGAAAAACACCAATAAAAAGAAATGTTTTATCAAGGCTGAAGCAATGCTGATTTTAGAAGAGGTACAATTCAATAGGCAGCAATACTCGGTTCTGAAATAACTAAAATCTATATCTAAGAAAACAATTCTCAGAGATCATCAATCTGATCCATCTTCTGTAAAACCTGGCAACAGTTCATTTAAAGATTTTACTATGTGTTGGGGGAAAATAAATGATAAAAGTTGAGAGTTTGATATAATTATGTAATGAGGTTTAAGAATGAATAATTAATAACTAAATAATAGAAAATGGTTGCAAATCAATTTGCTACAGCGAACCAGCCTTCTTCTTTGCTGCAATGGTTAGCAACAAACAAAATTCTAATAGCAATTGACTTTCATACAATTTAAAGTCAGCAGAATTTCCAGCTGCGCTTAACACCTCACAAAGACTGCATTAACTTTAGCAATAACAAAATTTTGGATTCAGATAGCAAAGACCAGATAGAGATAGGAATGGTAATCATACCAAGATAAGTTGGAAGCCTCTGCAGTGGATGCAAGGGTAAATACGTGACTAGTATAAGATGTGCCTGTTTATGGTTAAACTAAAAGTTAGATCAAAATTTCTGTGTACATGCAAAGCACGACATAAATATGTGGACCTTTTCTGTAAACAGCAGAGTATGCTCCAGAGGCCTTTCTCTGAAGTAGTGCTCTCCTTGCATTTGCTTTTATCTTGCATTAAGTTGTTCTTTCTCTACACCCTAGCTATGACTGTAACACTACATTCTGCACTTTCTCGTTTCCTTCTCTATGAACGGTATGCTTTGTCTGTATAGCACGCAAGAAACAATACTTTTCACTGTGTGTTAATACATGTGACAAAAATAAATCAAATCAAATTGAATGAAGCAATCATAACCTGTTCTGAATCTCCTGTGATTATCTCATAAGAAGTCAGCGATAACATCATGTCAGACAAAATAAAAGTTAAAGCTAATAATCATCATGAACTTTATACATAATCATATAACTGAAGAAATTGTTTATTGTTAAAACTATCACTTTCTCATCAAATGTTCTCAATTTACAAGAGTTACGTACCCTACCACTCATATAGATAACAGCTACTACTTGTCAGCTTGACAGAGCAATCACTGATATATGGGTGAAAGCCATCCCTGCCACCAATGTTTTTATACTCTCTGGCCAAATATTTGCATTTCTCCACAAACCTTAATGAGAAACACAAATTCACTTAACTGGATGTGTAACAGGAATTTTAATTGATGATTTATGTATGCTTTTTAAGAATATTCATGGGAAAACAGACATGCATGGACAAATATAACATTACATGAAAAGAAAAGTCTTCAATTTTTAACACTGGAAAAATGCACACCCTCAAGATACTACTGCATGTTCCAGCAGTTATTCAAACACTAAGTAAAGTGACCTTCAACTTGACATATTTAACTTAATTGATCAGAATTGAAAATGCACAGGGGAATCCATCTAGAATCCTTCCTAGAAAGGTCAACAGATCAAACTTTTCATTACCTGGTTAACCTCTTCTTCACCTTTGTTGACTCAATTGTTTACAGTTTTGCTATTTTGAAGTATTTAGGATGTTCCTATATGGATCACAATTCTAGATAATAGCAAGGAAAACTGTACCAACCTTGGTTAGGACAATGTTTCATTAGCTTACTTCCATTAATATTCTTAGTTGGCCAGGTTGTCAAAACTACACTGTATAACTAAAGCCATGCATTTTTAGCTTTTATTTTCAAAAAAAATCCTGGGAAATTTCTATGGCTTATTTTACCTCTTATTAACATGAAATAAATTGAGCAACTTCAAACAAGTCTAATTGTAAACTTGTGGAACGTTGAAAAATAATTATCCCACGATTCATTTTCGGCATATTTTCTATATTTGAGTATGTAAATGGCAGAAAGTTACAATAACAATCATAATGCAGGAAGGAAATAAAATTGCAGCGTTTTAGGAAAATGAAAGCCACATTTTCAATACAAACTGGGATAACACAACAGGAAAGATATTGGGGGTCACCTTACTAGAATTTAGCAGAGTGTTGGTTCCGGCAGGACAACTGGCGGACTAGTCAATTTTCTCTCCAGATCTTACTACACTGTCAAAAATAAACAGCTGGACATGTTTCATGCTGTTTGCAAGGGGGCAAGATCTAAACATGCTAGCAAAACCCAGCTGTACTGAGATGGGGCACCAGGTTTAAAGGGTGCCCCAATCAGAACATGAATAAACCTCCCCCCTAGATCACCACGGAGGTCTCTGGGGATACCCCCACCTGATTGGAGTCAGAACCAGCATTTTCCCCCATCGGAGCAAACATTTCTTCTCCCCTCTGATCAGAGCCAACATCTCTCCCCCGCCACCCTCCGATTGGAAGTGCCACCTCTCCCCACACTTCCCCCACCCCCACCGCAACAGTCAATGCTAACACCCCACCCCATCCCCTGATGCCCCCAGTAAAAGAGTCAATGGTCAATGCTAGCACCCACCCATCCAACTCTCCTCCCCCACCAAATGACCATCGCCAGCATTACCATCTTCCATGTTTGCTTCCCCCAACATACAAATGAATCCCACGCCCTCCCCCATGAGGCTCCCATTGTGGTCTGCCCTGGCACTGCCCCCTGGCACAGGTTGACATTGCCAGGTTGGCATTACTAGGTTGGCAATGCTTGGCCATGTCTCTTTCCTCTGGGGGATACACATATCTTTACACCCCCCCGGGAGATCCCCATGAAAGGTTCAAGTATAGGTGAACCTGTGTCATGTCAGTGCAGCTTGAATATACGACGGGGGCTCAATATACAGCGAGCAAGTTTAATTATATTTAAATCAGGTTCGTGCCCATTGTGGGCGTGAACCTGATTACGTCACTGGCAAGAGGTGGCGAAAATCAGAGGTCACGATCTCGCCGGCAAGATCCATGACTTCTGGGTTTCACCACATCTTAGCCCCTGCTGCCATTCCCACAGATGGTCCATTTCTTTGAAAAATAATGAAAAGCCAGAATGGGTGAAAAAAATTGGAGGTAAAGGGAAATATTTTAGTGGAATCAATAAAATTGCAGAACCATAAATTATAAAGATCATTAAAAAGAACAAGTAGGACAAGAACAAATTTTATCTCTCATTTTTGTACTTACTTCCTATTTTTTCACACATATTTCTTTCGTTCTATGCACAATCTCACATACTTCAACAGTGTGTTTTCTTTCTTATATACAAGCTAATTAGTAATTATTAAAGTAGACACATACACTTTATATTGACTCATCCAACTATTGCAATGTCCCAATAACCTGTCTTACGTTACTGTACACTAGAGTTGGTATACAGGAAATTAAATATTGTCTCTGTATATTAATTCTGTAAGAAATCATTTTCACTTTATTTAAAATTTATTTTACACTTCCCCTTCTTTTACGCTTTCCCCTGAACCATGTACATTCCGTAGCCTAAGAATTTATTATGTCGATGGCACAGAGCCAAACACAGATTCCTGAACTGCAAGTGCTGCTCTTCCCATTTTTTTTGGTTAGATTAGCAATGCTGCCTCACAGCGCCAGGGACCCGGTTTCAATTCCAGTCTCAGGTCACTGTCCGTGTGGAATTTGTACATTCTCCCTGTGCCTGAGTGGGTTTCCTCCGAGTGCTCCGGTTTCCTCTCACAGTCCAAAGATGTGCGGGTTAGGTGGATTGGCCATGTTAAATTGCCCTTTAGTGTCAGGGGGAGAAGTGGGATAAATACGGGAGTTGCAGGGATAGGATAGGATAGGCCTGGTGGGATTGTTGTCGGTGCAGGCTCGATGGGCCAAATGGCCTCCTTCTGCTCAGTAGAGATTCTATGATTCTAAGTGCTGCCTAGTAGCTCCCTAGAGTCAATATGATGGAGACGTTCCAGTTGCAGCTCTTAAACCACAAGATGGAAATAAATCCTGGACTCCATTTAAATGTAGAACAAATGCTCTGTTCTATCATAGTATACCTATCAGCAATTGCATTGTTAAGCCAATGGCATTGCTGAAGACAGTTGCAAGCATTGACTCACCTACAAATGGAAACATCAGGAACAGTGGGAGTACGGAAAGAACTGGAAGAATCCGTCACGCTGCTGAGCAGTCTTAAGAATAAACCTGTCTGAGGTAAAAGACTACATTCAGACTCATTCTTTCACCAAGTACAATTATTGGAATTACTGCAGAAGCAATACAAGGCCAACAGTACATAATCAATATAAAATAACTCAGAATGCCTAAATCAGGAATTGGCAACCTTTTGTGATCTGAAGGGCTCATCTGAATATCTCTGCTAGAATGCTTAATTTGCACATATAATAAAATACTTGTGTTGAACTTATGTACCAATAGAAAAAAATCAAAATTAAAAATACTTAACTCTGAAAATGCATTTTTAAAATTTTTCTATGATAGTTTTGTCAGTTGTTTTTAAAATAAACTTTAACTTGAGGTCCAAAGAATTAAGAAAATCTTTTTAGCTAATGATTCTTATGATCAAAAATAGCTTCCAGTATCACATTCAGAATACTTTAGAATCTCATTTATTAGAAACAATAATGAAACCTGTTCCTTGAGTCAAAGGCACTGAGTAGGGTCTTGAGCCCACTCTTGCCATCCATGAGAATGTTGGCGGCAGCTAATGGTGAGACGAAACCTGAAAGTTGTCCATCTCGCCGGCGAGGTCACAACTTCGAGTTTTGGCGTCGCTTACCGTATACTGACACCTGCCACATATTCACACTGCACAGATGCGATGTCACGTCAGCCTGGTTTACAACTGGATCACCCATGCGTGAACCTGTCGTGGGCACGGCAAACCTGTCAGAGGCGATGGTCCTGTGGTATTATCACTGGACTATTAATCCAGAAATTCAGCTAATGTTCTGGGGACCTGGATTTGAATCCCACCACAGCAGCTGATGGAATGGATTCAATAAAAAAATATCTGGAATTAAGAATCTACTGATGATCGTGAAACCATCGTCGATTGTCGGAAAAACCTATCTGGTTCACTAATGTCCTTTCGGGAAGGAAATCTGCCATCCATACCTGGTCTGGCCTACATGTGACTCCAGAGCCACAGCAATGTGGTTGACTCTCAACTGCCCTCCAAGGGCAATTAGGGATGGGCTATAAATGCTGGCCAGCCAGCAACGCCCATGTCCCACAGATGAATAATTTAAAAAATCCCTCAGGGGTGTAAAGGTGAGTATAGCCCCCCGGGGAAAAAGGTACATGGCCAGGTAGTGGCCTGGGACCCTGGCACTGCCCTGGCACAGGTTGACACTGCCAGGTTGGCAGTATACCAGTGGCAGTGTCAATCTAGCAGTACCAACCTGGCAGTGCCAACCTGTGCCCAGGTAGCAGTGCCAGGGTGGACACCAGTGGTAGCGTCATGGGGAGGGGGATTAATTTGTACGTGGTGGTGGCCGGGAGCAGACATGGGAGCTGGGGATGCCAGTAATGGCCATTTGAGGGGGTGCGGGGGTTTGGGAGGCAAGGGCTCTGATGTTCGGTGGGAGGCGAGGAGGGGGCTCCTGCACTGACAATTATGTGGGCGGAGGGGTCCCATGTTCAGGGGAGGTGGGGGCCCCGGAGTCGGCACTGACTATAGAAGGAGTGGGGGTTGGGGGGGGGGGGGGGGGGGTTGGGGGGGGGGGGCGGGCGGTGAAGAGATGCTGACTCTAATCAAGTGGATGGGGAAGATGTGCCAATTCCAAACAGGGTGCTGGGGAAGAGGTGCCAACTCCAATTAGGGGAGTGGGGAGGTTGAATGCCAACTCTGATCAGGGAGCGGGGGGAAGAGGTGTTGACTCCAATTGTGGGGGAGGGGGGATGGGGTACAGGTGCAGTCTCTGCTCAGGGGGTGGGGAGGGTGAATGCCTACTTCAATCAGGGTGAGGGGAGCCCCTGAGAATTTTGTGGTGGGCTTGAGGGGAGGATCATTCATGTTCTGATCAGGGCGCCCTTTAAACAGGTGCTCTGATCTAATGCAGCTGGGCTTTGCTGGCGTGTTTAGGCCCTGCTCCCTGCATGACAGTGTGAAACCTGCCCAGTGGGCACCAACATGACATCATGGCCAGCCAGGCCACGCCCAAGGGTGTAGTGGGGCTGCCACAGGCAAACTTTGTTGGAATTAGCACGGTTCATAGTGCTTGACTCGGCTCTTAATGTCAGCATCATTGCCAGGACACCAGACATAACTTCTGGTGAGCATCTTCATTTTAGATATATCCGGATGGGCACTGTGTAATTCAGCTAGGAGCAACTCTCTTCCTAGTACAGTGATGACTACTTTTATTCCCCAAAGTATGATGTAATCTTGTCAACTCAACTCATCTTTTTGTATAAAATATGGTTTAATCTCTTCAGGAAGTGGCTCATTAGCCCAACCTATTAATATCCTGTGCCTCACTTTGGACAGTAATGGATCTCAACTGGTCCAGTTCTTGATCTGTTTTGCGAGATTAGCAAGTTCCTCAGAAATTTAACACCGTGACAATTTCCTGCGGTACGATGCAACAGTCTCTTGCAAAGTTAGGTGACTAAATGCATCCGCGTTTGCTATGTGTGTTCCAGGCCGGTGCTTGAAGGTATATTCATAGGGGGATTAACACCCAGTGTTGATTCTGGCTGTGCGATTGGCGTAATATCCTTGTCTTCTTTAAAAAGACCTAAAAGCAGTTTGTGATCAGAAACAATGGTAAAGTGCCTGCTGTACAAATACTGGTGGAATTCCTTGACACCAAAGCTATTGATAATCCTCTTTTCTCAATTTGTGAGTAGACTTTTTCGGCTTCGGAGAGGGTCCTTGAGACATATCCTATTGGTCTTTCAGATTCCATCTCATGGAACAACAAGGACCAATACCATATGAAGAGGCATCACAAGTTAACACCAATTCCTTAGAAGGGTCAAATGGCATCAATATACTCAATGAACGTAACATTGCATCACTCTTCACTGATGCTTCCTTAGCAGCATTTGCGAGGGGGGGCAATAATGTTGACAAATTTGGTAGAAAACACCAAATTCACCATTCCTAAGAATAACTTGAGCTCAGATGTATTTCTGAAGCTGGTGCCTCCTTTATTGCTTGGATCTTATCTTCCATGGGGTGTAATCATTGTACATCTACATGATACCCCAGATAAGCTACCTCAGTGGCTTGAAAAGTATATTTCTCCTTCTTGAAGTGAACTCCAGACTCTTGAAATCTCTTTAGCACCTTCTCTAAGTTAGCTAGGCGCTCAGCTTCTGTCAATCCAGTTATCAAAACATCATCCAGGTATATTGCAACTTGTGGCAATCCTTACATTTGACTTTCCATTGTTCTCTGGAAAATAGCACATGCTGATGACACTCCAAAGGGCAGGTATGTATACTGGAACAAACCTTCGTGTGTGTTTATCACCTCGGTGACATCACCTCGGGAAGCATTGTCTAATTCAAGTTGCTGATATGCATAAATCATATCTAGTTTTGTACAAGATTGACCTCTGCCAGCTTTGCATACAGGTTCTCAATCTTTGGGATTGGATACTTATTTAAATTGGCAGCCTCTGTTAATTTGCAGTCTTCACAAATGTGGTGTCAGGCTTTATCTCGGGGATTATGGGTGCTACCCACTCCACGAATTGAACAGGTTGAAAAATACCTAGTTCTTCCAATCTCTTCAATTCTGTGTCCAACTATTCTCACAAGGCATATGGTACTGGTTTTGCTCTAAAAGAAAAATGAGGCATTGCCTCTGGATCTTCATACATCTTTGCCTGGATGGCCTTTTATTTTACCTAACTCATCACAAAAATTGTTCTGATACTTCTTCATTCAATCAGGCAGTCCCCCTTTCCATACTTGGAAGATCTTCTTCCAGTTTAACTTGATTACCATGAGCCAATCACAGCCTAAAAGACTTGGTACTTGGCGTGATACTGTAATAACTGGAAGCTGAGTGGACTGCTGCCAATAGTTTACAGGTACTGTGGTAGTACCCATTATCTTTATGGCTTCTTCTGTATAGGTTGTTAGTTTTGCTACAGCACCCCTCAAATTCAATGGTTGGACTCCTTGCAAATATTGAAATGTGTGTTCTCCAACACTGTGGCAGAGGCTCCCCTATCAACTTCCATCTTTAATGTCCTACCATTTATCAAAAGCATTACAGTGATGGGGGCTACCTTGCCCGATTTCACACTGAACAATTGAATATTTAAATCCTTAGTAGTGGACTCTTCCATATTATGCACTTGCAATGTATTACTCTGTTACTGGGTAGACGAGACTTACTTTTACGTCTGTGCCTTAACTGACCTTTCCTAAGGCAGAAAAAACATTCAGCCTCTTTCTACCTGCAGGCTTCAGGGAACTGATTATCCCTGCATCAGTAACATTCTACTTCAATCCTGATCGATTTATTGGCCCTTTAACTCTTTTCACTCTACTTGTGGCTGCATTTTCTTCTTAATATTACATCTTCATTTTTGGTGTCACTGCTGACTGCAGCTTGCCATGCTAACTGGTGAGCCGAACCATTTTACACACTCCAAAGCACCTGTGTGCCCTTCTCAGTGCTCTCCATCACCAGGATCATCTCCAGTACCTTCTTAAAATTTATATCTGCCTCTGCTAATAGCTTCTTTTGGATGGCCTCATTATTTACCCCACAGACTAAATGATCCCACAGTATTTTGTTGAGTGGCTCTGAACTCGCAGTGCTCTGAGACCTGTCTTAATGTGGTAATATAAGTTGCAATAGCTTCCTCAGGAACTCTCCCGGTTGGAGCTCACTTAAATTGCTGAAATATTACCACTGGCTTTGGGTGGTAGTGCATTTTCACCAATTCAACTATCTCAGTGAATGACTTGGAGTCAGGCACGTCTGGGGATGTGAGGCTGTGTATTAAATGATAGGCCTGAGCCCACACATGCTCAGAAGGATTGACTTTCTCTTCCCCTCCTCCTCTGTTCTGTTGGCCTGAAAATGGTAGCCCAAACGTTCAATGTATTGTGTCCAATCCTCTACAGAGGCATCAAAAGGATCTATCCGTCCAAAATGGGGCATATCTGCAAACACTCTTCTGTTTCTCAACTTGAAATGAACTTCAACATGACTTTATACTCACGATCTTGTGACCACTTTTTATTTTAGCCAATGTAATAATTCCAGTTCACCAGTTAGGTGATTAAGAACTGCAATGTTATTTATGTATAACTATAATACATCGGCTTGCAGCCAGTCAGCTCGTGAGAAGGTTCTTGAACAGGAACCCAAGCACATCAGGGTGATCATCCATCCTGCTCCCCGATTGTATCGGCAGGTCATGTGATCCTTACTCTGCAGGTGGAATCTTAAAGGGACAATAACCACATACCTATTTCTAAATTGGTAGCCAAACCAGAGGCAGCATACATATAATTTACATGCCCTTTCTTCGGACATCTCGTGACAGTTCCTGTCTGAACAGTTAGTTAGAAATGACTGTCATTCAAAATTTACATATTGAGTTAAAGAATTCACTGTTTTATAGCAATAAAAAAATAGCTATTGGATATGGGAATTACTGGCAAGACCAGAATTTATTGTCCATCCCTAATTGTTCTTAATAAGGTGGTGGTGAGTCACCTTCTTGAACAATTGCAGTCCATGTGGTGAAGGTACTTCTACAGTGCGGTTAAATAGCGGGTTCCAGGATTTTGATAAAGTGATGATAAAGGAACAATGATATATTTCCAAATCAGGTGTTATGTGACTTGGACGGGAGATTGGAGATAACAGTATTCCCATGTCGTTGGTGTTCTTATTCCAGGTGGTAGACATCACGGGCGTGATTCTCCCAGCGCGCTGCGCTGCTCGTGTAGTCCTGGGCTCGCTAAATAGATGCTAATCTCATTAGTATATTGTAATCAGCTTTGCACTGTTTCCCGGCGCAAGGCTGATTATGCCATAAAAATTGGCCTGGGAAAGTCCAGGCGGTCCAGCCAGTCTTGATTCCCGTTTCAGCCTTCCTGCCAGTATTTCCCGGCCCACTGCGCTACTTGTGCAGTGCAGCAGGCTGGGAAAATTGCGCCCGTGGTGTCTGCTAGCAGTTAGAATGGCATGGAGCTCACAGCTCTGGTCGTTCTGATGATAAGTCATTAAATTGAAAAGTTGGTTCTGTTACACATTTCATAAATGCTGTCTGATCTACTGAGTATTTCCAGCATTTTCTCTTTTTATTTCAGATTCTCAGCATCCACAGTATTTTGCTTTAATCTCCTGGGGATGCTAATGGTGTTACATCCGAACCACCACAATAGTTTCTGACAGCTGTAAGCAATGAGCATGTTTACATTTTCTGTCAATAGAGATGGTAATTAGGTTGTTCTGTCAATGCAAGTGATAATGAAGCTTCAATATTCAACTATTTGTTTTGGTGAAATTAAGTCAGTTATAATGACAAAAGACACTGAAGTCGATTTTGACTATTGGGTTGTCAACTAGCAGAACTTGCTATGCATCCCAGCAGTGAAAATGCAGTTATTGTTTTGAGCCATATCTCATTTATAGTAAACAGAGAGATGACTAATTGCATATTTATTGTTACTTTTTGTTGTGAGTTTTATAATGCGCATTGAGCTCAGAGACAGAAAGTGGGCTCAATTTTAACTTGTCATGATTTTTACAAGTGGCAATGACACATTTAAAATAGTGATGCATGGCTTAATGACTTGAGACGTTGCTGCTACTTTAAAATTACCCTGCTACTGAGCAAAGTGTCTACATGTTTTAGGTGGTGGACCTAAGTTATATACATAAAATCCTGGTTGCCATTTTAGCAGAGAACGGATTGAAAATTTCCAAAGTGCAAATTAAGGTTTGTAACATAAATAGAAAATTAAACATTACATATTTTGCAATAAGATGATTAAATCTAATTATAACATTTTACTGGAGTGTCCTCTGAATGCTTTGATTTGAAGGCTTCAACTGTTCAAAAGCTTGAATTTCCTAACAGATCCTACTGTCTGAGCATGTGCATTTCCCAATCAACATTTCGCCAGTCCAAAAAGTGAAACTGGCTTCTAACATTGTTTGATTGTTTTCAAAGTGATTTTTAGAAACTAGACAAAATATTCAATCGTATTATTTAGATATATTTCTTCAAGAGTATTTCAAAAGCAGACAGACTGCCACTTTGTGTGATTGAGAAATACACAGAAATAGAGATCCACATTAAAAAATAGAAAGTATTAATTATACACCTGTGCCGGTCAGACGATTTGGTTTGACACACTGACCAATAGTACTTCTGAACCTGCGGGCTGCAATGACTAAGCATAATTTCTCCAAGGAGCACTGACCCTGATACCTTAAAATTCTTTCCAAGACTTGCATGTAAGAGAGATAAAAACCGGGCCCACTGCAAAAGAAAGGCTACCAGAAGCTGGTTCATCTGTGATGGCTGCTACTCTAAGACCTCAGGCCTCTTCATGGGATCCACCACAAGAATCTGTCACTCAACTTTATCTCACTCAGGAGCACTTCGTAGAAGTCAAAGACAATGAGCTCAAACAAGTTAATTGGCACAAAGAGCAGACATGTTCAGAAATAGTTATGTCTATAATGAATACGTTTTCTGGCACCTTTCACTGAACTTTATTATGGAAATTAAACATGGCTTAAATACATAGATACTAGAGTAAAATACTGTAGCTGTTGAAAATCTGAAATGAAACAGAAATTGCTGAAAGTGCTCAACAGGACGAGCTGCACCTGTGGCAAGAGAAACAGAGTTAATGTTTTAGGTTGACATCTTTTCATTATAACATTGATACATAAGAGTTTGGAATTTATTTCTGTATGCTTGCAACTTTTATGAGTCAGATGAAAGCAGGGAAATTGGTAGAGGTGAGGGACTTTGTGAAGATGTGAGTGGAGAAAAGGCATGTGTGAAGTGCCTTTATTTATATGATCCTTTATTCACTGAAAAGTTATGAATTCTTCTTTGGCTACTAGGCATTCTGATCCTCTACTCTTTCCTATGCACGTTCCTCATACCATGGGGAAGGAAACACTTTTCTCCATCTTCCTGATCAACCTCATCAACTTCTGAAAGAAGCACACCCACTTTTGTGATGTTATGTAATACACAGTAACCAATGATGCTTTGGAGATCTTTGGTGGACTATACTGCAGGGTTCCACCATGCTTATTCAGACATCCTAAATGAGATTTAAGAATGCCTAAATTACTCAATGACACTGGTTGTTGTTTGGTTCTCAATGTATCTACTTTCTCCCTCTGTTTACAGAAGTCTTCCTGATGTCATTGGCCATTACTGCAGGGGATAGCCCTGGTCATAAAACAACCTTTCTAATCAACTGTTCCATAACATGAGAACTGGTACAATAGATTGTAAGAAGTCTCACAACACCAGGTTAAAGTCCAACAGGTTTATTTGGTAGCAAAAGCCACTAGCTTTCGGAGCGCTCACTGCTCCTTCATCAGGTGAGTGGGATTTCAGTTCACAAACAGGGCATATAAAGACACAAACTCAATTTACAAAATAATGGTTGGAATGAGAGTCTTTACAGGTAATCAAGTCTTAAAGGTACAGACAATGTGAGTGGAGAGAGGGTTAAGCACAGGTTAAAGAGATGTGTAATGTCTCCTGACAGGACAGTTAGTGAGATTTTGCAAGCCTGGGCAAGTCGTGGGGGTTACAGATAGTGTGACATGAACCCAAGATCCCGGTTGAGGCCGTCCTCATGTGTGCGGAACTTTGGCTATCAGTCTCTGCTCAGCAACTCTGTGCTGCCGTGAAGGCCGCCTTGGAGAAGGCTTACCCGAAGATCAGAGGCCGAATGCCCGTGACCGCTGAAGTGTTCCCCAACAGGAAGAGAACACTCTTGCCTGGTGATTGTCGAGCGGTGTTCATTTATCCGTTGTCGTAGCGTCTGCATGGTCTCCCCAATGTACCATGCCTCGGGACATCCTTTCCTGCAGCGTTATCAGGTAGACAACGTTGGCCGAGTTGCAAGTGTATGTACCGCATGTACCACACAATAGATTGTCACATGATGAAAGAATCATGACAGCTTCTTTGATATCAGACATTCATATACAGATAGGTGGATAGTATTACGCAACAGCTGAGCATTAATAGAGTGAAATAAAGTCTATTCACAAAATGGGAGCTTTGAATGCCACGTGGAGAATCCCTCTCCATCAACTGGTTCTCTGTGAACCCTTCCATTGTAGAATTGGAAAACTCCATCTATTTGATTCATTGGAAAGGATATGAATTATGCAGTCCTTTTAAACAAAGCTTCAGTGATCTTTGTGATAGCAAAAATTTAAATTATTCGATAAAGATCAGTTAACATGGGTTATAGTTATCAGTAAGGAACTTTATAAAAAATGCACTTTAATGTATTTACTAGACTTTATACTGAAAAAAGGTTCTGAACAATTGAGTAAAGAATTGTTCAACTTTGAAGAGACATCTTATGTGGACAGAATTGGAAGAAGGAAATGAAACAGATGTGGATAAACTGGCTTACCTATTTTATTTTTTCTTCCATCTTTCCCTGAGATGTTCAATTCTTCTATTCTATTCATTTCATTCTTACATTAGAACTGTGACCACTCTTCAAAATTACTTTGTGGTCTATAAAGTATTTGAGCTGTCTTGGTCATAAAAGGCACCATATAAATTCAAGCCTTTCTATGGAGGAAGACCTTCTAATATGATGGAAAGCACTTCCAAATATTAATGAGTATACATGTTGTTTAGTTATTTATTATAATAGCATTTGAAGGCCATTTTCCCCTTCTATTACAGACTCTCTGTAACAAGCAATTCCTGTGGTTGAAAAGGCTTGTAGCTCTGTCTGGAACATTTGGGAGGCACACAATGATGGTCTTTTTCATCTGCTACATGGTCCCTGCTTGGTACCTCCAAAAAATTGGATATCTCAGATTAAAAGTTCTCCCGCGCTATTGTGGTATTAGATATTCATTAATGTTTCGTAGAACAATTTATCATCATTTTCAAACAAAAATAAATATTAATCTGCCATAATTTTTCAAAAGTACATTTAAAAAAAAAAAAGGATTACAATATTTAGGGCATCAATTTTCTAATTTAATCAGATTCTTCTTCAATCTATGTCCTGATCAGCCAAAGTGATAGAATTAACAATGATCGTATCATATCTGTAATAGTACTGCTATAAAAATAGGATGAGTGGTAGGAAAATAGGAAATGATCCATCTGAAAAATAGTTACTCTGCTGGGTTGCAGTGCTACTTAATTTCTAATTAGTTTTTGTAAAAATGCTTTAATTCCTAAATAACATATTTGTAGGAAACGGGTCTATTTGGCTTTGCACCAGAAAGCAATTAAAGTGGCCGCAGCGATGATGTACTATATAATCCAGTTCATTTAATGCTTTTTACAATTTTCTCTCTCTGCCCATCCAGCAGTAAGAAGTCTCACAACACCAGGTTAAAGTCCAACAGGTTTATTTGGTAGCAAATACCATAAGCTTTCGGAGCACAGCTCCTTCGTCAGATGGAGTGGATATCTGTTCTCAAACAGTGCAAACAGACACAGAAATCAAATTACAGAATACTGATTAGAATGCAAATCTCTACAGCCAGCCAGGTCTTAAATGTACAGACACTGTGGGTGGAGGGAGCATTCAACACAGGTTAAAGAGATGTGTATTGTCTCCAGACAGAACAGCTAGTGAAATTCTGCAAGTCCAGGGGGCAAGCTGTGGGGGTTACTGATAATGTGACATAAATCCAACATCCCGGTTTAGACCCGTCCTCATGTGTGCGGAACTTGGCTATCAGTTTCTGCTCAGCGACTCTGCGCTGTCGTGTGTCGTGAAGGCCGCCTTGGAGAACGCTTACCTGAAGATCCAAGGCTGAATGCCCGTGACTGCTGAAGTGCTCCCCCACAGGAAGAGAACAGTCTTGCCTGGTGATTGTCGAGCGGTGTTCATTCATCCGTTGTCGTAGCTGTGTCTGTTTGCACTGTTTGAGAACAGATATCCTCTCCATCTGACGAAGGAGCTGTGCTCCGAAAGCTTATGGTATTTGCTACCAAATAAACCTGTTGGACTTTAACCTGGTGTTGTGAGACTTCTTACTGTGCTTACCCCAGTCCAACGCCGGCATCTCCACATCATCCAGCAGTGGACAGGGGATCGTGGAGTCAGGAGTTTCTCGTCAGACTTTGCTCAAGATGAGCCAGGACCATTCAAAACTGGGAACAGTGGATACTTACTTTGACCTCATGCATGGGCAGTGCCATGGTCAGACTCAATAAATGGTCCCCACACCAAAAAAGGAAATGAATTAACATTGTTTAAATGAGTTTGTGCACTCAAAAAAAAATATTCCACATTAATTTCAGCAAGGTACTTGTGAAAGCTGAAAAAAGAATGTAGAGCATTTTCAATATACTATATTAGAATGATTCCAATATTTAGTCAGTGAGAGTACATTAAAGTACTATCATGTTTATATAGCCTTATGGAATTTTATAGCACAGAAATCTATTTGCCCCAATGTGCTTGTGCCAGCCCTTTGAAGTTATACAACTAGATCCACTTTCCTGTTCCCCAGCGTCTTGCAAAATTGTCCTTTTTAGTATCCAAATTCCTTTTTGATGATAAAGAGTATCCTAAATGGGGCTTCAGCTCTGAACTGTCTTCACTCTTTGCAGAGCAGGTTTACTATTCTCATTTCAGGTGGAGGAAAACCTTCAATGGTCAGACCAGCCAACCGCCCAGGAGGTAACCATGATGCCTCCAGCCATGTATAAGTGAGCAACCAGCAATCCGATGAGCCTCAACCTCTGGCTCCGATGATGGTACAACAACCATTGAACATACGCTGCAACTCCCAGCCAGCATGCCTAAATCACAAAAGATTATGAAACCTAGTCACAGCTGTCCATTGCCAACAGCTAAATGCAGAGGTGAGTGTACCAATAAACCTCATTCACAGGAATGGTCATCTTCCACATCAGAGGACAGTGCCATGATGCACACAGCTACGGAAGGAGCAAAAGAAACAATGAGACAAACATAACATTCATCCACCTCACAAGAATCAAGTTAGGGTTGCAACCGCCAACCAGCGCGACAGCTGAACTGACCAAGTGCAGGTCAACACGAAACAATGGAAGAAAATGATGGAAACATACACAGATGTTAGAACATCCTCCAAACCTACAGAAAGATCCAGGGACCTGGGTTCGATTCCCGGCTTTGTCTACCACTCTTCTGATAGTAGTGCGAATGAGGTATGGAAGGGTTATAAGGCCTTCAGACTACCTCAATCTTTGAGTTCAAGGATTTGAAGGGATGAGATGAGGTAATGATAATATAGTAATGACAATGTATATGTATGACAGCAATAACAATGTAAGACATAAGGTAAACTATAATCACTTAAAATACATTGGATAAAGAATTGGAGGAAGTGTAGTATATAGGTCTGGAACATATAGGGTTCATGAAGAACAGGGTACAGTAGCTCCCACTTTGAGAGCATATGACCAGCGCTCAGTTGAATGTGGGACAGGGCCGTATGTTGTAGCAAGTCTGGAGTTAGCTCTTAGCTTGTACTCTTTACTGTATTATTGCAAATAGTTCTATGAATTAATAAAGATACAGAAAACTTGAAGTTTAAATGCAAAATCCTATGGATGTTGGAATCTGAAACAAAAACAGAAAATGCTGGAAAATCTCAGCAGGTCTGGCAGCTGAGAGAGAGAAAAGAGCCAACGCTTTGAATCTGAATGACATGTTCTGATGAAGGGTCAAGACATGAAACGTTGGCTACCAAATAAACCTGTTGGACTTTAACCTGGTGTTGTTAGGCTTCTTACTGTGTTTACCCCAGTCCAACGCCAGCATCTCCACATCTATTCTCTCTCCACAGACACTGTCAGACCTGCTGAGATTTTCCAGCATTTTAATTTAAAGTTTATTTATTTGTCACAAGTAGGCTTACAGTAACACTGCAATGAAATTCCTGTGAAAATTCCCTAGTAACCACACTCCAGCGCCTGTTCGTGTACACTGAGGGAGAATTTAACATGGCCAATGCACCTAACCAGCACGTATTTTGGACTGTGAGAGGAAACCGGAGCAGCTGGAGGAAAACTATGCAGACACGGGCAGAACGTACAGACTCCGCATAGGCAATGCCGGGAATCGAAGAGGCAGCAGTGCTAACCACTGTGCCCCTATGCCACATGCGACTATAAAGACTTCCTCAAACCTACCAAACTATAACAAACACCACAATAATGCTGTCAATGGAAATAGTTTTTCCCTACCTACTTGATAAATGACCCCTGGTAAAATTGAACCACTCTATATAAATAGCCCCTCGATCTTCAGACTCTGGGAAACAATCCCAGCTTCTCCACGTAACTTAAGTGTCTCCTTCCTGATACCCTCCTTTTCACGAGAGTAATGGCAAGTCCAGGAAAAATATAGCGCGCTGTAAGTCATTAACTCAGCAATTTCCTCTTTTGCACCGATCCAGTGTCCCCGTAAACGCAGATCAGGCAGGAAATTCTGGGCGTTTATCGGTACGTGACCGACAGCAAAAGTAAAGGAGGGAATATCCGCAGTTAAATGAAATATTTGAAGTGATTGGAGAGACGCCATTGACGCTGTATGTATTGGTGGGGAAGGCAGCAGCTTTGACCCTGGGAAGAGGGGAGCAGCACGCCTGAATGCTGCTGAGGCTGACGGCAGTTGCCGGCGCTGAGATCGCGCGAGGACGCCCCTGCCCTTCCAGCACTTTCGGCCGGCGTCGGTTTAACGGTCGCTGCGGGAGGCTTGCGCCTGCGCGCTGCGCGTGCCTCTGGGGTTGTTGTTGGCGATTGGAGCGAGGCTGCAGCGCGAACGAATGAAGTTGGAGCAACTTGGAAGCAGATTGGGATGCCGTGTGTTGATGGAAGTGAGTGCGTGTGAGGCGGACAAATCCGGGGAATACAAACACACACACACATAGTGCTTCCCGGGACCCATACTTGGTTCTTTCCTCCCCCTTCTAAATTTTGAGAGAGATGGGGGAGGATCCCCGCCGTCATTCCCAGCCGGTGTCAGCTGTTTACCCCATGAAGGGATTGAAATGCGTGTTTGCAGAGGACGACGGCGCAGGGGTGGGGGGGAGAGAGACATTGTCGCCCCTGAGCATTTGTGAAGAGTGTGCATTTTAAAAGCAAACTGATACAGGCCTCGCTCCTCTCACTCTTCGACTCATCATCAATATCATTAAGCGGGCTCCATGACTATGTCAAGGAAAGTTGCATGTTCCGTTGTCACCTCCAAGGCTCCGCCGGGCTGTTCCTCTGACAACTCTGCCCGGCTTCGGATCTAGTTTTGCACCCGCCCCTGTTGTTACACGTTTTTTTTCTCTTTTGAAGCGTTGACTCTGCAGGCTGCTGCTTGCAGCAACGATGTCCAAGGTACTAAAAAAGAAAAGTCACTGGACGAGTAAAGTCCACGAAACTGTGATATGTAGAGATAAAGATGGGGAACTGAATGTGGAGATCAAAGGTGGCGCAGAGAATGGTCTGTTCTCGTATCTGGGAGAAATGAAACAGAACAAAATAATCTACCAGGATGGAAAACTGCATTCTGATGAGTTGCTGCTGGAAGTCAATGATACAGCAGTGTCTGGGCTCACGATCAGAGATGTATTGGCTGTAATCAAGCATTGTAAGGACCCAATTCGTTTGAAGTGTGTGAAACAAGGTACAGTAATCTTCCAATAATGTTAACTGCCAGTTTCTTAATTAAGTTATATCTATTTACCAGTATGGAAACATGCCAATTTTTGTTAGCAACATCTGACTGAATTGAAAATTGCATTCCTCTAAGTCTGATAAAGGACAATAATTGCAATGGCCAAAATTGTGCAAATATAAAGTCTAGAATCTCTGGTCCGAAGAGTTACTGTTAAATATTCCCTTTTGTTTTGTATCATTTTATTATTAAAGAATTATAGTTTGAGTATTGAAAAGTTTAAGAGGCAATGTTTACTTCCATTCTTGCAAGTGGACAGTACACTTAACTATTATAACATTGCTGAAACTGGTTATCCCTTGCAGTACAAAAATCAAGTCTGATAGTATAGTGTATGGATAGTCTTAGATGATTGGTTTACCCAATCCTAGTGTTGTAGAGATGAGTGATAAAGCCAGTTCTTTGAAGTAAATCAAACTAGTAATGGACTGAATACGGAGTTAAATCTTGATTTATTTTCTGTACAAAACATTATTAATACAATGTGATGAATATTTGTCCCATTGATGAGCAATTGTCCTTGTATCTCTTATCTACAGGGCATACAATGTTTATTTTCATGTTGTTGCAATGGCATTGTTTACTTTGATTTGTTAGAATGTAAATAACAATTTTTGTGGAGCAATTGTAACCATTGAGCACTCAAAGTAATCAAATATTTCATTAATTACTTGCTCAGCAATTCTAAGAATAAACAACTGCAGATTAATGTCAAGAGTTGAAGTCATTTGTAAAGTTCTGCTGTATGTTAAAATGATGACTAGTCCTGCATGAAATTGATTAGATGGTAATGGTATGGAAAATTAGGTAATAAATCTAAGATTAATTGTAAACAAAATATTTTATCTACTGACTTCCTTAATCCAAACTTTCAACTTTATTTTACAAATAAATTTTTTATACAATTTTGTTTATCATAAAATAGGCTACACTTGTGCGCTTTCACTGGTGTTGATGCTAAGAATTGTTTTTCAGAACAATGACCCGCTGTTGCATTTTAAAAAACTAATTAAACTTAATGTGGACTGTTTGCATTGCTGATCCTGAGGAAATACTGGGATCTCTGACTATTTTCTAAAACCTTAGAGAAGCAATGATTGCCCGAGAGCAGTTAAAGATGATAATTGTGGTGCCTACTTCAAGAAACTAAGAAAAGGATAATCTAGAAAACTACTGGAGGAGAATATATTCTTTAGAGAAAAAGTAAATTAATCTAGACCAGTCAGCATAGATTTCTAAATGGTAGTTCATATTTGAATATAATTCTTTGAATAAATGATTGCAGATAGATAGGAAATGCTATGTACATGGTTTGGTGGATTTTAAAAAGATTTTTGATAAGATACAAAATTGTAAAATTATGTTAAATGGATTTTAACTACATGGCTGAGGAAGATGGTTGAACTATGGAAGTCAAAAGGTACAACAGGTAAAGTCAAGTTTCTCAGGCACCTGGTGAGTGATATTCCATGACACTCTGCTGTGTTATAATTCAGATCAGAAACTCCAAAGTGTTTTATGAAGACTGCCTGGATCATAAGTTTTGCAATTTGGACTAGGGTGAACATGAGATGCTGAACTTCAAATATGATTCAATTGACCCACTAAGGAACTTTTATCAAACAAAGTTTATTTAAGTATATAGTTAGCATGCAGAGAAAGAAAACTAGCAATAACTTTTACCAGTTTACAAACAAGGGAAAAAAAACAGCCATGATATTGTATAAACCTTAACAGCTAAACACCATTCCAATCAAACAAATCTCATAAACAAAACGCTTGCCACAGGTTTAACACAGCAAATACAAATGCTCACGTGATACTGGAACTTAGTCCTTTGGTTGGATGCTGCAGTTGTCTTGAGACACACACACAAGCTCAAAGTCAGAACAGCTTTCCAAAACACCACCAAGAGAGAGACTCGAGGCAAGCCAACCACTCCAGAAAGACCAGGAGATCTGCTTCCAGATAGCCAGCGGAATCTATAATAACCAAGGAGAGAGAAAAAACTGCCTTCCATTTGACAACCAGGACAGCTTCTAACTAATCCAGCAGCTAGCAGCCACATTGAAAGTGAAACCTTGAATTCAGTATGAAAAAAAACTGTCCAAAACACTGTCTTCTCCCGAACAATGCAAGGTCATAAAACAGATCCCAGAAAGTACTGAGGCCCAGAGTAAAAATAAACTAAACCCCATTTAAGCCATTGAAGTAGCAATAAAAGGACATTTAACAGACAGCTGTGGCCACAATGAAACCAAAAGGCCAGCTAACAAACTGCAGAGAACACAATTTTTAAAAAAACCTTAAAGGTACATTAATGTCACCACTGAGACTATTGTTATTTATTATATATGTAAATAATCTGGATTTAGGAAGTGAGGAGACAACGCTAAACCAAAAGAAAAATATTCTGTTTGAATTTTCAATCATGTTGAATTTTCCCCAGTGTTGTATTTGGAGGGTACCCCAATGATACGCTGGGAAATCTCTCTACGAAGCTCCCATGTAAGGTTTATCTGGCAATTGCCCAGAGGTGCTAACTCCCGTTGCCCCTTATTGAAGGCCTGTTTTGTGACAATGCTGGCGATCAGGAGTTTACCAAGGTGGATCTCTCACAAGCGTACAGGTGGGGGTAACCGAAGACACTCAGCCACCATTAACCATTATCATCCAAAAGAGGTTATTCTGTTATAAATGACTGCCTTTTGGGATCCGGTCAGCCCTGGCCATTTTTCAAAGAGTAATGAACCAGGTTTTGAATGGTCTTCCAGGAATCCAGTGTTACTTGGATGACTCCCTGCTGATGGGTTCCACAGATGAGGAACATTTGTGGAATTTAGAAGAGACTGCAGGTACAGGGCGGCAGATCAGGAAAGACAAATGAGTTTCTTAAGGACTCGGTCGAGTACTTGGGTTACGTTATTTATGGGGAAGGGTTGCATAAGACACCAAAGAAGCTAGGAGTCATAATGAAGGTGTCGAGATCAAAAAAACGTGTCCCAGCTGAGGTCTCATAAACTGTTATGGCAAGTTTGTGCCTGATTTGGTGACAGTTTTGAAACTCCTGGCCTGCGATGCAGGGCATCATTTTTGGCGTTTCCAATTTTCACCACTACCTGTATGGCAGGAAGTTTGTTTTGCTGATGAACCATAGACCACTGACCAAGATTTGGGAACTCCCTCGGGGATTCCATCTATGACCGCAGCTTGGTTGTAGAGGTGGTTATTGATATTCTCGGGCCACTTGCATGAAATCCACTATCAACAGTCGAAGCAACATGCAAATGCGGATGTGTTATCCAGACTACCATTGCCATGTCAAAGAGAGCTCCTGGACGAAGTTATCCAGACCATGTACTTCTCACAATTACAGCTGCAAAGGTGAAACAAGCTACAAGAAAGGATCCCATATTGTACTTTCCAGCAGTCTTCATTCGACAAGTCATGATTCATAGAATCCCTACAGTATAGAAGGAGGCCATTCGGCCCATCGAGTATGTACAGACCACAATCCCACCCAGGCCCTATTCCCGTAACCCCATACATTTACCCTGCTTATCCCCCTGACATTAGGGTCAATTTTAGCATGTCCAATCAACCTAACCCGCACATTTTGGACTGTGGGAGGAAACTGGAGCCCTAAAGGAAATCCACACAGACACAGGGAGGAAGTGCAAATTCTACACAGACAGTGACCAAGGCTGGAATCGAACCTGGGTCCCTGGCACTGTGAGGCAGCAGTTTTAACCACTGTGCCACTGAGCTGCCCTGACACACTTTATTCAATCTACTATATTTCACACCATAGCCAGTTAGTTTACTGATTATAAACAAGTTAAATATTTGAGAGCATTGTGCCTGAAATTCCTAATGGATAGTTTTTATTTACAAGTAATGCCTTGTTCATCATAAGAACATATACTTTTAAACATTGATTTTGTAAGCAGGTCTTTTTCTACAGGGAAGTTAGATATTTGTTTTTGGAGGAATTACATTCCAGTGAATCTTTAAATACCTTAATTCTGGTTTGAAAATATGGATGCAATTCAATGATCAACCAGATAGTATTGCATTTGGGCAGCCAGATATGAGAATTAAAGTGTAAAATAATTCACATTTCATACTTCCACAGTGGAAGTAAAACTTCAAATTGTAACTGTACTTATGTAATTAATGTATTTACTGTGTTGATATACAGATGCAGTTTATAAGGTGTTATGAATAATTATAATAACGTCTAACAGAAATTTCACAATCCACTTCATTAACCATATGAATAGCTCAGATATTACAATGGTAAAGCTGGGAAATTTTGCAACTTGGGAAATTCATTGTTAGAGTTGGAATGTGCTAACTGAAAGGGTGGCAAAATCAGATTTAAAAGGAAATTTCAAAAGCTAATTTGACATGTACTTGAAAAAGACTAATTTGCGGGGCTGTGTCAGAACAAAGATGGGGTATGGGACTAAATTGAACTGCTCTTTCAACAAGTTGGCATTGACATGACAGGCACAATGGTCTCCTGCTATAAGATGTCAAATATGCTATCTTAATTTTGTACCTGAAAAGATTTGCTCAGAGTAAACAATTTTTGTCATCTTATTGTGCCAGGTAACAAAAATGGGATGTTGCGTTGACCATTCCATCTTGCTGAAATCACAATGATAACCACAGTGTTGGGAAGATATTGAGAGACCCAAGAATCAGAGAGAGATACATTTATATATCTTAGTTGCCAGTTTAAAACAGCATTGGAAGTAGCTCATGAATGAATCAGTTGCTTAACTTTCGTTCCAGTTGGTGCTCGGTCAAAGGAGATCGAGGAAAAAAGTTCCCTCTTATTTTAAAACCCTTTCACAACTTCTGCCAATGAGTCGTTCATTGCTTTCGTCAGCACTAATTGGGAGGACCCACAAAGAAGTGAACATCTCTCAGTAGTGTCATTAGCCTAGAGTCTAGGAATTAAGCTTTGAGATTATTCCAGGTGAACCTTGAATTTACATGTCATGAAAGGTTGTATGTCTGCCTATCTTTTTAGTTATCATCCTCTTGAATCTCAGCTAATGTTTCGAACCTTTCTGCAGAATGCAACCCAGTTATTTATAATTTGGGTATAACTTTGACAATGCACTGAGTTCACATCTACCTGAAGATATCAATGAGCCAAATTTTCCTGCATCAGTGATGTATACCAAAAATGTGATGTTGTAGTGAAAACAGAGACCTGGCTCAAAAAGGCAGAACTGGGTATTAAATATTCCTGGATGCAAGGTGTTTAGGAAAGAGAGGAAAGAAAAATAAGAAGTGACAGTATTGATTGAGGAGAATATTATGGTGCTAGAGGAGAGAGAGAGGATGTCCTGTTTGAAGACAGAATCTATTTGGTTAGTTAGGAAACAATAGAAGTGCCATTGTACTATTGGTGTATTCTATAGGCTACTAACTAGTGGAAAAGATACAAAGGAACAAATTTGTAGTTCAATTATCCTAATTGTTACGATCTCCACAGACCAAAATCACTTTTTGTCCAAACCATATTTTTGTAAGCAACTTGCACTTAAATTATAGAACAAAACTTTATTTTAACATAACAAAAAAAAAGGTGTACGTTACACCATCTTTCAAATAGACAGTTTTTCTGGAACCAGTCTGAGGTGATTCATAGATCCCAAAGGTTAATTTCCTCCTTTTTCTTTCTTACCGTAGAATTTTCTTCCTGGTGAGAGTTTTCTTGGAGATTCTCTCGTACAAACTAGACATGTCTTCCAGATCCTTTTAACTCCTCACAAATGTGTTTTTTCAGTCTGAGCACAAGCTCCCACCTGCATTCCTGCTCAATGAACCACAGAGACATTTGACCTCTAGTTGCGTTCTCTCTCTCGCTCTCCTGAACCCTGGCAGACTGCTTGTGTCTGAGTTTTCAAGGATATCTTAGTCTTTTAAGGGGATAAGTTTCTAGCTCCATGACAATGTGAGTCACATGAGCCTTGTATCCAGGTAGAAATGCTAATTAGCTATCTCCTTTATCAGGAAGTAAATGGATGTTTTAAAGCACAACTGTTTCCAACCCCATATTCTCGATAACCTCTTGGAACTTTAGAGATTAGCAGTCTAACTACTGCAAACACAGATGCTGCCGTTATTGACTTGAAGTATGAACAGCTTGCATCTTCTTCCCAACAAAACAATCTGGGCTTTCCTTTAATTTTTAATAGCCCCCTCATCTAGGACTGTTGTCAGGCAGGCTATAGAACAGGCTCCTTCATTTCACCTTAAATTAAAGACAGTCCCAAAACATAACATTCTTATAACAACTTGTCCCCTAAGAAATGGAAAGCATTGCTAAAGTGATGAGTTTTGAATAACTCTATTCAAAATATAACAACTTATAAGGATGGGAAATTTCCACCAGGTAGTTTAATTACAACTTTGAGATCATGGAATTCTGTTCATTTATTTTTTTTCAACCTCTGCCAGATGTGTATTTGAGATAAGTTTAAACATTTTATAAAAAACACAATGTGAGTCTGCAATTATGGATGGGAGAAGGAGGTGAGCCTCGTTTGGTCTAGGCCTCTAATCCAGGAACAGGTCAATCACAACCCATCATCATCCAATTGATTGCAGCTGACATTGATAGGGGTGCTTGGTTGATTAATTGTCGATTGAAATGGGAGTTGTTGGAGTGGAGCACCCAGTCTGGTGTAGAGGGACCGGGCCTGGGAGACAGCATCCGGCCGTTCAACTGACTGCAACATGAGCTCGCAACCGGGAAACATGCCTAGAAGCACAAAGTGAGATACACCGGCTGAGGAAAGGTGGTGGATTTAATAGAAAGGGCAAATCTCTAATTTGGAAGAAGCTTTGTATAGTGGAGCCCCTGGCATAAATTGGAGGAGACTTTGCAAGCCGGCAATCAGAACTGAAAATAGAGAATACTTGGAATAAAAGAAAGGCGTTTTGTTTTCCTTTCATGGGATGTGGCATGGCTGACGAAGCCAGGATTTGTTGTCCATCCCTAAGTGTCCTTGAACTTAACAATTCAGAGCTCAGTTAAGAGTCAAACACATTGCTGTGGGTCTAAAGTCACATGTAGGCCAGACCAGATAAGATCTGCTAGGTAAGGATGACAGATTTCATCAGTGCCCCATAAAAGACATTATGGGTTTTTACGACAATTGATAGTTTCACAGTCACTATTACTGAGACAAGCTTGATAATCTTTATGATCTATATTTATTAATTGATTTAAAATTCCACCAGCGGTCATGGTGGGAATTGAATCCATATAGGGCTCTGAAAGCTGGTTGGAACCAATACATTTTTATACTCTATTTACATCAGTGATTTATAAGAAGAAACTGAGTGTAACATCCAAATTTGCTGAAGATACAAAGCTAAATAATAAGCTGGGAGGATGATCAAAATGTACTGATTAAGTGAGCATCAAGGTGTCAGATGGAGTATCATGTGAGGCTGTCTGAGATTACCTACTTTGGTAGAAAGAATGGAAAAGCAGAGTATTATTTAAGAAAAGTCTCTAGGAAGGCCCATGTTACAACTGTGCCTTCATCTGCTGAAGAGAAAACCAAAGCAATCAGTTACCAGTGTTTGTAAAACTTTTGACAAATTTATGAATAATTTTTCAAAGTCAGATTCTGGTGTTTAAATCTACTTCATCCTGTATTACTGTACTAACTGTTATAAACCTGAAATGTTGAAATTCTGAAGTCACTTTGGTGATTTGATACAAATGCATTTGTCCTCAGTCTTGATGTAATAAATGGTAAACAAAGGAAAAATAATGTTTCTACTCACATGAAGTCTAAATATTACACCTATTTGAAGTGGCCTAGAACCGTTATATTTAGTACAGGTTATAAAAAGTGCTGCAATTAAATCATTCCTTGTCACAAAAATACAGACCTTTTTGTCTTTGGCCATTCTCATCCCTGAGATTTTAACATTTTAGCAACTAACTTTCGACAAACAATACAAGTAACATTCTCCCCTGCCCATGCTGTCACATTTTTCCATTAAAAAAGCCGACTTGGCAGCATCACAATATGTGATCTGTATCGGGCAAATGCATGTAAAAGTTAGATGTTAAAATCAATTTTATAGTGGGCTTTAAAGTTCTTCTCTCAGATTTGAGAATTTGTTTTGCTGCTAGTGACTTCACTTTGTGTCACACATTGCAGTAAATCTCCTTTCTCTTGTCAAATAAATTTTACAGCGTTTCCATGTACTTGGTTAGAGAGTTGTATCCTTAGACTGGTTTGGTTAATCATGTGAAGAACAACATTACTGCCTTCTGATAGTCCCTCTAACTTTTGAAATATTGGCAGGTGTGAACTTTAGATGGTGAAGAAATTCTGTCATAATGCTTCTTACCTTCTGGATTCAGTATTTCTTTTGCATTTTCTTTAAAACCAAAACTTGCATTGCCATTAGGGTACTGACTTTTTAAACTTAGACTAGGATGTTCCGGTCCCGTTCCAATATTTGGAGAGCAGCCAAAAGTCAGCTGACTTTGGACAGGAAAATCCCACCCCGGGTCTTTGGATCACCGTTCTTTTTCAGAGCTATAGGTTCCTTAATCTTAACATTTAAAAAGCAGTCTCAGCTAGCCAAACATCCAAGTCATCTATGTCCTGGTTCAATACAGGATTATGGTTCTCCTCTGCTGCTTTAAGAATCGATGTTCTGATTTTAAAAAACATCTTGATATTCTTTGTTAATCAGACCTTAGATTCTCTTACATTCTTACTATTTTTTGTCTTCTCACGCAGCACGAGTTTTGTTCAATTCTTTCCGAGCAATAGCTTCCTCATTTTTAAGTTTTATTTTCCGCTCTAGGACTCAAATCCGTCCTCATAGTTCTCTGGTAATAGCATTAGTTAGAACAAAGTCATTTTGGCTTAAAACACTGTCTCTCTTTACTTTTCCATTATCCTGGTGTTCTGCTGCTATATTCTGTGTTGACACCTGTGGTTTAGAGTTTGTAGGCATGTTTAATTGAGACAAATCCAATTTGTTTCCAGCTGCTTTTAACTTTTTGTTGTCAACGTGAGATTTGATTGTCTGTTTACTATCAGAAGTCTGAGCTTTTGATTTTTTGGATACATCTTAATGCCCTGGTAAACCACTCAATCCAAGGACAATTAGGGATGGTCAATGCATGCTGACCTAGCCAGTGACGCCCACATCCCCTGAACGAATTTTAAAAATCCTTAGTTGAAACATTACTTCCTACAGCTGTATTACAATTAGTCTCTAATTTCTTTGGCATATTGTCAGTTTCAGTGGATTTGCCTAACATCCCTGGAGATAGCAGCACTAGGTCACTTCCTTATATGAAATCAACATAATTAATAGACAACTTTGATGCAATAACATCCATTAACTAAACACTCTACACAACACAACAGATAGACAATTTCCTGTATCAATGTAACATGAACTTTCTGGAAAGAAATTCATGTCATTATTAACATTAAGCTTTGAGCTGACCCCTTATCCCGAATGATGGTAATATTTTTGGTTCCTTTACCAGACAAAAATACAGTTACTTCACCCCCAAATGTAAAACTCCTATAATCTTTTATGTTCTAATTTACACCCATATTACATACATTGGATGGTATCAGTTTGTCACATGCTTAACTCACTGGTACAGCATTTTCTGGAGAAACACTTGAGACTTTCACAAACGTTGCCGACTTAGTTTTCAACCTCCAACAGTCTGTCTTTATGTGCCTTGTCATATGGCCAAAGTAACATGTTGGACTCCTTGAATCACATTTAACCTCCATATTGCCTTTTTTACTACTCTGCGCAGCAACTGTCATTTCATTTCTGTTAGTTCCTTCATTGTAATTAGTGTTCTTTTCACAATCAACTCGTTGATCTCTCCAGCCTCTTTGTGGCCTTGCAAGCAAAGTTTTGCTGTCCCATATATATTGTGGAATAATTCATAACTATCAGCCATAACAGCCTTATTTTAGAAATTTTATGATGGGACTAAAGGTAAAGTCGCCAGAGTCCCAGATGACCATTGGTTGCTCTTTTGTCAGGAGGAGAGCTGAGTGATGCTGATTTAACCTGCAGATCACCACTCCTTAGGTGAGGAGCAAGGTTTTGGAAGGTAGGCCTCATGAATAACCTCAGACAGTACGGGAATTGAACCCACGCTGCTGATGTTGCCCTGCATCACTAACCAGCCAACTGACCTACCTGATCCCTAAAGGAATACTGTTTTTAAATTCTTGTAAACCCATACAAGATTTTCAAAATCTTGCTCCAGCTTCATAGCTCTATAGCATTGATGAAACATCATTTATTTTTCTCTGGCAATTTCCACAAATGTCTGATTCTGCCTCTTCCTCAGTTTTGTGCATTTTTGCCTCATATGCATTAAGCACAGCAATCTTAACTGTATCATAATTTGCACGTTGTAGACCTGAAAGGGTTGGTTAAACCTCCAATGCTTTCCCTATCTTTTCCCTATCCCTTTCCCAACTTTTCACATTTTGTAACGGAATTTTCCCAATATCCCTTAGCCACTGTAACTTTGTAGAAATTTTCTAAAATGAGACAAAATACATTTAAACTCTTTCCTTCCTGAATTTACGCACCACGTGAATAGTCCTTGATAAATCCAGAAGTTAAATTTGACCCTTTGTCAAATGTATCAGCTTTTCCCTGTTCACCTTTCTCTAAATGAATTGAAGCGCATCTCTGTCCTGTTTAAATTATGATGTGGAGAGATGTACTCTGTTTAAATTACTCAGCTTCCCTCTTCTTCACAATTCAAGACCTTTCTTTTACTCTTACCGTTTAAAATCCAAATGCAAATGTTCACATTTCCCTTTCTTTCTTGAAACTTTCTAAAAGCAAATTTTGGCTTTCCTCCTAGTCTTTTGAATTTAAGTTTTTAAATTTCTCCTGTTTTGCTTTTCTTTTTTTGTGTTCAAGTTGCTTCATTTGTAACTGAATTCTAGCCAACTGTGTTTCATCTGGGCTTCCTTTTTCTTCACGGTTTAATTATTGAGTAAATACACCAATTATTTCCAATTTCTCAGCACCTCCTTTTAAGTCTATTTCTAACATTTCTGCCACCACTCTTAAATTAGCTATTATTAACTGTCAAAGACTAGTCCTCTTTTTTTCAAAGAATACCTCAACAATAGACATAGCCATTCTAACTTTTCAATAAATACAGAAAAAGTGTTGCTTGTTTAAACTCTGGCAAAATTTAGTGCACTTGTTTCAGTCTGTGGATTTGAAATCCTGGACTGTTATATATTTAAGTGGTTGCATAATTGCTTTAAGAGCAGGCCACATGATTGTTGGTGATATCATTGGGATGTTTCATAGACTACTGTTTTTAGTTTCATTTTCTACTCTGTACAGACAACAGCTCCTGCAATAAAGCTGCTTGCTAGTTTGAATCTATGGGTGAAAACCATGGGCGTGATCTTAGCGGCTTGCCACACTACTCGATCGGTGTGGCGAGCCACTAAGATAGGACATAAGGCAAAAAATTGGGTTTGCATCCAGTTTCTTGCCTCTCATGGTCATGCAATCACTGTTTTGCCGGCGAAATCAGCCTCATGTGAGGCTGATTTCATTATTAATGATGTGGAGATGCCGGCGTTGGACTGGGGTAAACACAGTAAGAAGTTTAACAACACCAGGTTAAAGTCCAACAGGTTTATTTGGTAGCAAAAGCCACACAAGCTTTCGGAGCTCTTAGCCCCTTCTTCAGGTGAGTGGGAATTCTGTTCACAAACAGAGCTTATAAAGACACAGACTCAAATTACATGAATAATGGTTGGAATGCGAATACTTACAACTAATCAAGTCTTTAAGAAACGAAACAATGTGAGTGGAGAGAGCATCAAGACAGGCTAAAAAGATGTGTATTGTCTCCAGACAAGACAGCCAGTGAAACTCTGCAGGTCCACGCAACTGTGGGAGTTACAAATAGTGTGACATGAACCCAATATCCCGGTTGAGGCCGTCCTCGTGTGTGCGGAACTTGGCTATCAGTTTCTGCTCAGCGACTCTGCGCTGTCGTGTGTCGCGAAGGCCGCCTTGGAGAACGCTTACCCGAATATCAGAGGCCGAATGCCCGTGACCGCTGAAGTGCTCCCCAACAGGAAGAGAACAGTCTTGCCTGGTGATTGTCGAGCGGTGTTCATTCATCCGTTGTCGCAGCGTCTGCATAGTTTCCCCAATGTACCATGCCTCGGGACATCCTTTCTTGCAGCGTGTCAGGTAGACAACGTTGGCCGAATTGCAAGAGTATGTACCGTGTACCTGGTGGATGGTGTTCTCACGTGAGATGATGGCATCTGTGTCGATGATCCGGCACGTCTTGCAGAGGTTGCTGTGGCAGGGTTGTGTGGTGTCATGGTCACTGTTCTCCTGAAGGGTGGGTAGTTTGCTGCGGACAATGGTCTGTTTGAGGTTGTGCGGTTGTTTGAAGGCAAGAAGTGGGGGTGTGGGGATGGCCTTGGCGAGATGTTCGTCTTCATCAATGACATGTTGAAGGCTCCGGAGGAGATGCCGTAGCTTCTCCGCTCTGGGGAAGTACTGGACAACGAAGGGTATTCTGTCCACTGTGTCCCGTGTTTGTCTTCTGAGGAGGTCGGTGCGGTTTTTCGCTGTGGCGCGTTGGAACTGTTGATCAATGAGTCTAGCGCCATATCCTGTTCTTATGAGGGCATCTTTCAGCGTCTGGAGGTGTCTGTTGCGATCCTCCTCATCCGAGCAGATCCTGTGTATACAGAGGGCTTGTCCGTAGGGGATGGCTTCTTTAACGTGTTTAGGGTGGAAGCTGGAGAAGTGGAGCATCGTGAGGTTATCCGTGGGCTTGCGGTACAGTGAAGTGCTGAGGTGACCGTCCTTAATGGAGATGCGTGTGTCCAAGAATGCATCCGATTCTGGAGAGTAGTCTATGGTGAGCCTGATGGTGGGATGGAACTTGTTGATGTCATCATAGAGTTGTTTCAGTGATTGTTCACCATGAGTCCAAAGGAAGAAAATGTCATCGATGTATCTAGTGTATAGCATCGGTTGAAGGTCCCGTGCGGTGAAGAAGTCTTGTTCGAACCTGTGCATGAAGATGTTGGCATATTGAGGTGCGAATTTGGTCCCCATGGCTGTTCCGTGTGTCTGGATGAAGAACTGGTTGTTGAAGGTGAAGATATTGTGGTCCAGGATGAAGCGGATGAGATGTAAAATTGCATCTGGAAACTGGCAGTTGTTGGCGCTGAGCACTGAGGCCGTTGCAGCAATGCCATTGTCATGGGGGATGCTGGTGTAGAGTGCCGAGACATCCATTGTGACGAGGAGCGCTCCTGGTTCAACTGCTCCATGTGTGCCGAGTTTCTGTAGGAAGTCCGTCGTGTCGCGACAAAAGCTGGGGGTTCTTTGTACAATGGGTTTCAGGATGCCCTCGACATAGCCGGAGAGGTTCTCGCACAGGGTCCCATTGCCCGATACGATGGGACGGCCGCACTACGATGCACTTCCGCAGTGCATCCGAAGAGGAAAGAGTCGAATTGGACTCCTCCGGAAGGCTGCTGCCCTCAACTTGACATGTATGCCCAAGTCGTCAGGAGGTGCGTCAACACCAAATTCATCAGCCGCACTCACAAGACAGCCCCGAACATCACCCAAGCACAACGTAACGCCATCCACGCTCTCAAGACCAACCGCAACATTGTCATCAAACCAGCAGACAAAGGAGGGGCCATCGTCATACTGAACAGAACAGATTACTGCAAAGAAGTGTACCGACAACTCAACAACGAGGAACACTACAGACAGTTACCTGCAGATCCGACCAAAGAACACACCCGTCAACTCAACACTCTGATCAAGACCTTTGATCCGGACCTTCAGAACACCCTCCGTGCTCTCATCCCACGTACTCCCCGCGTTGGAGATCTCTACTGCCTCCCGAAGATACACAAGGCAAACACACCCGGCCGTCCCATCGTATCGGGCAATGGGACCCTGTGCGAGAACCTCTCCGGCTATGTCGAGGGCATCCTGAAACCCATTGTACAAAGAACCCCCAGCTTTTGTCGCGACACGACGGACTTCCTACAGAAACTCGGCACACATGGAGCAGTTGAACCAGGAGCGCTCCTCGTCACAATGGATGTCTCGGCACTCTACACCAGCATCCCCCATGACGATGGCATTGCTGCAACGGCCTCAGTGCTCAGCGCCAACAACTGCCAGTTTCCAGATGCAATTTTACATCTCATCCGCTTCATCCTGGACCACAATATCTTCACCTTCAACAACCAGCTCTTCATCCAGACACACGGAACAGCCATGGGGACCAAATTCGCACCTCAATATGCCAACATCTTCATGCACAGGTTCGAACAAGACTTCTTCACCGCACGGGACCTTCAACCGATGCTATACACTAGATACATCGATGACATTTTCTTCCTTTGGACTCATGGTGAACAATCACTGAAACAACTCTATGATGACATCAACAAGTTCCATCCCACCATCAGGCTCACCATAGACTACTCTCCGGAATCGGTTGCATTCTTGGACACACGCATCTCCATTAAGGACGGTCACCTCAGCACCTCACTGTACCGCAAGCCCACGGATAACCTCACGATGCTCCACTTCTCCAGCTTCCACCCTAAACACGTTAAAGAAGCCATCCCCTACGGACAAGCCCTCTGTATACACATGATCTGCTCGGATGAGGAGGATCGCAACAGACACCTCCAGACGCTGAAAGATGCCCTCATAAGAACAGGATATGGCGCTAGACTCATTGATCAACAGTTTCAACGCGCCACAGCGAAAAACCGCACCGACCTCCTCAGAAGACAAACACGGGACACAGTGGACAGAGTGCCCTTCGTTGTCCAGTACTTCCCCGGAGCGGAGAAGCTACGGCATCTCCTCCGGAGCCTTCAACATGTCATTGATGAAGACGAACATCTCGCCAAGGCCATCCCCACACCCCCACTTCTTGCCTTCAAACAACCGCACAACCTCAAACAGACCATTGTCCGCAGCAAACTACCCACCCTTCAGGTGAACAGTGACCATGACACCACACAACCCTGCCACAGCAACCTCTGCAAGACGTGCCGGATCATCGACACAGATGCCATCATCTCACGTGAGAACACCATCCACCAGGTGCACGGTACATACTCTTGCAATTCGGCCAACGTTGTCTACCTGATACGCTGCAAGAAAGGATGTCCCGAGGCATGGTACATTGGGGAAACTATGCAAACGCTGCGACAACGGATGAATGAACACCGCTCGACAATCACCAGGCAAGACTGTTCTCTTCCTGTTGGGGAGCACTTCAGCGGTCACGGGCATTCGGCCTCTGATATTCGGGTAAGCGTTCTCCAAGGCGGCCTTCGCGACACACGACAGCGCAGAGTCGCTGAGCAGAAACTGATAGCCAAGTTCCGCACACACGAGGACGGCCTCAACCGGGATATTGGGTTCATGTCACACTATTTGTAACTCCCACAGTTGCGTGGACCTGCAGAGTTTCACTGGCTGTCTTGTCTGGAGACAATACACATCTTTTTAGCCTGTCTTGATGCTCTCTCCACTCACATTGTTTCGTTTCTTAAAGACTTGATTAGTTGTAAATATTCGCATTCCAACCATTATTCATGTAATTTGAGTCTGTGTCTTTATAAGCTCTGTTTGTGAACAGAATTCCCACTCACCTGAAGAAGGGGCTAAGAGCTCCGAAAGCTTGTGTGGCTTTTGCTACCAAATAAACCTGTTGGACTTTAACCTGGTGTTGTTAAACTTCTTACTTCATTATTAATGACATGATTAACATGTCATTAATGGGCCCTGGACGCTATCAGCTGGGCTCACTTACATTAGTCCCCTCGCCGGTGGAGCTCCTTACCAGCAAAGATCACAAATGGTCCCTACCAGTGGGGACCAGACGTGATGACTTCGTCAGTGGGACTGGAGGCTGTTGAAGCCCCCCCCAGGTGGTTGGAGCTAGGACCAGACAGTGTCTATAGGGCAGTTCAGCCTAGCACCCTGGCACTGCCAACCTGACATCTTGGCCCTGACATCCTGACAGTGCCAGGCGGATAGGGCCTGAGGGGAGGGCAGGCAGTGCATGAGTGGGATGGAGCCTGATAGGGGCGGAGCCTGATGGCGAGAGTCAGAGGGGGGTGTGCATAGGAGGGGAGCAAAGGGGGAACTTTCCGGGGGTTGGTGATCGGTGAGTGTTCAATTGGCCAGGGAGGCATTCGGTGGGCTGATGTCCAGGCCCACCATCACAGGGTGGGGACAGCAATGTCCACGGGGGGGGGGGGGGGGTTGGGGAGTGTACACACACAGTATACTGGGAGATCAGTGCACCTGCGCAGTGGCATCCGTAGAGCTCAGCAGCTGGCTTCAAGGCGAGCTGAGGCTCCACCCACCTACTGGCGAGATTCACATTACGATTTCTGAATTGCACAGAGTGCTGTAAATTCCCATTACTTACCTCACTGATAAAACTGGCGAGAAAACCTGTTTTCTTGTTCGTTCGGAACGAAGAATTTTTTTGAGAAAATTCCGCCCCACATCTTTTTCTTTTTGTTTAAATGCCCAAACTCCTAACATAGTTCGGACATTACAAAAAGAAGATTGGTGGTGAGTCTGGATTTAGTTTCATTGAGAAAATCAGGAAAAAATCCTAAGTAGGGAAAAAAACATTGTGGGTCCTTGCACTTTGAATTGAATATTAAAAGGCTGGGAATCTTTGAAGTGCCAGTGAAGGAAGGCCAAGTATAATAAAAACATCGGGTAAACTCATTTAAGCTGCAGGGTCCGCGCAAGTGTTGCAGTGTGGCGGCAGAACAGGAGACTCACTATGCAGTTGAAAAAGGGGAGGAACTCTCGGTGTGGTTTTGAAAGAGGGGGTTTTCTGATCAGAGAAGGGTGAGTGTCCAGGTACTCTCTGGCATTTTAATAAAGGGATGCTTTGCTGTATGGTTGGGGCTGTTTAACAAAATACTTTAAGTCTGTGGTCTCTAGGGTAATAAAGGGGAGTACTGGGAAGACAGGAAAAAAGTTACTGAGCAATCTCCAGTCATGTGTTCCTGCAAGAGAACTGGTGGGTCATTTAGGAGCCATGGATCCTTTCAATGAAGAAAATGAATCATGGGGTTCCTATGCAGAATGGTTTCAGTACTTTGTGCAAATAAATGAAGTTAAAATTTTAAATAAAATTGCAAATGAGTTGCTTGTACCAGCGTTTTTCAGTATGATAGGTTGGCACAACATTGTGCATTTTATGAGTCATTAAGAGTTACTCTTCAGGAATGTTTAGTTTATGGGCTCCAAAAAGAGGCTAACAAAAGAAGATTGCTTACTGACCATGTTTTGACTTTAAAGATAGCAGTAGAAATTGCAGTGTCGATGGAACTGGCTGCTAAAGAGGCTTCACAGTTTGTTGCAGGAATGAAGATCCACAAGTTGGAGACTGCACATAAGAAGTCAAAACAGCAGCAAGCATGTCAGCGAGTGAATGCTGGAGCAAGAATAGCCAATGCAGGTCACATTGCAAAAGCTTGCTGGGCTAGACCTGATAATATTCAGAAGAAGAATCTGGGTACTTCTGAAAAAAAGAACAAGTTACATTCTACAAAAAGAATTTACAACATGGGAAAAAAGAATTATGATTGAAGAAGAGAAGGTCCGGAAATATGATGAAGAGCTCCAACTGAATGTCTTATTCATATAGGGTGAATCACATAGATTCTGGGTGATTCTGAAGTTAAGTGGCCATTCTATTAGGATGGAGGTTGATACTGCTGCTCTATCTTTAATTCCTGAGTCTACTTACTGACAAAAACTGAAGCATCTTCCTTTAAAATGTACGTGCAATCTCCATAGAGATGGTTAACCTTTTTAAAAAAATTGAACTTCCAGAAGGTAGGTGAAAGGATGACACAAGTTTTCATGTGTCTTTCATGTGACTTTTACTGAATCAACAGACTAAACCCTATTATTGTAGATGACTTCTCCTTTAAACAATACAACTGTCCCTTTTAATTTTTAGCACATCAAAAAAAAATCACTTATACATGTATATGTTACAGTCTGGTTTAAGTAGACATTAAATTCTGCTGGACCCAGTCCAAAGTGATTCTTCGCTTCTCGGGCTTATTTCTATTCTTTTCCTTTTTCAGTCTGAAAACTCCAGAATTGTTCTTCACAGTGAGAGTTTTCATGGATATTCACTCTCCAGTGCAAGCTAGTGAATCTTCCTGCTTCCTTTTAACTCTTCACAGATTTGATTTTCAATCAAAATACAAACTTCTACCTGCATTCCTGCGCAGCCTTTAGTTGCGCTCTCTCTCTTCTCGATCCTTCAAACTGCCTGTGTCTGTGAGTTTTCAGGGATATCTTAGAAACGCGTCTTTCTCAAAGTCCATCACCATGGAATTTAGCTATCTTTGAGATTGCAGCTCTGCTTTATCTTAGAAGTAATGGACAGTTTAAAGCATAATTGTTTACAATCCAATATTCTCAACACCTTCCTTGGACTTTGGAGACAAGCAGTCTAACCACTGTAAACACCGATACTGCTGACGTTGTCCCAAAGTGTGATCAGTTTAAACCTTCGTAGTAAAACAATGTGGGCCTTTCTTTAATCTTTTTACAGCCCCTTTACCTAGGCCTATTGTCATGCATGCTTCTCATGCGTCCTTTCATTTTAATCTAAATTACAAAGTTTCAGTTTAGAACAATCTTACAATTTCATAATTGTAACATAATGTCTGGTAACAGTAATAGTGTAAGGAGTTGAGGGGGCTAAGACTTTCTAAAATGCATTCAGAAGAAGTTTCATAGCCCAATGAGGAAGGAGGCATTGTTGGATCTAGTTCTGGAGAATGAGCTGGATCTAGTGTCAGTCTGGGATTCCTTTTTTGTTCATTCCGGGTATGTGGGCATCACTGGCTGAGTGATTGCCCTTGAACTGAGTGGCTTTCTAGGCCATTTCAGAGGGCAGTTGAGAGTCAACCACATTGCTGTGGGTCTGGAGTCATAGTGGGCCAGACCAGTATGGGTTGCAGATTTCCTTCCCTAAAGACCTTAATATAGACGTGTGTTTTAGTTTTACAACAGTTAATAATGGTTTCATGATCATCATTGGAGTTTTAATTCCAGATCTTTCTGCTGATGGGATTTGAACCCTGGTCCCCAGAGCACTATCCTGGGGTTTCTGGATTATTAGCCTAGTGACCATACCATTACACCATTGCGTCTCCATCTAGACAACAGTATCATTTTTTTTCCTTATAGAACAGTACAGCACAGTACAGGCCCTTCAGCCCTCAATGTTGTGCCGAGTTTTGTCCGAAACCAAGATCAAGCTATCCCACTCCCTATCATTCTGGTGTGCTCCATGTGCCTATCCAATAACCGCTTGAAAGTTCCTAAAGTGTCCGACTCCACTATCACAGCCCACTACCACACCCCAACCACTCTCTGAGTAAAGAATCTACCTCGGACATCCCTCCTATATCTCCCACCATGAACCTTATAGTTATGCCCCCTAGTAATAGCGACATCCACCCGAGGAAATAGTCTCTGAACGTCCACTCTATCTATCCCCCTCATCATCTTATAAACCTCTATTAAGTTGCCTCTCAACCTCCTCCGCTCTAAAGAGAAAAGCCCTCACTCCCTCAACCTTTCCTCATAAGACCTACCCTCCAAACCAGGCAGCATCCTGGTAAATCTCCTTTGCACTCTCTCCAATGCTTCCACATCCTTCTTATAGTGAGGTGACCAGAACCGCACACAATATTCCAAATGTGGTCTCACCAAGGTCCTGTACAGTTGCAGCATAACCCCACGGCTCTTAAACTCAAACCCCCTGTTAATGAACGCTAACACACTATAGGCCTTCTTCATGGCTCTATCCACCTGAGTGGCAACTTTCAGAGATCTGTGGATATGAACCCACATTCCTCAGAACCCTACCTTTGACCCTGTAATCCGCATTCAAATTTGTCCTACCAAAATGAATCACCTCGCACTTATCAGGGTTAAACTCCATCTGCCATTTTTCGGCCCAGCTCTGCATCCTATCAATGTCTCTTTGCAGCCTACAACAGCCCTCCACCTCATCCACGACTCCACCAATCTTGGTGTCATCAGCAAATTTACTGACCCACCTTTCAGCCCCCTCCTCCAAGTCATTGATAAAAACCACAAAGAGCAGAGGACCTAGCACTGATCCCTGTGGTACACCGCTGGTAATTGGTCTCCAGTCTGAAAATTTTCCACCACCCTCTGTCTTCTATGAGATAGCCAGTTACTTATCCAATCGGCCAAATTTCCCTCTATCCCACACCTCCTTACTTTCTTCATGAGCCGACCATGGGGGACCTTATCAAACGCCTTACTAAAATCCATGAATATGACATTAACTGCTCTACCTTCATCTACACACTTAGTTACCTCCTCAAAGAATTCAATCAAATTTGTGAGGCAAGACTTACCCTTCACGAATCCGTGTTGACTATCCCGGACTAAGCTACATCTTTCCAAATGGTCATAAATCCTATCCCTCAGGACCTTTTCCATTAACTTACCGACCACGGAAGTAAGACTAACCGGCCTATAATTACCAGGGTCATTCCTATTTCCTTTCTTGAACAGAGGAACAACATTCGCCACTCTCCAGTCCTGTGGCACTATCCCCGTGGACAGTGAGGACCCAAAGATCAAAGCCAAAGGCTCTGCAATCTCATCCCTTGCCTCCCAAAGAATCCTAGGATATATCTCATCTGGCCCAGGGGACTTACTGACACTCAGGTTTTTCAAAATTGCTAATACATCTTCCCTCAGAACATCTACCTCCTCCAGCCTATCAGTCTGTATCTCACACTCATCCTCAAAAACATGGCCCCTCTCCTTGGTGAACACTGAAGAAAAGTATTCATTCATTGCCTCTCCTATCTCTTCTGTCTCCATGCACAAGTTCCCACTACTGTCCTTGACCGGCTCTAACCTCACCCTGGCCATTCTTTTATTTCTCACATAAGAGTTAAAAGCCTTGGGGTTTTCCTTGATCCGACCCGCCAAGAACTTCTCATGCCCCCTCCTAGCTCTCCTCAGCCCTTTTTTTAGTTCATTCCTTGCTAACTTGTAACTCTCAATCGACCCAACTGAACCTTGTTTTCTCATCCTTACATACGCTTCCTTTTTCCTCTTAACAAGACATTCAACCTCTTTTGTGAACCATGGTTCCCTCACTCGGCCATTTCCTCCCTGCCTGACAGGGACATACCTATCAAGGGCACGCAGTATTTGTTCCTTGAACAAGCTCCACTTTTCATTTGTGCCTTTCCCTGAGAGTTCCTGTTCCCATCTTATGCTCCCTAATTCTTGCCTAATTGCACCATAATTACCCCTCCCTCAAATATAAACCTTGCCCTGCTGTATGGCCCTATCCCTCTCCACTGCAATAATGAAAGACACCGAATTGTGGTCACTAACTCCAAAGTGCTCATCCAGAACCAAATCTAACACCTGGCCCAGTTCATTACCCAGTACCAAATCCAATGTGACCCCACCTCTTGTTGGCCTATCCACATATTGTGTCAGGAAACCCTCCTGCACGCACTGTACAAAAACTGCCCCATCCGAACTATTTGACCTACAAAGGTTCCACTCAATATTTGGAAAGTTGAAGTCACCCATGACAACTACCCTGTGACCTCCACACCTATCCATAATCTGCGTTGCAATTTCCTCCTCCACATCTCTATTACTATTTGGGGGCCTATAGAAAACTCTCAACAATGTGACCGCTCCTTTCCTATTTCTAACTTCAGCCCATATTACCTCAGTAGGCAGATCCCCCTCGAACTGCCTTTCTACAGCCGTTAAACTATCCTTGATTAACAATGCTACTCCACCACATCTTTTACCACCTTCCCTACTCTTACTGAAACATCTATACCCCGGAAATTCCATCAACCATTCCTGCCCCAGTTCTAACCATGTCTCCGTAATGGCCACAACATCGTAGTCCCAGTACCAATCCACGCTCCAAGTTCACCTACCTTATTCCGGATGCTCCTTGCATTGAAGTAGACACACTTCGAACCACCTTCCTGTCTGCCGGTACACTCCTGCGACCTTGATACCCTCCTCAGTACCTCACTACACTCAACACTGGCTTCTGGACTACAGCTCCTTTTCCCATCCCCCTGACAAATTAGTTAAAACCCCCCCGAAGAGCCGTAGCAAATTTCCCTCCCAGGATATTGGTGCCCCTCTGGTTCAGGTGCAACCTGTCCTGTTTGTACAGCTCCCACCTTCCCCAGAATGTGTTCCAATTATCCATGTAACTGAAACCCTCCCTCCTACACCATCCCTGCAGCCACGTGTTTATCTGCACTCTCTCCCTGTTCCTCAACTCGCTATCACGTGGCACCGGCAGCAAACCAGAGATGACAACATGGTTTGTCTTGGCTCTCAGCTTCCACCCTAGCTCCCTAAATTCCTGTTTTAAATCCCTGTCCCTTCTCTTACCTATGTCGTTGGTACCGATGTGTACCATGACTTGTGACTGTTCCTCCTCCCCCTTAAGGATCCTGAAAACACGGTCCGTGATGTCACGGACCCTGGCACCCGGGAGGCAACATACCATCTGTGAGTCTCTTTCGCTGCCACAGAACCTCCTATCTATCCCTCTAACTAACGAGTCCCCAATAACTATTGCTCTACTGCTCTCCCCCTTTCCCTTCTGAGCCACAGGGGCGGACTCAGTGCTGGAGATCCGGTCACCGTGGCTTACCACTGGTAGGTCCCCCCCCCCCCCCCCCCCCCCCCCCCCAGTATCCAAAGCGGTATACTTGTTGCTGAGGGGAACAACCACAGGGGATCCCTGCACTGACTGCTTCCTCCCAGTCCCTTTCACCGTCACCCATCTGTCTTCATTCCTCGGAGTAACTACATCCTTGAAGCTTCTATCTATGGCCACCTCCGCCTCCCGAGTGACCCGAAGTTCATCCAGCTCCAGCTCCAGTTCCCTAATGCGGTTTTTGAGGAGCTGCAGATGGGTGCACTTCCCACAGGTGAAATCAGCAGGGACACTGACGGCGTCCCTCACCTCAAACATTCTGCAGGAGGAACATTGCACTGCCTTCACTTCCATCCCCTCTAGATAACTTGCTGATACAACAAGAAAGAGAAAGAAAGAGCTTACCTGCTCTCCCTCCTAGTCCATTTTTTTTAGGTTAGAGGAGGGGGGAGGGTGGGAGACTCTACACGTGTAGTGTCTCGGTTTTCCTCCCTGTTCAAATTTATTGGGCAGAAACGTTCCCAGGCCCCTCTGCGGCTTACTTCCGGCTTCCTGTTTCCAGTTTCAGTGAACAAAAAAAACTCCGCGAAAAACTAATAATAGCATAACTTTGTATCATAAGTGCATAAATTCCACCGTTGACAACTTGCACCTTATTTTGTTGGTTTTCCTATTGCAATATGATGCTGTGGACACAGTAGAGAATTGGAACCAATGCAGCAAATGTCCTTGAATGATCGTGTTCACAGCCTGTAAGGGCTATTTTGGTCACTTTTCTGTCCAGTACAGTGTCAAAGCTTTTACTAATTGTATAAAGGTGTTGCATAAACAAAATGCTATATCTAAAAAGTTGCAATAAGCAAATTAAACCTAGCAACTAGCAAATAAGGTACATATTTTTAATTTGTTTTAACCAGCACCAGGCATGAGTTCAGTAACTACAACCACTACCATTTGTGGACCTTAATTAGAGGCTTAATTAGGATCTTTATTGTCTCATGGACATTAATTGCCTTCTAAAGCATATCAAAGGCAAAACTCTGAAGTGTTTTTACAGATTTGGTGATGATTTTGGCTGAGGGATTTTGTTATTTGTAACAGGAACCATTTTCTTCTGGGGAAATGTGAAAACTGACTCCCTGATACAGATCCAACTAATTTTTGAAGCAGTGTCACATTTTCCTGTTAAGTGACAACAAAGTTTGCTCGTTATTTATTTTAAATTGTAGTACTGCATTTCCAGATTTAAATTTTTAAAAATCATTCTCACAGCCAGATCCTTTAAGTCAATAAATGATGCTGCTGCCACCATGCCATCAATGGCATTATTTAACATTTATGTAAGTAGGTTAAAAACAACTATATAGGAACATTGAGATCATATTGATTTTTATAGGCAGAGGGGCAGAGCAGTGATAATTTCCTTCAAACTGATTTTGGCAAGGGTAAAGGCAAATGGCACAAAATTCCTAGGAAAAATATGGAGTGGTGTTAATCATTTACTCTGTAATTTGCACCTGATGTTCAAGGGTCTCAATGTTGTTGATATACCAATACAATGGTGCAAGTCCACAGCAAAATATAGACCAATGGATCAAGTATCGTGTGAGTATAATGCAAAATGACTGAGTATGCATGTTAAAGTTAACAAGAAGGAAAATAAACTGTATTTTTATTGACAGCATCTTTACCCCCAAGGAGCAATTGTCATGGTTTTTAATGTAATCATCACATTGGAAACCTCTTCCTTCACTGGAAAAAAAATGAGATAGAATCTGCAGTTTTCCTGTAAATTACCAATCTCCAAAGATTGACTGTTTGATAATAGGTAACTCGGAAATGGCACCAACATTTTTTGTTTTTGTTATATAACGTCTATCTCAATGCATTTTTATTTACCTAACCATGAATTCATTAATCTATTTCTTAATACATGTAAACAAAGCAAAGACTACATTTACTTTGTATGTACAAGATTGTTGAAGCATGATTAAGGCTGCTGATGTTTTAGTACAAATTACTTGTCATTTTATGCTTCCAGCAAATATTTTTGTCAGATGTCTGAGACTGTATTTAACTCCATTATATTTACCTCTAGCTGTGTTCAGAAAAGTACACGTTTTCAGGAAAACTAAAGTTGATAACTAAAATCATTTATATTTCCTGCTCAATTGTTGATGTAAATTATCATCCAATATAGATTCCTCGGATGTTGTCCGATTTTCACAGTAACTTCATTGCAGTGTTAATGTAAGCCTACTTGTGACACTAATAAATAAACTAAAAGGCTTTAGGGCTCTTAATTTTCTCAACACCAAATTAATTGACTAGAATAATTCAACAGGATGTCAGCGTTCATACAAAAATATGCAATGCCCCAGGATTATTCGATCTATGATTTCAAACAGCTAAATTTGACAAGAACTGATGTTCCAAAGATCTGTATGTTAGGTGGATTGGCCATGGTAAATTTGCCCCCTAGTGTCTCAAGATGTGTAGGTTAGATGGATTAGCCATGATAAATGTGTGGGGTTATGGTGATAGGGTGAGGGACAGAACCTGGGTAAAATAATCTGTCAGAGAGTTGGTACATACTAGATGGGCCAAATGGCCTCCTTCAGCACGGTAGGGATTCTATGATGCTATTAGAATTTCTGGAAAAAAATACACAGTGACCATTTGTCTAGCAACCCAGAGATCATGATTCCAAATTGAACCAAGACAGATTATGAAATTCAGTTCAATAAATCTTGTAATTCATAGGCGAGCACTAGAAAATGACATGAAAGTTGCTAAATAAAAACCCAACTGGTTCAGGAATATGTATCATGGTAGAGAAATTGTCACTCCAAGCTGGCCTGGTCTGCAAATGGCTAGGGTCCAATATCTCAGAATTTATACAGGTCCCAATTTTAATATATTTAGCATGTTCAATTTTTCAAAAAGTTAAGAAGTTCTGATATTTAAAGAATAAAAAGATCCTAATGCCTATTTCTGCTGGCAAGACCTCATGTCTCAACGCATCACTAATTTATCCAGGTAATTGGCAAGATTAGGGCCAGAATTTTCCAGTCCCATTGTTGCTGGATCCACCATGGGAGATTTGGTGGCTCAGCCAAAGGTCCATTGAATTTTGGTGGAACTGGGTGATCCCAGTGGCAGGCAATGCTGGAAAATCCTGCCCAAGGTGTTATAATGTTAGGGACGCAGGCAAAGCTTAACATTATGACAAAACCATTTCCAGCCATAACAGAAATTGCCAGTAAATGGGAATTCCCTCAAGATCAGATTGACAGGAAATTTCAATGGATGTTAAAACATTGTGTTGTCATTCATCTATTGTTTCTAATGTATGTAAATTGTATATGGATAAGAACATAAGAACTAGGAGCAGGACTAGGCAATCTGGCCCTTTGAGCCTGCTCTGTCTTTCAATAAGATCATGGCTGACTTTATTTGTGGACTCAGCTCCACTTACCTGCCCGCTCACCATAACACTTAATCTCTTTACTGTTCAAAAATCTGTCTATCTTTGCCTTAAAAACATTCAACAAGGCAGCTTCAGGGAATTCCACAGATTCACAACCCTTTTGGTGAAGAAGTTCCTCCTCAACTCAGTCCTAAATCTGCTCTTCCTTATTTTGAGGTTATGCTCCCTGTTCTAGTTTCACCTGCCAGTGGAAACAACCTCCCTGCTTCTATCTTATCTATGCCTTTCATAATTTTATATGTTTCTATAAGATCCCCCTCATTCTTCTAAATTCCAATGAGTATAATCCCAGTCTACTCAGTCTCTTCTCATAAGCCAACCCTCTCGACTCCAGAATCAACCGAGTGAATCTCCTCTGCACCCCCTTCCAATGCCAGTATATCCTTTCTCAAGTAGAGACCAAAACTGTACACACTACTCCAGGTATGGCCTCACCAGCACCTTATACAGTTGCACCGTAAACTCCCAGTTTTTCAACTCCATCCCTCGAACAATGAAGGACAAAATTCCATTTGCCTTCTTAATTAACTGCTAAACCTGCAAACCAACTTTTTGTGATTCATGCACAAGGACACACAGGCCCCTCCATAAAGCAGCATGCTGCAATTTTTTACCATTTAAATAATAGTCCATTTTGCTGTTATTCCTGCCAGAATGGATGACCTCACATTTACCAACATTGTACTCCATCCACTCACTTAAACTATCTGTATCCCTCTGCAGACTTTGTGTCCTCTGCACACTTTGCTCTGCCACTCATCTTAGTGTCATCTGCGAACTTTGACACATTACACTTGGTCCCCAACTCCAAATCATCTATGTAAAGTGTAAACAATTGCAGTCCAAACACTGATTCCTGAGATACACCACTCGTCACTGATCGTCAAACAGGAAAACACCCACTTATTCCCACTCTTTGCTTTCTGTTGTTAGCCAATCCTCTATCCATGCTAATACATTCCCTGTAACACTGTGCACTTTTATCTCATGCAACAGCCTTTTGTGTGGCATCTTGTAAATGCCTTTTGGAAATCCAGATACACCAAAGTTCCCCGTTGTCCACCGTGCTTGTACTGCCCTCAAAGAATTCCAGTAAATTAGTTAAACATGACCTGCCTTTCATGAATCCACACTGCGTCTGCCCAATGGGACAATTTCTATCCAGATGTCTCGCTATTTTTTCCTTGATGATAGATTCAAGCATTTTCCCCACCACAGTAGTTAAGCAGTCTGATTGTGCTTTACCATTTGACCGTAATCACCTATGCCTTATTGTATGCCTGTTATTTTTATGGTGATGATAAGAAAGGTCTGCAACTGGATCATATTTAGACAGTGTATGGAAGATGTCTGAGATATTTTCAGCAATTTAGTTTATAAGTTTATTGATGGCGAGGGTAGATTTTTAAAAAAATAATTTGCTCATGCTAAGAGGCTGTTGAAGAGGAATATAATTACTCTTTTTGATGAAGCATTTTAAAAATTACATTTGCAGGAAAATAGTAATACTGAGCTTTAATTCCTCATCTTCCAGCTGGTGATAGCTTACTTTAGAGGCATGTTCGAAACTGAGAATTATCCATAACATTAAATTGACTTTTAAATATACCTGGAGATTTGAACTTCTTGCATCAAAAACTTGCATCAAACAGATACAATTTCACATTGTGAAGATCCATAAATTGTCTTCATCTTAAAGTTTTGCTGCTTACTATTTCGATGACGGTATGGTATCCTGAAAAGGATATCCAAACCATTTGTGGACTGATTCTGTTTTAATTGCATTAATAGTACACTTTCAATAACTTTCTGGGTTATTTATTTTATCTGTAAATACATCGGAATATTGGTGTTAGTCTGTGGACCTTGGTCTAATGTGAATCTAATTTCAAATTTTACAAGGCTAAGCAGAATATGATAGTATCTGCTGTGACCTTCTTTGAGTATTTGTAATCATGTACAAGTTATCTCATTCACTGCAAGCATGGGTTTGTGTTAGAGAAAAATCTCAGGTTATAGAAACCACCTTTTTATTCTGTTGGGAGAAAGCTGTTGGACAGAATTCCAAAATGCAGTAAGCCATACAGGCTAATGTGGTCCCGTTATTTAAGAAGGGTAGGAAGGATAACCCGGGTAATTATAGGCCGGTGAGCTTGACGTCCGTGGTGGGGAAGTTGTTGGAGAAGATTCTTAGAGATAGGATGTATGCGCATTTAGAAAGGAATAAACTCATTAACGATAGTCAGCATGGTTTTGTGGGAGGGAGGTCATGCCTCACTAACCTAGTGGAGTTTTTTGAAGAAGTGACCAGAATGGTTGACGAGGGAAGGGCCGTGGATGTCGTCTATATGGGCTTTAGTAAAGCGTTTGACAAAGTCCCTCATGGTAGGCTGGTGAAAAAGGTTGGATCTTGTGGGATAAAGGGGGAGGTGGCTAAATGGGTGGAGAACTGGCTTGGTCACAGAAGACAGAGGGTGGTAGTGGAAGGGTCTTTTTCCGGCTGGAGGCCTGTGACTAGTGGTGTTCCGCAGGGCTCTGTATTGGGACCTCTGCTGTTTGTGATTTATATAAATGATCTGGAAGAAGGTGTAACTGGGGTGATCAGTAAGTTTGCGGACGACACAAAATTGGCAGGACTTGCAGATAGTGAGGAGCATTGTCAGAAGCTACAGAAGGATATAGATAGGCTGGAAATTTGGGCAAAGAAATGGCAGATGGAGTTCAATCCTGATAAATGCGAAGTGATGCATTTTGGTAGAAATAATGTAGGGAGGAGCTATACGATAAATGGCAGAACCATAAAGGGTGTAGATACGCAGAGGGACCTGGGTGTGCAAGTCCACAGATCCTTGAAAGTGACGTCACAGGTGGAGAAGGTGGTGAAGAAGGCATATGGCATGCTTGCCTTTATAGGACGGGGCATAGAGTATAAAAGTTGGGGTCTGATGTTGCAGATGTATAGAACGTTGGTTCGGCCGCATTTGGAATACTGCATCCAGTTCTGGTCGCCACACTACCAGAAGGACGTGGAGGCTTTGGAGAGAGTACAGAGGAGGTTTACCAGGATGTTGCCTGGTATGGAGGGGCTTAGTTATGAGGAGAGATTGGGTAAACTGGGGTTGTTCTCCCTGGAAAGACGGAGGATGAGGGGAGACTTAATAGAGGTGTATAAAATTATGAAAGGCATCGATAGGGTGAACGGTGGGAAGCTTTTCCCCAGGTCGGTGGTGACGTTCACGAGGGGTCATAGGTTCAAGGTGAAGGGGGGGAGTTTTAACACAGATATCAGAAGGACATATTTTACACAGAGGGTGGTGAGGGCCTGGAATGCGCTGCCAGGCAAGGTGGTGGAGGCGGACACACTGGGAACGTTTAAGACTTATCTAGACAGCCATATGAACGGAGTGGGAATGGAGGGATACAAAAGAATGGTCTAGTTTGGACATGGGAGCGGCGCAGACTTGGAGGGCCGAAGGGCCTGTTCCTGTGCTGTATTGTTCTTTGTTCTTTGTAATTAAAGATAAAAGACTCAGAAGCTCATGCTAATAAGGTGAATGTTTCCTCACCAATCCCATTGCACCATTTCTTGCTGTGCCCTGACCATGCATTGCCATTGGAAATCTACAATATATCTTTTAAATTCTTGCAACAAATGTATTTATTGCTTCCAGAGTTTTTCAGTTTGTCTTCCTTCTTCGGTTTTATTTAATTATCATAATCATCTATCTTGGGGTCCTCTTGTTCTGTTTACATTTTTGTGCAGTATTTAGCTTGTGTGTTCAACATGATTACACTTTTAAAAGTGTTCTTTTTTGTTGGTTGAGATATTGTTCATTAGTACTTTTTTTTTCCAATTTCCTCATTCATTTTCCTTTTGAAATATAATGGCCAGGATTCTCCCAAATCAAAACTAATTTGCCAATGGTTAGGAAAACGGGAGATTTTCCCACTGTTTTTTGGGAGGACTTAACTGAATGAATCTCTGACACATTGAATTGCACAGAGTGCCTCAGGGGATTCATGCTGGTAAGTGGGGGGCGGGGCTTCATCCCTCCCAAGAGGCTGGCAACATAGTGCTGAGCCGATTCTCCCGGCAGGGTGGTGGGGGGAACACTAGCAGGCCTGGAGAATACTGTCCCAGGCCCATTAACTATATGGAAATGTCAATTCCAGCGTAGAGCTGAAAGCGCTTAAAAAAAAAAAGGGCCTCAGAGGCGAATCTCACTAAGGGCCCCCTGCTGTTGCCTCCCGGCCCACTGCGCTACTCGAGCAGAGTAAGAGTTTTAACAACACCAGGTTAAAGTCCAACAGGTTTATTTGGTAGCAAATGCCATTAGCTTTCGGAGCGCTGCCCCTTCGTCAGATGGAGTGGATATCTGCTCTCAAACAGGGCATACAGAGACACAAAATCAAGTTGCAGAATACTGATTAGAATGTGAATCTCTACAGCCAACCAGGTCTTAAAGATACAGACAATGTGAGTGGAGGGGAGCATTAAGCACAGGTTAAAGAGATGTGTATTGTCTCCAGACAGGACAGCCAGTAAGATTCTGCAAGTCCAGGAGGCAAGCTGAGGGGGTTACTGATAGTGTGACATAAACCCAAGATCCCGGTTTAGCCAAGTTCCGCACACATGAGGACGGCCTATCAGTTTTTGTTCAGCGACTCTGCGCTGTCGTGTGTCGTGAAGGCTGCCTTGGAGAATGCTTACCCGAAGATCAGAGGCTGAATGCCCATGACCGCTGAAGTGCTCCCCTACAGGAAGAGAACAGTCTTGCCTGGTGATTGTCGAGCGGTGTTCATTCATCCGTTGTCGTAGCGTCTGCATGGTTTCCCCAATGTATCTTTAAGACCTGGTTGGCTGTAGAGATTCACATTCTAATCCGTATTCTGTAACTTGATTTTGTGTCTCTCTATGCCCTGTTTGAGAGCAGATATCCACTCCATCTGACGAAGGGGCAGCGCTCCGAAAGCTAATGGCATTTGCTACCAAATAAACCTGTTGGACTTTAACCTGGTGTTGTTAAAACTCTTACTGTGTTTACCCCAGTCCAACGCCGGCATCTCCACATCATGACTACTCGAGCAGTGCAGCGGGCTGGGAAAATCACGGCCAATATTGCAGACCTGTTTACCAATGGTGCTGATTATCAGGAAACTTCAATTTTAATCATAATGGTCAATAGCCATCAAAGGTTCCATTGCTGTACTCCGAATATTATGCTAGATCACTGTAAGAACAAGGTCTGGATGCAAATTAGATTGGTTGCCAGAAAGTGTTTCTTTTTGCAAGGTTGTTGTGCTTTGGAATTGTATCACTCAAAAAAAAAAGTGGATTCATTGGTGTGGTAAGTTGGCCACAGAAAGGTAGTCAATGTTCAATCATCTTTACTTGTCAAAATATCGAAATACAGTGCCACATGAACACAGACCTGGAGGCAGCTAGTTACACAGGTCCATTGTAGAATAGAATCCCTGCAGTGCAGAAGGAGGCCTTTTGGCCCATCGAGTCTGCACCGACTCTCCGATAGAGCATCTTACCCAGGCCCTATCCCCGTAACCCCACGTATGCACTAATCTTCCTACACATCTTGGGACACTAAGGAGTAATTTTGCATGGCCAATCCGCCTAACCTGCACATCTTTGGAGTGTGGGAGGCAACCGGAGGAAACCCACGCAGACACGGGGAGAACATGCAAACTCCACACAGACAGATAGGCAGTCACCCAAGGCTGAAATTGAATCCAGGTCCCTGATGCTGTGAGGCAGCAGTGCTAACCACTGTGCCACCGTACCACCCCATTTATCATTGTGTTAAGACGAGACCCGCAAAAGCCTGTGCTACCAATCTTGTCACTTGCGCATGCTCATACACCAGTATATACATACAAATAGGAAGATGAGTTGAGAAAGTTAATTTGTAGAAGGTAGGGGAAAGTAGCTGAAGGCTACCCTGAGACTTTCTTGATTGTCTTTGAAAGTTGGATAGAATAGTTCCAAGAAGTTTTGTCTGAAGTTGGCTTTTTTTACTTTATCTTTTTTTGCCTTTCCTTGGAGATTATGTGGCTGGCAGGTGAATTTATGGTACATTTAAGTTGTACCATCTCTGGGACAAGTTGTGTAGACCATTTAGTCTTATCATGTACTTTTTCTACATTTGTCAATTCTTTGAGGGGCATGGTAAGATATTGGGTCAAAATGCAATCCTTTATCTTATTGACTACTTCTAATTTTGTTGCCTTAATTCACACTGGTCATTTTTTACTTTAATATATGGTGATTGAAGTCGCCAGTTGTTGTATTATTATTATCTTTGTGTTTCATCATATCATATTGCAATTATTCTTACTCTGAATAGCTTGTATCAAATCCTCTTCCTTGGCTGTATGTTAATTCAGAATGGTCAATTTGAATTTATGTCTCATTTAAAATTAGCCTGAAATTAAACCACCCTTTTTCTCTCGCTTGTTTTATCTGTCCTTGAGTTGTTAACCTATGTTTCCAAACCTAACATTGGATTAATTAAATGCAGCCATGTAAACAGCTTCTGTGAAGTACTTTGGGATGCTTTAATGCATTAAAAATGTGCTGTCTAAATGCAAAATCTTGTTATATCTGCATAGATCTCTGCAAAATAATATATTGAAAGAGAAGCATCTTGAAGACATAAAAATGTATTGGGTGCAATCTTACCGGCTTGCTGTGCAGGTCGATCAGCATGACAAGCCAGAAGGTAGCGTGGGAGGCCAAAAATCTACGTCGGCCTGTACTCCTTTGCGGTGTCATTTCCCCACAGCCCTCCATTCCTCAATCTATCAAATAGTTTATCCACCTCCAGCTTTAAATGCTTCAAATGCTCCAGCCTCCACCATCCTTTGGGGCAGAAAATACCAGAATGCCCCTGGCACTGCCCACTGGGGCCAGAAGGGGCAGGGGAACCTGCTGCCACTTTGCAATGCCAGAAGATTGCAGCACCGGGCTTGCTCAAAACACTGGCATGGAACACTCCTGTTTTCAAGCTGTTATGACACTTGGGTGCGGTCTTACCTCGTACCGCCTGTCGTTTGGCGAGGTGAGGTGGTACGATTGCATGAGATGCAAAAAGTTGGGTTCGTGCCTGTTTTCCCACCTCAAACACTCTTACCGGCCCTGTTTTGCCAGCCAAATCAGCTTCACACCCAGAAAGGGAGCAAAGCTGATTTAAATATTAATGATGTGGAGATGCCGGCATTGGACTCGGGTAAACACAGTAAGAAGTTTAACAACACCAGGTTAAAGTCCAACAGGTTTATTTGGTAGCAAAAGCCACACAAGCTTTCGGAGCTCCAAGCCCCTTCAGGTGAGTCAAAGGTAGGGGAGTCTAAAACTAGAGGGCATGGGTTTAAGGTGAGAGGGGAGAGATACAAAAGTGTCCAGAGGGGCAATTTTTTCACGCAGTGGGTGGTGAGTGTCTGGAACAAGCTGCCAGATATAGTAGTAGAGGCGGGTACAATCTTGTCTTTTAACAAGCATTTAGACAGTTACATGGGTAAGATGGGTATAGAGGGATATGGGCCAAATACAGGCAATTGGGATTAGTTTAGGGGTTTTAAAAAAAAGGTGACATGGACAGGTTGGGTCGAAGGGCCTGTTTCCAGGCTGTAAACCTCTATGATTCTATGGCATCGCGATAAGGACAGCTGCTTGGACGTGGCCTTCTGTAGGCAGACCAGTTGACCAGTGCCACGGGCAGACTCTGATACCCCACTGATGTGGACCTCACTCAAAATACAAAATCCTGTCTATGGTCCTTTTTGTCACATGCAAACTGCAAGTTTACACGGCATCAGTGCTCTGAGGGATCAAAAGAGATTAAAATAATCTGCCAAAAATCCCATAACTCAAGAACTTTAAAATATTGTGTATAATGAATATGCTTTATACACATTTATTACTCAGAATCTATATAACAAATTTCCTGATTAGCCAAGTACAAATTTCAACATTAGTTTCAGATACAGAAGTTGATTATGTAAATCTCTTCACAGTGGCACAGTGGTTAGCACTGCTGCTTCACAGTGCCAGGGACCCGGGTTCAATTCCGGCCTTGGGTAAATGTCTCTGTGGAGTTTGCATTTTCTCCCCATGTCTGCTGGGTTTCCTCTGGGTAATCCGGTTTCCTCCCAAAGCCCAAAGATGTACAGGCTTAGGTTGATTGGCAATGCTAAATTGCCCCTTAGTATCCAAGGATGTATAGGTTAAGTGGATTAGCCATGGTGAATATATGGGTTATGGGAAAGGGCGCCAGGTGGGTCTGGGTAAGAGTCAGTGCAGAATCGATGGGCCAGAGTCGCTGAGCAGAAACTGATAGCCAAGTTCCGCACACACGAGGACGGCCTCAACCGGGATATTGGGTTCATGTCCCACTATTTGTAACCCCCACAGAGTTTCACTGGCTGTCTTGTCTGGAGACAATACACATCTTTTTAGCCTGTCTTGATGCTCTCTCCACTCATGTTGTTTTGTTTCTTAAAGACTTGATTAGTTGTAAGTATTTGCATTCCAACCATTATTCATGTAAATTGAGTTTGTGTCTTTATATGCTCTGTTTGTAAACAGAATTCCCACTCACCTGAAGAAGGGGCTTGCAGCTCCGAAAGCTTGTGTGGCTTTTGCTACCAAATAAACCTGTTGGACTTTAACCTGGTGTTGTTAAACTTCTTACTCTGTTTTTCCTTGGCAGCTTTTGTTAGTAGTGGTTTGCCATTACTTTCAGCGCACAGGGCAGGACAAAGAGGCAGGTTCCAAGTCTACCGCAGCTGGAATGGGAATCGATTCCACACAGTTGGCGTTATTCTGAACCACATGCTAGTCATCTAGTGAACTGAGCTAACCGGCCTCTGAAATAACGTATGTTAACAGAATCCAAGCTGGTTCGTAAAGTCAAACTTAAGACATTGAGCTTTTCTTTTACTAAGAGAATTTATTGACTTTGTTCAGTTTCACACTTCTCCTGTCCTCCCCAGTGTCCCAGCTGTCCCCTATTTATACCTTTTTTAATAAAACAAGAATCAATAAATTAAACCCAAATTAAAGTACTGACAGCCCCTAGTGGGGCACTGTAACTAAAACAAAGCATCAAACAAAAATTAACTAAATCAAAACATCATTTCTAGGGTTGATGATGCACCCCAGCTCCAGCGGTGCCCATCAGCCATGGAGACCTAAAGTATTCCAGTAGACACATTGTGCTCCTTCTCCAGGGCCACCTGGCTGCAAACATAGCTGTGGTAGAGGGGCAGACAGTCAGGTTGGACAACCCCCTCAACCACCCGCTGCTTGGACCTGCTGATGGCCACCTTTGCCAGGCCCAGGAGCAGGCTTATGAGAAGGTCCTCCTTCTCACCCCTGCACTGGGTGACCAAAGATCAGGAGTGTGGGACTAAAGTGCAACCAAGTATTGAGGAGCAGTGTCTTTAAATATCTAAAAAGGATTTACAACCTCGGACAATCTATGTACACATGGAATATGGATTTCCCCTTGTTTGTAGCAAGCACATGTGGCCTGAGAGTATGCAAACTACCTTAACCTACAATTGTATAGCACTGCTGCATGCAACATCCTCCACGCCAGATCCCCGATGGAAAATGGCATGATGCCTCCATGGCCCATCACTGGGGACTTTCTCCACTGCCGGATGGTAGAACAGACTGCCATGGTGTGACGTGATGGTGAAGGAAGGCAAAGAAGTGGAGGGTGTACAGCAGCACGCCATACAGGAAACCCCTCTACACTGATTGAAAAGACATGGAGGGAATCATCCAGGTCTCGTGATCTTACTGGCTCGCCATGCCGATTGACTGGCGTGACGAGCCAGTAAGATCACCCCCATTATCTCTGTTTTTCTCCCACAGATGCAGCTGCTAAGTTTTTCTAGCATTTTCTGTTTTAAATCTTTAATTTGGCATTGTCGCCAAATTATTTAACACATCCTAAAGGTAGAAAGTTGGCACTTGAGTTTGTGCTTAATGTGTAGCCAGATTAGTGTGGACGAAAACAAAGGCTGGCATGGAGGGTGAGAGTACATTGAGTACTGTGAGATGGAGATATTGACTCAGCGAAACATCGCCTGAAATATCACAACTGCCCATGATTTATTTTTTTGCTTTTTATGTTGTAATTCACTTAGCCTAATGTCTTCCCAAGTAATTGGTTAATGTAAAGAATTCTGTTTAATCATGGAGGTGGGAGTGAGGACAATGCGTCGCTTTGGTACGGTATTCATGAAATTTAATCTTAAAATAATGCTGTTGCAAAGTGAGTTAAAACTGCAGACATAAAGTCGTAGAATTTTACATAATAGGAAGCTATTTCTCTCATTGTATCTGTGCTGACTCCCTGAAAGAGCTCTCTACTTAATTCCAATCCTTTGTCCTTTCCTTTAATAAAAATGTTTATCAACTTTCTTCTTAAAAGCCGTGATGGATTCTGCTTTCTGGACAGTTCCTGGTCTTTTCCTATCCTGATCATCTCCTTTGTGTAAAATTACATATAAATTCTCCTAACCTCTCCTTCCTTTGGTAATATATTCATGCCCTTCAGTTACTGACTAACTAACAAATGATAGTAGTTTTTCCTGAATTTACCTGATCAAAATCTTTTAAATTCTAAGCACTTCTGCTCAATGTCTCCTTCATTTTCTCCATTCGAATGAAAATGAACCCAGTTTGTCTCGTCTGTTCTTATAACTAAAAAAAAGGCAATCAATATTCTAGCAGCTGCCTAGGCAATGATTTGAATGAGTTTAGCATTATCTCATTGCAGCTGCATTCTATACCTATGTTAATAAAAGTTAGGATGCCATGTAGTCATTTTACAGCTTCAATGACTTCTCATTTTAAATTTGAGCCCCAAAATAACTTCACTCCTCTGTTCCTTACACACTGAACTCTACACCCTATTTTGTATAATCTGCAAATTTTGAGTGCCTGTGTAATGAACTACAAATTTGTAGTGTGTATGATAATCCCAGTACAAACGGCATGGGGACAATATTATCTGCACATCGCCATTAATCATTAAGACTTTTTCTGCCCCTTTTAATTACATTATTATCCACACTGGCATACATCTTTTAACATTGTGGGCCTTAGTTTATCAACAAACTTCATATGCCCTTGGCTTTCGACAGGGTCTCACATAACATACTACGATGTAAAGTTAAAGTACATGGGATCGCAGGTAATGTCTTGAGATGGATAGAAAGCTGGTTGGCAGGTAGGAAGCAAAGAGTTGGCATAAATGGGTCTTTTTCTAATTGGTAGTCAGTGACTAGTGGGGTTCTACAGGGATCTGTGCTAGCATCCCAACTGTTCACATTATATATTAATGATTTGGAAGAGGGAACTGAATGTATTATCTTCAAATTTGCAGATGATACAAAGTTGGATGGGAGGGTGAGCTGTGAGGAGGATGCAGAGATTTTTCACCGTGATTTGGATAGGCTGAGTGTGTGGGCATCTGCATGGGAGATGCAGTATCATATGGATAAATATGAGGTTATCCACTTTGGTAGCAATAATAGGAAGACAGATTATTACTTGAATGGGTATAAATAGGATTATATTTACTGGAATTTAGAAGAGTGAGAGGGGGTAGAAACTTATAAAATTCTAACAGGGTTAGACAGGGTAGATTTAGAAAGAATGCTCTGAATAGTGGGAGAGTCCAGAACTAGGGATCATAGTTTGAGGATAAGGGGTTAACCTTTTAGAACTGAGGTGAGGAGAAATTTCTTCAGCCAGAGGTTGGTGAATGTGTGGAATTCACTACCACCAAATGTAGTTGAGGCCTAAACGTTGTCTGATTTCAAGAAGAAATTAGATATAGCTCTTGGGGCTAAAGGGAACAAGGAATATAGGAGGAAGGGGGTGGATCAGGATATTGAATTTGATGCTCAGCCATGATCAAAATGAATGGCAGAGCAGGGCCGAATGGCCTACTCCTTTAGTTTCTATGTGACACCTCATCAAACACCTTTCTAAGATCCATCAATGCATTATTGCTGGCATTTTCTTTATCAAAGAATCTTGCTAACTATATCAGGCATGACTGGACTTTTACAAATCCATTGACTATTTTTAATTAACCCTTTCATAGGGACATGAGAATATGAAGGGACCTAAAGTCCTAAAGCCTGTCCACCATGTTCAAGGCATAGGCCAAGTGAATGATGGTATAATTCTTTCCAACAACATTCAAGAAGCTCAACACCATCTAGGATGAAGCAACTAGCATGTTCAACATTTACTCTCTCCACCATATGTGCCCTGCGACTCAGTATGTACCATCTATAAATTGCAGCCATTTAGAACCATAAAATGATACAGCATAGAAAGGGACCATTCAGCCCATCTTATCCGTGCCAACCCAAAGACATGCAGGTGCCCCTTCTAATCCCACTTTCCTGCACACGCCTCATAGCCCTGTAGCTTATAGCTCTTAAGGTGTAGATCCAGGTACTTTAAAAGAATTTAGGGTCTCTTCCTCCACCATCAACTCGGGAAATGAATTCCAGACACCCATCACCCCCTGCATTAAAACGTTTTTCCTAATGTCCCCTCTAATCCTTCTGCCACTTAGCTTGAATCTCTAACTCCTGGTTTTTGAACTCTGCCAAAGGAAACAGGTTCTCCCCGCCTATTCTAATTCTATCCCTCAAAGTTTTGTATACCTCAATTGTGTCAGCCCTCAGCCTTCTCTGTTTCAAGGAAAACAACTCCAACCTCTCCAATTTCTCCTCGTAGCTACAATTCTCCAACCCTGGCAACATTCTAGTAAATTTTTTTGCATTCTCTCCAGAGCAATTATGTCCTTCCTGTAATGTGTTGACCAGTTGGGCCTCACCAATGTCTTATACAGTTTCATCATTACGTCTTTACTTTTGTATGTATACCTCTGGCGGTGAAAGAAAGCATGCAATATGCCTTCCTTACAACCTTATCTACTTGTACTGCTACCTTTAGCCAAGATCTCTCACTTCATCTGCCCCTCTCAGCATATCCCTGTTTATGGTGTATTCCTTTTTACTGTTTGACCTCCCTAAATGCATTACCTCACACTTATCAGAGTTGAACTCCATCTGCCACCTTCCTGCCCACTCCACCAACCCATCTATATCATTTTGGAGCTTACAGCTATCCTCCACACTATCCATTACACCGCCAATTTTTGTGTTGTTTGCAAATTTTCCAATCGTGCCCCCCACGCTCAAGTCCAAATCATTATAAAACAAACAACAGGGGTCCCAACACCGAGCCCTGTGGAACACCACTTGAAACAGCTTTCCATTTGCAAGGACATCCATCGATGATCACACTTTGTTTCCTGGTACTAAACCAATGTTGGATCCAATTTGCCACATTACCCTGCATTCCATGGGCTTTTATTTTTTTTGACCAGTCTGCCATGTGGGACTTACTAAAATCCATGTAGACAACATCCAGTGCATTACGCTCATTGATCCTCCTTGCCACTTCTTCAGAGAATTCAATCAAATTTGTAAGGCATGACCTTCCCTTAACAAAGCCATGCTGGTTATCCCTCACTAGTCTAAGTCTTTCTAAGTGACACTTTATCCGACCTCTCAGGATTGATTCTAATAATTTGTCCATCACTGAAGTAAGACGAACTGGCCTATAATTGTTTGATATTTCCTTGGTGCTCTTTTTAAATATCTGAACCACGTTTGCATTCCTCCAATCCTCCAGTATCTCACCTGTGTCTAGTGAAGATTGGAAAATAATCCTCAGAGCATCTGCTATTTCCTTCCTGACCTCCTTTGATATCCTACGGAAGGCCCTCCGCTGCACTATATTGTGGAGTATGTAGCAAATTGCCATGATTCTCGAGACTCTTGCAGATGAATACTGGATATGAATCATGGCTGATCTGATTGTGGCCTCACCTCCACATTCCGAGGTAAGAGACTACCTACTGAGAGAATTGACTTATTCTCACTTCCATCTTAAATGGGAGGTGAAAATAAATCCTTATTTATAAATGGTGTCTCCTGGTTCTAGTCTCTGCCACAAAGGAAAACACCCTTTCATCATTGGCCCTGTAAAGTTCCCTCGGGATCTTATGTGTTTCAATAAGATCATGGGTGGAATTTTCCTGTCCCGCCCACGACGGGAATTGTAGTGGGTGGGACATCGACCAAGTAAAGGTCTGTTGACCTCGGGCAGCATTTTCTGGTCGTGGGGTGAGCGCAGCCGTGCTGTGCTACCGTGCCGCTTGTCTAACCTTACCTCATAAAATAAACCCCTTGCCAGGTATCAATCAAGTGGATCTTTTAACTGTTTTTAACACATTTCTATCAATTCTTAAATATGTAGACTATAGTTTTACAGTAAGAAGTCTCACAACACCAGGTTAAAGTCCAACAGGTTTGGACTTTAACCTGGTGTTGTGAGACTTCTTACTCTGCTTACCCCAGTCCAACGCCGGCATCGCCACATCATGACTAGAATTGTACACAGCACTCCAGATGTGGTCTCAGCAATCTTCTGCGCAGCTGTAGGAAAACATCTCTACTTTTATATTCCATTTCCCTTGCAATAAACAACAGCATTGCATTTGCCTTCCTAATCACTTGCTGTACCTACATACTGGCTTTTTGTATTTCATGGGATGCATTCCATCCGGGCCCGGACAAGTTCCCGGGCCTGGATGGAATGCATCCCAGGGTACTGAAAGAAATGTCAGAGGTAATAGCGGATGCGTTAGTGGTTATTTATCAAAATTCGTTGGATTCTGGGGTAGTGCCGGCGGATTGGAAAACAGCTAATGTTACGCCGCTTAAAAAAAGGAAATAGACAAAAGGCGGGTCACGACAGGCCGGTTAGCTTAACGTTGGGAAAATGCTGGAATCCATCATTAAAGAAGAAATAGCAGGCCATCTGGATAAGAATGGGTCGATTAAGCAGACGCAACATAGATTCATGAGGGGAAAGTCGTGCTTGACGAACTTGTTGGATTTTTCTGAAGATGTGACTAGTGCGGTTGACAGAGGGGAACCGGTGGATGCGGTGTTTTTGGATTTCCAAAAGGCGTTTGATAAGGTGCCTCACAAAAGGTTGCTGAAGAAGATGGGTCACATGGAGTTGGGGGTAGGGTGTTAGCGTGGATTGGGAATTGGCTATCCGACAGGAAGCAGAGAGTCGGAATAAATGGGTGCTTTTCTGGTTGGCAGATGGTAACTAGTGGCGTGCCGCAGGGATTGGTACCGGGGCCTCAACTATTTACCATTTATATAGACGATCTGGAGGAAGGGACTGAGTGTAGGGTAACAAAGTTTGCAGACGACACAAAGATAAGTGAATGGTGTGGAGGGCGTAGAAGGTCTGCAGAGAGATTTGGACAGGCTGAGTGAGTGGGCGAGGATCTGGCAGATGGAGTATAATGTTGACAAATGCGAGGTTATTCACTTTGGAGGAAATAATAGCAAATTGGATTATTATCTGAAGGAAAAAAAATAACAACATGCTACTGTGCAAAGGGACCTGGGGGTCCTTGTGCATGAGACTCAAAACCCCAGTCTGCAGGTGCAACAGGTGATCAAGAAGGCAAATGGGATGTTGGCCTATATCGCAAGGGGGATAGAATATAAAAGCAGAGGTGTCTTGCTGCATCTGTACAGGGCATTGGTGAGGCCGCAGCTGGAATACTGTGTGCAGTATTGGTCCCCTTATTTGCGGAAGGATATATTGGCCTTGGAGGGAGTGCAGAGAAGGTTCACCAGGTTGATACCAGAGATGAGGGGTGTTGATTATGAGGAGAGACTGAGCAGATTGGGTTTGTACTCGTTGGAATTTAGAAGGCTGAGGGGGGATCTTAGAGAGACCTATAAGATAATGAAGGGGCTGGATAGGGTAGAGGTGGAGAGATTCTTTCCACTTCGAAAGGAAACTAGAACTAGAGGGCACAGCCTCAAAATAAAGGGGGGTCAGTTTAGGACAGAGTTGAGGAGGAACTTCTTCTCTCAGAGGGTGGTGAATCTCTGGAATTCTCTGCCCACTGAAGTGGTGGAGGCTACCTCATTGAATATGTTTAAATCACGGATAGATGGATTCCTGATCGGTAAGGGAATTAGGGGTTATAGGGATCAGGCGGGTAAGTGGAACTGATCCACTTCAGATCAGCCATGATCTTATTGAATGGCGGGGCAGGCTCGAGGAGCAAGATGGCCTACTCCTGCTCCTATTTCTTATGTTCTTATGTACCAGGGCAGTCACTATATCTCAGAGTTCTGCAATCTCTCTATGTGTAACTAATGTGCTGCTTTTCAATGCTTTCTGTCAAAGTGGACAAGTTCATATTTTCACACATTATACCCATCAGCCAAATTCTAGACAATTTACTCAATCTATGTCCATTTGAAGACTCCTTACGTTCACTTCACAACTTACTTTCCTACTATCTTTGTGGTCATAAGCAAATTGAGAAACCATACATTTACTCAAGTTATTGGTATAAATTGTAGGAAGTTGAGGCCTCAGCAATAATCTCTCTAGCATTCCACTAATCACATTTTGCCAACCTGAAAATGACCCTTTTATGCCTAATCTTTGTTTCCTGTAAGCTAAACAATCCTGTATCCATGCTAATATGTTACCCCTACACCATGAGCTCTTATTTTGCTTAATAACCTTGGGTGTTATGCCTTGTCAAATGACGTGTAATCTAAGTACAGCATAATCACAGGTTCTCCTTATCTATGTTGCTAGTTACTTCCTCAATCCAACAAATTAGTAGAATATGATTTCCCTTTTACAAAACCATGTTGCCTCTGCTTGATTGCATTAAGATTTTTTAATTACCCTGCTGTAACCTCTGTTATGAATTTAATTCATTGTGTCAGTGCTGTGTAATTTTGCAGTCTCTGGACATTGTGCCAGTTACATTTCGACCGGTAGCTGCCACAAGGGGAAAAGCAATGAGGTACTATGTTAGTGGGCTATAGTAAAACACAATACAGTTTTATTCAGAAGGTGTTGCTTATTCCAGGTCTAAGATGGAAGAGCCACAAAAGCTCACTTGCTGCTTACATCATGACAGATCATGTGACGTTATACCAGAAGTGATGCAACCACTTTAAATACATAACATCCCTCCCCCTTTACTTCTTTAGTCCCCAAAGTACAATTTTCCCAATGTTTCAACAACAGACCTAATTAAACATTAGATACATTGCTTTGGGCCATTATTTCCCATATGTATGCAAGTAATAAGACGGTCTCACAAGTGGACGTCTATTTCTTTTCGGTTGTACTCGACACTTTGGAATTTAGCTACTCGAGACCTTTGAAGTATCCTTTTTTCTTCCAGTTGGTAACTCTTCATGTGAAACTATTTCAATGTCGGTTTCCAACAGTGTTGTAGATTCTTGAGAAACAGCATTTGAAATTATCTCTGTGTCTCTGATATATCACTATTTAGCATTTCTGATGTAAATATGTCTGATGAAGCTTCAGTGATTGAACTTGAGGCTAATTTCTGGTCAGAATGACATTGCCAAACTCTCTCATCATCCGTCTGCACAGTGTAAGCTAATGGACCTGTTTTTGCTCGGATAATGGCGGATACCTGTTTTTCATTGGTGTAGCTTCTTGCTAGTATTCGTTCTACTTGAGTAAATACTCTCTTTTTAGAGTTCTGTTCTTTCCTAGCAATCTGCATTTTGTTTTCATTCAACAGTTTCTGAAGTATCAGATGGTATCAAAAGAAGTGGTGAAATATCAGTGGTAAAGTGAAAAGAAGTATCAGGTGATATCATAAGCAGCTTTCTCTGAATAGCTTCATTCTGGAGTCCACTTACTAAACTTTTGCAAAGAATATTATCAAGCCTCACACCAAATTTGCAATATTTAGCTAGCCTTCGTAAGGTGGCCATGAACTGTGAAATGCTTTCGCCTTCCTCTTGGCTTCGGCAGTGGAACCTAAATCTTTCTGCAATAGTGAGCAGCTTATGCTCCTCTAATACTTCTGTCAGTTTTGTCATAGGTTTTAACTCTACTGGCTTCACTGGATGGACTAAATTTTGTAGTAACGTAAAAACTTTGCATCCTACTAAACTGAAAAATGTTACAACCTTTAGGTACTTGATTTGCTTGGAGATAATATTGGAATCTTTCTTCATACAAGTTCCAAGTCTCTCAATTCTCGTCAAAAACATCCAAGGTGCTACCTTTTCATGACTTTTTTTTTGTTATCGGCTCCCAGGTTTTAGACTTTCTTTAGTTTTCCCCCTCTACCTCACAGAATGCAAAAAAGTACCTTGTCTAACTATGTCACAGTTTCCCTTTTTCTTGGAACTTTCACTTTTTTACAAGTAGTAGCTTCTCTTTTAAGATCCCACAATTTCTGCTCCCGCAGCCCGTTTTGCTTCACCACGTGCACGGTCTCTGCAGCTTCATTTCCTCTTGCTTATTCACAGTTTCCGTTTCTTTCTGAACTGCATCGGAGGTTCTTTTCCATGCCTTCGATCGACTTTTCAACCTGAAGTGCTGAATTTCATTTTCTTTGAATCCGGTCAAAAAAGTTATTTTTTTCCTTTAACTCATTGCCAATTTCTTGTTAAATACTGATCAATAGCTACCACAAAGGGAAAAGTAATGAGTGCCACGCCACACTTGTGGGTTGTAGTTAAACACAATGCAGGTTTATTAACAAGGTGTTGCTTATTCCAGGTCTAGGATGGATGAGCCACAAAAGCATGCAAATCCCTCTGCTTATGTCACTACAGATCACATGATATTACCAGAAGAGGTGAAACCACTTTAAATACATAACAGTGACTTTTAAGTCCCAATGCTGTTGCAATGGATCCTGCCCAGTAACGAAGGTGACACATCACACTCTGAATGTGTTGATAAGTTTCTTGCATCAGGTCAAGTGTCAGTGAAGAGCAGTTCAAGGGACGGTCAATTTTAGTCATTCAGTTAGTCAGAAGCAAGTGAAAAGCTGTAACTGTTAGCTCTGAGGAGTTGGGGGCTAAGTGAAGCCCCAGGAACCTGCGGTAGCCTGTTCAGAAGAAGCCTGTTGGGAGCTAAGAAGGCAGTGGAAGGTCACTGGCTGTGTGCTGTTGAAGGGGCTAGGGCAGAGAAGCGCAGGGTAGCCCACAAGCAGTATTTGCTCAGTACAACTAGAGGATTGAAGCTCAGAAAAAACAAAGAACAGTGTTCTGCTCAGAATAACTAAAGATCCGGAATTGTGCCAGTGGTTAGATTCTAGAAAGAAGACTGGAAATCCCTAAAATATGAAGCAAAGTTTTAAAGAATGAGCTCATAATGAACAAGTCCTTTTGAGTCAGTTTGAGGAAGGGGAGAGAATTCAAAGACATGGTCTTCAAAGGTGGAGATTGGAAACACTCGTGATAAAGACAAAGTTTCAGTGAGATTGCTGGACCAATGTCTGGGTGGGTTCTTGAAACATCAAAGGACTCTGTCTTGCTTGCATCTGTGATTTATTCTGCAGTGTGGTGTGACCGACTAGTTTGTCTGGTAATTCATATGTACTTCATGTTAACTTAGAATGTTAGGAAGGTGTGTATAGTAGACTAACTTTATATAGTTAAGCTGATTGTGTTTGTTCAAATCTCATGGAATCTTGTGGCTTTGTTCCAAAAGCAGGTTCCTTTACTACTTCAAACAAAATGTTTTGGTCCCTAACTGGACCTTCCCCCATGACCAGTGGTTTGGCCAAGGACTGTAACACTCCCTTAATAAATTTCCTTATGACAGATGTTAAACTAACTTCCTTCCTTGAATATGACCTTTCCAAAATCTAGGGAATATTGGAAAATTAAAATCAATGCATCTTCAGCCATTTCTTTTAAGGCACTAAGATGAAGTCCATCAGGATCTGGGGACTTGTTAGTTTTTAGTTTTAATAATTTTCTTAGTATCCATTCCCTGATAATTGTAATTGTTTTATGTTCCTCCCTCCCATTCATCTTCTAATTCACAATTATTCCTGGGATGTTATTTGTATCCTTTGCAATCAAGACACAAATAAAATATCTGATAATTCATCCATCATTTCCTTATTTTCAATTATTAATTCCTCAGACTCACTTTCTAGATGATTCTAATTGTTCCCTTTTTTAAATACCTGTAGAAACACTTACTGTTTTTATAGATCCAGCTTGTTTTCTCTTGTTTTCTATTTTCTCCAATCTCCATTAATCTTATAGTCATTCTTTACTTTCTTTATATTCTGTCCAATCTTTTGACCTGCCACTCATCTTTGCAGAATTGTATGCTTTTTCTTTGCCCCACTCAGAAGACAGGAAGGAAAATGTATCTATATATGTTGACCTGGTTGCTCTATATTTTTTTAAAATGAACAAAAGCATTACCCTGAGTAGCCATGACTCATACCAGAGGAATTTCTAATCTTCAGAAACCAGAAGGACTTCACTATCTTTAAAGAGGTATGAGTGGCCTCTATGGCAGCAGAAAATCAAATTCCAAAGAACTGCACCAACTGCCTTTACACTTCTATGGCAGAGGTCTGCATAACAGAGGTCTGCACAGGACAAAAGGGAGGCTGACTCCTCGATTAAGCACCTCAAAATTCCAGATCTAGGAAAATAGACTCTTTGTCCAACACCCAGGAGAAGAAGTGGGAGGTATTTCACATGACTTCCACAAGCTGCTGGAACCATCTAACAGGTAGCAGCAAAACGAACTCTGTTTAGGTAAATTGCCTGGCCCTCATCTACACTGTGAACCACTAGAACATTGGAATGTCTATGTCTATGCCTTCAAGACTAATTCATTTCTACGTGTCTTTTCCAATTGTGAACATCCTTGCTTCTGGAAAGGCAGGTCACCTGCAACAGTTAGCCTGATAATGCCATTGGTCTTCTGATTCTAGATCCTGGACCCACCAGAAACTATAACTCTTACTTTTATCTTGGTCTTGCCCTGTAGCCCTTTCTTTCCCTTTTCCTTCTTTTATTGTCTGGGTATGAAAAGGGGCAAACATTGCAAAACCCCTTCCCACATTTTGTGTGTTTAAAATAAATCAACCCTCTTATTTTACCTTATCTTCTGTTTGCTGCGGAATTATTAATAAAGAATTAGATCACACCAAACTGAAGGGTTAGGGAAAATACACTACCACATACGAATGAAGAAATCAGAAATCAAAATTACATTTCTGTTTATGAATGGGTATTGAGAGGCGAAATCGGAGCTGTTTAAATTAATCCCCCTCCTGTCCATAACACTTCCAATTTGATACTATTTTAAAATCCTTAGTCAGCCAAGGATGGTGCATTCTTCCCTCAGAGTCATATTTTCTCACTGGAATGTATCTTTCCTGAGTATTCTGAAATATCTCCTTAAATTTCTGCCACTGCATCTCTACTGACTTATCCCTTAACCTAATTTCCTAATTCACTTTAGCCAGCTCTGTCTTTATGCCTCGTTGTTGCCCTTATTTAAGTTTAAAATGCTAGCCTTAGATCTTTGCCTCTCTCCCTCAAACTGACTGTGAAATTCAATCCTATTCTGACCACTGCTACCTAGAGTGCCTTTATTATGGGTTTATTAATTAATCCTGTCTCATTTGCATTACCAGATCTAGTATAGCCTGCTGTCTGGTTGGCTCTACCATATGCTGCTCTAAGAAACTTTCCCAAAAACGCTCAATTAAGTCATCATGCAGGCTACCAATCTGACTCTTCCAATCCATATGTAGATTAAAATTATCCATGAATGTCGCTGTACCTTTCCCACAAGCCCTCATTATTTCTTCCTGTATATCCCATCCTGCAGTGTGGGACTTTCAGGGGGCCTATAAACGACTCTCACAAGAGACTTATTCACTTAACCATTTCTCATCTCTACCCAAACTGATTCTTCTATTTGATTTCCAGAACTAAGGTTATCTCTCTATTATAGCAGCGTCATCCTTAATGAACAAAGCTTCCGCTTCATCTTTGCCTGGCTTCCTTTCAGGCTCTCGTCTGCCACCTCCTCAGTGGGGTCATCAGCCACTTCCTTAAGGGCAACCCTTTAACCTCAGAAGCCAACCACAGGCCTGTGTTGGGAACAAGAAAAGCTGAGGAAGCTATGAATTCCTTAGTATAAATGCACCATGGCACCTTCGTGGAAAACATGCACTTTCATGCAGGAACACCTTGTTGTGGTCCCACACCAACTGGACATTCAATGAGTGGAATAGCTTTCTCTTCATGTAAGTATCCAGCTGATGAACTGGTACCCTTGTAGTGATGTGTCTACAACTCCCTATACTTGAGGGAAACCGGCTATGTCTGGAAAGCCCTTGACCCTCTGCATCTGTGATGACATATTCTTGGGAAGGTTTATGTGCTTCCCCCACCTGATCAAAGAATGTATCTGTGATGGCGGTTGTGCACCTGTGGGCATCTGATTGGGAATTGACAGAGAGGCCTGCAGCAGACCCCTGGAACAATCGGGCAAAATATAAATTGAGAGCCCCTGTCACCTTCAGTGTGACTGACAAGGCATGAGGATCTGTTGATTGTGACGCTAGATCTCATTGTACCATGGCACATATCGCTGTAAACATTCCTTAGCTTTCTCACCTCTGGCAATGATACTGGCATTGAATTGCCGTGGGCGTATGAGACTGATTTTAATCATTTTCTAGTTTAAATATTTTGGTGAGCCCAGGACTCAATCATCCGGGCTCATTTGCCTTAACGTCCTCACCGGCGAGGATCACATCTGGTCCCCCACCAACGGGGACCAGACGTGATGGCCTTGCCGATGGGACAGGAGGCCATTGAAGCCTCCTGGGTGGTTGGGGGCAAGAGTTTGCACTGCCAAGTGGGCACCCTGGCACTGTCCATCAGGCACTGAGCAGGGCCAAAGGGGAGGGGTGGGACCTGAAGGCGGCGGGCCTGAAGGGGAGGCAGGGCATGGAGAGCTGCGCACTCTGCACTAGGGTGGCCGCGAGGTGGGGGGAGCGGAATGGGGGTGGCGAACAGCCTGGGAGGGAGGAGGGTGCTTTGTACTTTCGAGGGGATGTGGGGGGAGTGACATATTGTTTTTCACCGCTGAAATTTTCATGAAGGGAGTTCAGCATTATTCAATTCCAGAATGAATACTGGATTATAAAAGCTTGTAAAAATGTCACTCCTGGGATTTCAGTCATAGCTATGGTTACAAAAAACTATCTAATTCAAACTGCTAAGATTGTGAATCAGGGCGCATGAACAATAGTGCATCTAGCAATCAGCAGCTGGCTTCCTGGCGTGAACAGACTCTGTGCATTCCCCTTACTGGCGAGAATCACACTTTGCCTCATTTTTATTTCTAAGTGTCATAAGATTTGTTTTTTTTGTCTCGTCGAAAAAATGGATCCGAAACTCTCCGATTTTCATGCTCGTTTAGCACCTAAAATTCTTTGGGTAAAATCACCCCCTAAATCTTCATCTACAATGGTTCTGAATCACGTCAGGATATAACCATCTGATTTGGTGGACCCTTACCTTGGGTAATACCTAAAGGTGGTCCTCCTTGTGGCATTCTGAGTTGGCTCAGAATGAATGAATGGAAAGATTCGAACAATCCTTGAATCCTTTAAAAGCTTCAAAAGAGTAAGGTTTGTTATCATGTCACACGAATAGTTTTTTGGCATCTTATAGAAACATTACCCAATGACTACCCAAAGTTCACTTGAATTACTACTTATAGAGAAAGTTGAGAACTATATTTGATTTGTTACTGTCTCCAGAACTTCAGAGATAGTGGAGCATCAACAACAATCTTGTGTTGCTAAACCAAAAGCGAGGGCAAAACAAAACTCATTTCAAAAAGCAGATTGAGTGTTAGTGCGTAATTGTGCCACGAGTAAGAAATGGGTGCCAGCTGTAGTTTTAGTGAAAACGGGTCTAATTTCTTACATGGTTCAAACTGAAGATGAACTAATTGGTGATGCCATGTGACGAATTGTCATCTTGAAATGATTTCATAGAAACGTAGAAGATGGGAGCAGGAGGAGGTCATTTGGCCCTTTGAGCCTGCTCTGCCATTCATCACGATCATGGCTGATCATCCAACTCAACAGCTTAATCCTACTTTCTCTCCGTAACCTTTGATCCCCTTCACCCCAAGTGCCATATCTAGCCGCCTCTTGAATACATTCATTATTTTGGTTTCAACTACTGCTTGTGGCAGTACTGCACAGGCTCACTACTCTTTGGGTGAAGAAATGTCTCTTCTTCTCTGTCCTAAATGGTCTACTCCAAATCCTCAGACTGTGACCCCTGGTTCTGGACTCCTCCACCATCGGGAACATCCTCCCTGCATGTACCCTGTCTAGTCCTGTTAGAATTTTTAAAGTCTCTTTGAGATTCCGCCCCCCCCCCCCCCCCCCCCCCCCACATTTGTCTGAACTCCAGTGAAAACAATCCTAACCTTGTCAATCTCTCCTCATACATCAGGCCGCCATCTCCGGAATCAGCCTGGTAAACCTTCACCACACTCCCTCGAGAGCAAGAACATTCTTCCTCAGAAAAGGAGACCAAACCCCACACAATATTCTAGGTGTGGCTTCACCAAGGCCCTGTATAATTGCAACAACACCTCCCTGCTCCTGTACTCAACCTTTCGCAATGAAGGCCAACAAACCATTTGCCTTCTTTAGCACCTGCTACACCTGCATGCTTACCTTCAGTGACTGGTGCAAAAGGACACCCAGGTCCCACTGTACACTCCACTCTCCATTTTACAGCCATTCAGGTAGTAATCTGCTTTCTTGTTTTTGCTTCCAAAATGAATAACCTTACATTTATCCAAATTATACTGTATCTGCCATTGATTTGCCCACTCATCCAACCTGTCCAGATCATGCTGAAGCATCCTTGTCATAATAACCCTCTCGCCCAACTTGGTATCATTTGCAAACTTTGTGATGTTACATTTTGTTCCCTCATTCAAATCATTAATTCATATTGTGAATAGCTGGGGTCCCAGCACCGATCCCTGTGGATCCCACTAGTTACTTAGTTTCTCCAAATTATCTCTAGAAGAACCAACTTCTTTAGTCCTTAGTGTTGTGAATACTACTTTGGAAGACTGAGTTGAATCTGATCATTGTGTCTATGATACTTTACCGTGGGAGAATGATGCAAAATTAGTTCCAAGAGAAAAAACGTCTACTGAAGTTCCAGATACTAATTCTAGGGTCAAGGACAGCCAAATTTCTGAACGTTGTATACAATCAAAGAGTAATAGATGTCCTCCTGATCGACTTTCTCATTGACTGTGTATAATGATTAATGATGCATAGTACTGTCTAGAGTATTATTGATCCTGTGATTAAAGGTTTGGGCGAGAAGTGTTCTTCAAGGGTCTTAGTCAATTCCTTGTACGTTTTTGTACCAGGTTTGGCAGGATGGACAAGACTTTGTAATAGAGTGAAGGTTTTCCATCCCTATTACACTCAGGAAAGTTGCTACTTTAATTTCATCTGGTATTCTGTTTGCAGCAAGGTAATATTGAAATCTCTCTTCATAGGTACTCCATGATTCCACAGTCTCATCATATGGTTCCATAGCGCCCCCTTTTCCCATCATCATGTTGCCTGTTCTTAAGTTGTAGTACTTTCTTTAACTTTTCCTCCCCTCTAATTTATTTTCTCTTCCAATTGAATTTGTATTATTTCAGTTGTTGTTTCTTTGAAAATAAATTCTGATTGAACTGTAGCTTTAAGATTTTTTTCTTCTTTTACAAACATCAAACTGTCTTAAAACCAGGAGATTTCAGCTTTAATTCTGCTTAATCTTGGTTACTATCGTGTTATTTATTTTTCTGTTTGAGCAGTTCCTTTTCCAAAAGCAGGTTTCTCTCTCTCTCTCTCTCTCACTGAGTTCGAGGACCCGATGCAGCAGCCTGCCACATACGGAGGCGCAGCTGGAAAAGACTCCCCAGTTTCTGTAAGTAAACTTGTTTTTACACAGCCTCCTCCCTTATTTTCTTACTTTGCTTGTTTTCTACGATATTTTAAGCCTGCCAGTTGTTTTAATCGACTAGTATTACCATCAACGCACTGGCTGTGAATTTTTTTCTCTTTTCTTGCCTCCAACTTGCTAAGGGCTCCCAGGGTTGCAGTCAAGTAAAAAAAAAATCTAGAATGGTTGGAATGCTTTTAATCCATTTTAAAATTCATGTACATCTTAACAAAAGTTACAAACCCTTTTCAAATGGCCAGATTTATCGCACTTCCATTGGTGGTGGAGTGGTCTGCTGTAAACCGACCCATGACTTGAGGTCCAAGTCTGAATTGTTTCTTCTGACTCTTTTTATTGGAAAACCATTGCCAGTTTTATCTAAAACTGGTCTTTGTCAATGATCTTGCTGGAAAACATTAGAAGAGAAAATGCTGGAAAATCTCAGCAGGTCTGGCAGCATCTGTAAGGAGAGAAAAGAGCTGACGTTTCGAGTCCCGGTGACCCTTGTCAAAACTCCTGAGTCTATGCTGTCCCGAGAACTCCAATCTGAAACAGAAATAGTACTTTTTGTCTTTGGTTTTTTGCAGATCAGTAGCAACATTGGTGTGACCTCTTCCTCTTCCTTCCACACATGCAGGAACATAAAAACATTTATCTGATAAATAGTGTATGCATCTGTATGTAATTTAGTTTCTTGTTGACTTTCAGTCAGAAGCTGGAGGTTTAGGTGCAAATTGTTAG